>NC_064269.1:19640000-19990833 GCF_003254725.2 Canis lupus dingo | reverse complement strand
AAATGTATAAAACAGGAAGCACGGAGACAGCCTGGAAGTGAGGGCATGTCCATGTGTGTAGTTGACATACAATATTACATTAGTTTCAGGTGTATAAAATAGTGATTTGACAAGTCTATTATGTACATTATGTATATGCTCACCACAAGCGTATCCACCATCTGTCACCGTACAGTGCTATTACAGTACCATTGACTATATTCCCTATGCTATACCTCCCATCCCCATGATTTATTCATTCCATTACTGGAAGCCTGTATCTCCTACTCCTCTTCACACATTCCACCCATCCTCCACCCCATTCCTTGTGGCAACCATCAGGTTCTCATTATTTATGAGTCTGTTTCTGCTTTTTGTTTATTAATTTGCTTTATGTTTTAGATTCCACATATAAGTGAACTCATATGGTATTTGTGTTCCTCCGTGTGTGTTATTTCACTTAGCATAAGCATAATGCTTTCCAGGTCCAACCATGTTGCTACAAATGGCAAGATTCCAGTCTTTTTTATGGCTGACTAATATTCTGTTTTCTCTCCATACCACATCTTTTTTTTAATCCATTCATCTATTGAGGGACACAGGTTGCTTCCATATTTTGGCTATTATAAATAATTCTGCAATAAACATAGGGATGCATATATCTTTTCAAATTAGCGTTTTCATTTTCTTTGGGTAAATTCCTGGTGGTGGAATTACGGGGCCACTTGGTATTTCACTTTTAGTTTTTTGAGGAACCTCTATATTGTTTTCCACAGTGGCTGTACCAATTTATGTTCCCACCAGCAGTGCGGGAAGATTCCTTTTTCTCCACATTCTTGCCAACACTTGTTATTTTTTAGATTTTAGCCATTCTGACAGGTGTAGAGTGATATCTCATTGTGATTTTGATTTGAATTTCTCTGATAAATTGTGATGTTGAGCATCTTTTCATGTGTCTGCTGATATCACTGGTTTTTAAGCTAATTTCTTTCTGCTGTGTGACCTCAACACCTATTTGGTGATTTTCAGGAAGTAGATCTCAGACTTCTTTAGATGAAGGCTTTTAGTGAGGTGTTGGAAAATTAGTGTTAAGTGATCACTGGCAAAACCACCTCTCTGTACTCCTACTGTGGTTACAAGACTTTTGAATTACTGTTTTCTCTCATTATGATCAGGTAATAAACATACATTTCTTTCTGCAATTTGTATATTCTGAGAATTTCTGATTATATCAGATATTTGTATATGATACAAGATGACATTTATAAATTAGCTGTTGAAAATTATTATATTATGACTCAACAGGAATGGTTCAAATATTTTTTTGATAAACTGAAAACCAATGTATACAATTCTTTGAATTTTCTCCTAGGGATTACATATCAGTTTTCAGTATTTAAGTCTGTTGTATGTACTATTTTAAAGTACCAAATCATCACATTTACTTAGAGTAGTATGTTATTATTTAAAATAGTTGAAATCTGAATCAATTCTGTCTCAAGATCAAGAGCAATGACTCAATTTTTCAATTGAAAGGAAAAGACAATCTCATGCACAGTCTACAAGTCTAGACAGATCTTTTTGTGCAAGATGCAATAAGCAACTGTATTGTGTTGAAAACTTGTGTCGCAAGAATATTTCTCATTCTTATTGAAAGCTTTTTCAAACCAGTGGAATATGAACACAGTAGTACTGATTTCTAAACATGATGAAAGAAAGAAGATGAAACAAGCCATAAATTCATTCTTGAAACAAAAGCTATAGGTTGGTATCAGTAAAACAGTTTTTACCAAAAAAAGTTCAAAAAAGATCTTAGAATTACTAAATGGAAGATAGTATTATTTGAAGATGTAAAAACCAAAGGAAAATATTTTTAAGTTGGCTCATAATTATCTCCTCTCTAATCTTCAGACTATTAGAGTAGGAAAAAGCTTTTTTCAGAAGCTGGAAAATTTTGCATGAAAATGGATGTGTGATTTAAAGGTGACCAGCTAGGGGCACCTGAGTGCCTCAGTTGTTTAGGCATCTGTCTTCAGGTCAGGTCATGATCCTGGGTCCTGGGATGGACTACCGCATTAGGCTCCCTGCTCAGCACTCCTTCCTCTGCCTGCCACTCCCCCCTTTTGTGTTCTCTAATAAATAAAATCTTTTTAAAAATTAAATATGACAAGCTGTTTTCTAGCATTTAAAAATATTAAAAAGCAATCTCTTAACTTTTACTGTTCATTGTGTGTTTTCATTTTCATGTTAGTAACTTTGTGTTTTTTTTTTTTTAAAGATTTATTTATTTATTCATGAGAGACACAGAGAGAGAGAGAGAGGCAGAGACACAGGCAGAGGGAGAAGCAGGCTCCATGCAGGGAGCCCGATGCAGGACTCGATCCTGGGTCTCCAGAATCATGCCCTGGGCCAAAGGCAGGAGCTAAACTGCTGAGTCACCCAGGCATCCCAGTAGCTTTGTTTTTGAACATGAATTTGGTAGTAGTTAGAATAATGTGTATTCAATGTTCACACTCATGAATTTTTACAGGAGAGGATTTTAATTTATAAATGTTATATTTGAATGTATTTTATAGTTTTACTGACATTTTATAGGAGATAATTTAGGTACAAATATGGTATTGTCATTTTGGCCCATATTGTAATCAATACTGATTCTTTTCAGAAATATGCTAATTTTGATTTTTAAAAGAGCTTTTACTTCAAAAACTATTTCAGGCTGATTCCGCTACTCAAATAATTTACATTCAAAGTTTAAAAAGATATTTGTCAGGGGTGCCTTAGTTGCTTAAGCACCCAGCTTTTTTTTTTTTTTTAAGTATAATGATCTTTTTTATTTATTCATGAGAGACAGAGAAAGAGAGAGGCAGAGACACAGGCGGAGGTGGAAGTAGGCTTCATGCAAGGAGCCCGATGTGGGATTTGATCGTGGGACTCAGGATCACACCCTGAGCTGAAGGCAGCCGGTTAACCACTGAGCAACCCAGGGGTCTCTTTTTTTTTTTAAAGAGAGATTGAAAAGAGGGGATGGGGAGGGGGCAGGAGAGAAAGTTGTTTTTTTTTTTTTTTTTTTTTTTTTTTAAGATTTGAGAGAGAGAGAACATGAATGGGGGCAGGGGGTGCAAAGGGAGAGAAACAGGCTCCCTGCTCCTCAGGGTCTCCATCCTAGGACGCTGAGATCATGACCTGAGCCTAAGTCAGATGCTTAACCAGCTGATCCACCCAGGTGGCCCTGGAGAGAGAAGAGAGAATTTTAAGCAGGCTTCACGGGGCTTGATCTCAAAAGTAAAAGTCAAATGCCCAACCAACTGAGCCATCCAGGTACCCCACGTCTGCCTCTTGTTTTTGGCTCAGGTCGTAATCTTAGGGTCATGAGATCTAGTCCCTCAATTAGTTCCATTCTAGCCATAAAGCCTAATTAAGATTCTCTCTCCCTCTGACCTTCCCTCTGTTGAGATATGCTCTTTCTCTCTCTAAAAATAAATCAGTCAATACAAATACAATAGTGTTCAAAGAACTTTATCACTACCATATTACCAATATGGAAATCAGGAGTATCTGTGATACTGATGGTCACATTTATATAGTTATTGATATGATTTAATGATTTACAGTAGCTATTTAATAAAAAATCAGTGCTCATGACATATTAATCTTCCAACTAATTCTAGTGGACTGAAAAATTTAAATTTTTATGAAAATATTATCTATAAATAGTTTTGAAAAGTCAAAAAATATTAAATGAATTATTATAGAAAACAGTAGTTGTTTGTTTTTCCATCTTTGTCCCTGTCCTGATCCCCAGAAACAATAATTTTGAACTCTTCTATGTATTTTTTGGCATTATCTTAAATTTCAATGTCTTATCAATTTTATATATTATTTGACTTCCTTCAGTATAACTGTCAATTTCTGCTCAAATATAACAGTCTTTCCATTGTTATGACTGTGTTAATATTTGTCCACCACACCTAGTCATATGCTATGGTTATTCCTTTTGAACAACTTTTCCTTCTACCTGGAGGTAATATTATCATAATGACATCATTTCATCTGTTTTGTTTTCTAAGAACACCTGATAACGTCTCCCCCTTCCTCCCAGGAGCTTCACAGAAAGCATATCAGTGCTTTTCCTGCCCAGTAACCTTGCCAGGTACTTTTTTTTTTTTTTTTTTTAAGATTTATGAGAGAACGAGAGAAAGAGAGCATATAAGCAGGGGGAGGGGCAGAAACGGACTCTGCCCCTGAGCAGGGAGCCCTACTCCGGGATCCCAGGACCTTGAAATCATGACCTGAGCTAAAGGCAGATGCTTAACAGACCTGAGCCACTCAGGCGTCCCTGCCAGATCATTTTCATTCCTCTCAACTCCACTGGAGGGGAAGGCTCTGAAGGCGACATCTGTTTACTGTGTACATTATCCCTCTGCTTCCCATGCCTCATGTCTGGAATCTCCCTGGTTCAGTTTCTCCAGGGGAATGAACATTGCCAAATTACAACCAGCATGGATTGGATTCAATGCCAGGGATTGAAGAGGAAGAGTGGCCTGGGAGGTCTTCTCTTTTCAATCACTGGTCTCATCTCTAACAGGTTCCTTGAATTCTGAAGTTTCCAGGAGCTCTTCCTTAAAGCCCTATCTCCCTCTACTCTCCCACCCCACCTCCACCCCACTTCACCACTTGAGGTTCTGATTTTGACGTTTCTCCTACCAAGTCATTTGCAGTTTTCCTATTCACTATTACTGTTATGATTCAGGGTTATAGGAGATTTTAATTTCATCAAAAATATATAGTAGTTTGCTTTTTATTTTCCTTGTTTTGAGATGATTCTTGAGAAGGGATTGAAGCTTTGTTCTTCCAACCTGAAACTGGATACCTTTTATGAATTTTTTTAAAGGCTTTTTTTTTTAAGTATACTTGACGCACAATGTTACATTAGTTTCAGGTGCATGATATAGTCATTCACCTCTATGCTATGCTAGGTTCTCCACAAGTGTAGCTACCATCTGCCATCATACAACACTGTCACGGTACCGTTGACTATATTCCCTTAAAGGCTTTGTTTCTATTTTCTGGCCTGCAACCTATGGTGTGATGATTGAAGTGGCCTTTCACCCATAGGGATTCCTAGGATTTTTTAATATTCAGGAGATGCTCTGGTTATAGCTCTTTGGTAGCAAAGAACGAGTAATTTAAGCTCACAAAAATCTAGGAACAAGCTGAGTGGCCAGGTCTCAGAGGCGGTCGAGACTAGGGAAGCTCTAAGCATCTAAGTAGCAGGAGCTAATGGGCCGTTTTGAGAGGATTGCACCCCAACCACTCCTGTTCGTTGTCACTTCACTCAAGAGTCAGATTCCAAGTAGAAAAAAATCTGATTGTCCAAACCAGGATCACATGCCCATTTCTTGAACATTCTTAGCCAAAAGAAGGGAAAGGGTTGTTGGCAGGCAAAACAAAGCAAATAAATAAACAGATGTCCACCCAGGTGATAATTTTATAGGGTTGGAAAGGTTAATGGAAGCTGGCTTTGCTTTTTTGAGATCTTTCAGGCAAAATTCTCCTTGGCATATGCCAGTGCTACTGGCAGGTCACTTTTATTACAATGTGCCTGGTTGTTACAGGCTGTATACTTAGGAGAGACAGAGTACACTTGCCACCAAAAACTCATCTGAATTCTCTTCGGAAGACCTCTTGAAATGGTTTCCATAGGTTGTTTTGGGCTAGAATTCTTTGGAGCGGAATTAAGAAATCTTTCTAGGAAGAAAGTAATTGATTGATTTATTTGAATTAAGTATTTTTTTCACTCAAGTCTGCACAGTTTCTTTCTAGGAAGCATCCCCGACATAATTCTACAGTTTTTAGTGAGGAACAAAGTGTAGCTCTTTACTCTGGGCTCCTGTTAAGGACCAGGGTCAGGCATTTCAAATTTGTAGGGCAGTCAACAGACCGATTTATGACCCAAGGCTTCAGGAGTCATCTTGCCTCAAGCATTTGAGAGAGCGAAGAACAATCAAGTGTGTTTTCCTAAATCCTCTCTTCACAGATCAAATGGTAATCGCTGTAGCCAGGCACCCATCTACAATAACATCAATATTTCAGTCTCAAGGGGCAAACCAGTCTCAAAAATTTGTGAATTGTCAGCATAATTAAACCAAGAGTCTGGCATTGCCTAAAGACATTTCCCAGAAACTTTAGGCCCCAGAGAAGAGTTATGTCAAACAGATAGAACAGTTTCAGATTTCTTGAGAGAAGGAAAATTACAGTAATATTTATAAGGGGGAATCTGTACAAATCCAGTGTTTTCCTAAAGTCATCAGTTCTCAGACTTCAGCATGAGAGTGCTTTTGAATAAATAATCTGGAGTTGGTGTGAATTTTTGGTACTTGGAAAATTTATTAGCAAAGTTAACCTCAGGAACATTGCCCTCTTCTGGAAGTAGTATTAAATATCTTTTCTGCAAAAAGGCAGAATAATGCAATATGAACATACAGATACCAGGTCACTTTTTCTAAGCCTCACCAGTCGAATGAAGATGTTTCAGCCAACCAATCTTCAGCAGTTGAGATACAACTAGAAATACCTACGTCTGAAATGCTGCCAAAGGTAGGGCTCGAGAATGGTAATGCCCACTGACCAGTTTAACTGTTTTTAGGAGACTTGGCTGTTGGCAAATTGCTGTAAAACATTATTTATTTTTAGATAGTTCAAGCAATCCATAGCATAGTTCTCACTTTCTAGAAGAGGAAGCTGAAAAGCAAGGGGAAACATGAGAGACAGGTATGGGATGTAAGGAAGGAATGAGGCAGGCACCAAAATGACTTCAGTTTTGTTGTTGCCGTTGAATATGACTATATGGTCTCTGAACCCCACATGTATGATAATGTGGCCTGAATGAAATAGACTGAGTAGATTAACGGTTGGGGAGATTTCTTAGCACAATTATACCTAAGAAAGGAAGAAATTTATTTTTCTTGTTGGATTTTTAAAAGACAATGGCATTGAGATGGCGTTTGGTCAATCTCATCAGCTAACTGGCCTAAAAGAGGCGAGATAATTACCTTGGGTTGTGACTGCTTCAAACAAAGTACCTTGCGCTGCTGACCTATAAGAAGTACCGAGCAAAGGGGCAGCCCAGGTGGCTCATCGGTTTAGCACTGCCTTCGGCCCAGGGCGTGATCCTGGAGACCTGGGATCGAGTCCCACGTTGGGCTCCCTGCATGGAGCCTGCTTCTGTCTCTGCCTCTCTCTCTCTCTTTCTCTCTCTCTCATGAATAAATAAATTAAAAAATATATATATTTAAAAAAAAGAAGTACTGAGCAAGGAATACACCTGTATTTTACTTAAGAAACTGTTACATGGGGATCCCTGGGTGGCTCAGTGGTTTAGCCCCTGCCTTGGGCCCAGGGTATGATCCTGGAGTCCAAAGATCAAGTCCCACATCTGGCTTCTTGCATGGAGCCTGCTTCTCCCCCTCCCTGTGTCTCTGCCTGCCTCTCTCTGTGTGTGTCTCTCATGAATAAATAAATAAATAAATAAAATAAAATAAAAAAAATAAAAAATAAAAATAAAAAATAAATAAAAAAAAACTGTTATGTATCCTGCTTTGTATTTTGCTGATTAAAAAAATTTTTTTTAGTATTGATATGCTTTAATGACTTTCTCTTTTTCTTTTGTGTAATTTCCATAAGTGTTTTCTTTGTGGTTACAATAGGGATTACATAAAATATAGTTTGAGCAGCCAGTCTTAAGCTAACTTCTTAACTTCAGTTGCTTGTCCTTTGCTGGTGTTAATCTCAACAATTCCATGATGACGGGGGCTGTCTGATAATTTCTGGATAAAAACAAATTCAAATGATTTTTTTGCCTTTACATTACCATGCTTTTATGTATTATGTGTCCAATTCAGATCAGTGAATATTTGTGAGCACCTCTAATTTTTTTTTTTACTAACCTTAGTGTTAATATCAATGCTTCTAGAATATTTATAATAATGAATTTCTTGTGAAACATAGCATGCAGGTCATTAATCCCTTTAAAGTACAATTTAGTGCAATGTTTCATGACAGGAAGTGAGCAGGATAATAAAAACCTTTACCACTTAAAACCACACTTAATATTTTTATGGCCTAGTTGGCCTGACAAAATATTCTCTGTGAGTCATCACTTCAAAGTGGGTCCTGGGGACTTATTAAAGACAGAACAGCAGGCCTCATGTCCATTGTATATGGTCCTCACAAACTTGAACTGCTCAGCAAGACCTTTTAAGAGGAATGCTACAGAATGCCCCCATGTGTCCCATGGTCTAGGAAACCATGTGACCAGGTGCCTCTATTTTAAAACTTTCAATTACATTTCTGACAGCTTAGCCTTGTATGGTTTTGCATTTACTCATAACTGACCACATTCTACTGACTAAAGATATTGTAAAGCCTTGCATGATCCTATATAGCTTGTTAGAGTTGAGATAATTCTGTCAGATTCATTAAGATAAAGACTTAACTTGGGGCCCTTTGTAAAACATGGGTTGAGAAAAGAACCAATTTGCAATGAACCAGTCATTGCCCCAGTGTTTGGGCACTAGCCAAGACAGCCCTAGCACCACTTTTAAAGCAAAATAAGAGTAAGGACAGGAATATAGAAGACTCTTTGGTTTGTACATAGCACTTTCTAACCTTATTGCCACTCTCGTTAGCAGTAACATCTTACAAAGCTCGAGGGGTTAGAAATCCCATAGCTTACACTGGTACTCTTGATAATGTAGCAAAGTGTTCATAATCAGAAATATGTTCTATACATCTTAACTAAATCTTATTTTTTGACATTTATTTTATTTTTATTTTTTTATAAAGGGGGGCTCACTTATTCCTCTCTTTAGATTTCAAAGGAAATGCATTCACTCATAATTTAAATATTATTTATTGAGTATGCTCTGTGCACCAGACACTACTTTAGGTACAGGAGATTGAGTGGGGAACAGAGTTCTTGCCCTGATAGAATTTATATTCTGGTGAACGTTGACTTATGTAGAATATTCCTTTTTGCTTGTCAGTTTGGCCAGCCAGAAGCCTCTGTTGCCCATCTGCAACCTTCTAAATTCCTTAGAGGAAGACACTTAATAAAACTAAATGATTATCATCTGGCTTTCTTCTCTCGTCATGACTTTTCAACTTTTTCCCCCACTTTGAACTACCCCAAATGTGTACGTTGCCTCTTGTTCTTTTTTTTTTTTATTCTTCTTCTAATACCCTATAAAAGAAAATAGAAGGCAAACAAACACAAAAAGCCCATAGAAACAGATGCTTGGTGATGCTGTTATCCATCCTACGTCTTTAGGAATAGAAGCATTTTGAAAGCAAAGGCTAGGTTTATTTTTTAATAGACCTACCTGGGTTTGTTCATTCATTCATATAATAAGCATTTAAAATTATTTGTAGGAATATCTAAATGGTAGTAATGTACAAGGAGAAAATAACACTCAAGAGTCCCACCTCACAGAATTAACTCCTCTTAGCATCTTGGTATATTTGCTTCCCGTCTTGTAAGCATTTAACATGGGGGGATAAGAGCAACCTAATCCTAATAATAGATGCTAACCCTGTTCAACAGTATTTAACTCAGTGATGATACCCATTAGGTGCTTGTTTACATTCATTTACCAAGATGCAGAATGAATGGTTTTCATGGAAGTTTTCTAAAAACATTGTTTCTCTGAGATACAGCTGAATGACTTACTGGAGCTCTTATTGCAAAGTCCTCACATCCCGAGTTCCACTTCAGGGTCCTCACAACTCTGCCACAGAGCTTGTCTGTGTACATACAAATATACCCCTGGCAATGGCTCTTCTGTTATCTACAAAATATTTGGGTGTGGGTTTGGCGGTTGGACTCTACTGAACTCAAAGACTCTTGTGAACGCAGATTTAACCACAAATGATTAAATACACATACACACACAATCTCTCTGTACACACACACACACACACATATACAAACACACACCATTGGCTAAAATAATTACAAAATGTTTAAAATAAATCATTTTTGACAGTGATTGCCCCTGGGGGAGGGGTAGCAAGTTATATTGGGAACTGTCCCAATTTCTTCTCAAGTCATGTATCCACTGGCTGGGAGGAATTTCCCAGCAAGCCTCTCCCAACCATTTGATCCCCTGGCAGTCTTATTTCAGGGATTGAGGGTGTCTGAGTTCAGCCCTGATAAGTGACACAGTGCCGCTTATGCCGCTTGCAGGGAAAGGGATATTTTTCTGTCTGGGTTGCGATTGTGGTGGGGTATTAAGAAGAGTAGATTAGCTCCAGGTGCAGCTTGTTTCATTTCTTGCCTTTTCTCCTGAGTTCTGAATCAAGGATAGGACCAGACATGCTTGGTCTGCCCTTCCCCCGGCCCAAGTGAGAGACCGGGCTAGTGGAGCTGATGGGGCTAAAGGCAGTGAGAATCCTGATCCGAAGCTCTTGTTTGACTCCAGGCCAAGCGTTTCAAACAGCAGGCCTTTCATAGCTGGGAAAATCCCTGCTAGACCTGCTGGACATGCCACACAACCACATATGGCTCAGCTCATGTCAACAGAACTGATAACCAAATTGGGCTTCTTGGCTTCCTGTCTCTGGTAGCCTTGCCAACCCACTACCCTCCAAGTCCCAATTAACACGCGGCTATGCTAGCACCATGAGGTGGGAGCTGAGGGTTTGTTTACCACATAGTTAACAGGCAAATACAACTTAATCACAAGGAAAACAGCTTTTATGAGAATCATCTTGGAGTCTTTCTACAGCCCTAGTAAACCCTCCAGGAAACCAAAATCTAGAGTTCCCTCTGATTTTGTTGTCGGGGAAGCCAATAGGGATAGGTGGAGAGGCCAAGGATCTCGCTTTTTGTTTACAGCCACCAGGTTAACTGAGTATCTCTCCTTATTCTGGAGGCCTAAGTGATCACCCTACATGACTTTTCTGTGGTGAGCTGCAGGTGACTTTGGAAAGAAATACAAGGTTGTGGAGAAAAAAAAATCCATCTTTTAATCAGACCCAACTGAGCACCAGGCAGTTTTCACATACAGTCTATGTCCTTATTCTGTATACCTTGTTTATTCTTTTTTACAAAGGAGAAAAGGCTTGGCAAGATGAATCACTTGTGAAGATTATGCAGATTAAGTGCAAACCTGGGATTTGAACCCAGGTCAGGGAGACTCCAAACTCCATTTATTTCCATTCCACTTCTTTTATCAGAAGATCTGGATTCTAGTTTGAGACTCAATAGTTATTAGTCATGGGATGCTAGGCAAATCCCCCAAAGCTTAGCATCTTCTTTATCAGTAAAATGCGGTTGTAAGAGAATAAGATTTGCTGATGTAAAGTTGTGCCAAGCATTGTGCCAAGCCCAGGGTTATTACTCATTTTAAGAAAGTGCTCCAGGTGGGATGCCTGAGTGGCTCAGCGTTTGAGCATCTGCCTTCAGCTCAGGGCGCGATCCTGGAGTCCTGGGATCAAGTCCCGCGTTGGGCTCCCTGCATGGAGCCTGCTTCTCTCTCTCTCTCTCTCTCTGTGTCTCTAATGAATAAATAAAATCTTTGAAAAAAAAAGTGCTCCAGGGTTGGACAGTGGCCTCTCAGAGTCGTGATTTATTATTGCAAGACTTGATTAAAAGTGAGGAGATGTTCTATTTGAAATTTTTAAATTCTTTCTCATTTTTAAATTAGTAAGCACTTTATTAAACATTAAGAATAGGTTATAAGATATAGGATACTTATGAATGGAAATAATGTCTGTCTTTTGGGTTTATATTATAATCCTTGGGAACTTGAACTTAAGTGTTCAAAAAGAGTCAATCATAGTGAGGGGTGATGGATGTTAGACATTCTTAGTTACTTGCCCAGCACCATTTTCCTTTCTCTTTCCTAATAAGACCTTGATTTTATTCATTTATCCTCTCATCTTCATTCCCACCCACCCATTGGTTCAGATACAAAGATAATGTGAAGGGAGGTTTGCTGGGCTTTCTGGGAGAGTTGGAATTTCAGCCCAGGATGGAAGAAATGATCATTACTCAGACTGTGTAATCTTTACCTACCAAAGTTTTGCACACAGGTTTAAAGCACCTTCCCACATAAAGAATTATTTTGTCCCTTTTCACATATACAAATATAATTGTATCAATACCATCATTTATTAAAGCTCATTTTTATCAAAACATGAGAATATAAAGAAAGCCACAGTCTTGCAATTAGATTTTCTGGTCTTAATGCAGTGGTGATAATGCATAACCCAAAATGAATAACTTTACAGTCCTGAGGGTCTATGGGATTAAGGGCAACACTAGAAATTATTACTATAGTTCTCAGAAGAAATAGGGTTTAAGGAGTTGGGAGACAAAGTCTTAATTGGGGTCTTGAAGGATGATTAGAATTTGTATAGTAAAGAGGCAAGGAAGGTCTTTTCAGGATGGAAAGCTTAACAAAAATCACAGAGATAGGAACAAGGAAGGCATTTCTGGAAAAGAGAAATTTTCTCCTCATCTTGGAAGACTAATTGGATAGGGCTTTGAGTACTACATTAGAGAATATAGGTTTTAATCTCTGCCATTGGGGGGCTGTTGAAAGTTTCTGAATGAGGAGTTACATGATGAAACCACTGTTTTAGGGAAAGTCATCTGAGGATATTTGGCATTAGTTCCCCCAGAGTGTATCAGTGCTATGAACTGTTATTAATTTCCTACATAATAATTTCTTTTAGGTTTGGGGTACTTTTTCCCAGGTCACTTGGGCTTTTGGAGCTGTGTTAATACATAGCATGCTGGCTGAGTCTAGTGCTCATTGGCTCTTTTCAGCTTCTCATTTTCTCTTACTTCATTTGTCTCTGCCTTTCTCCATCTCTAACACACCCATCTGATACATACACACGCATATCCCACTTCCCTTACTTCTCCCTACCTCCATCAAATAGACTTGCTTTTCCTTATCACCATCCACATCCTCCATCCTTGATTCTTTATTTCCCTGGTCAGTTCTTTTTTAAAAAGATCAAGAGAAAATCCTGGAATTAATTTGCCTTTTTAAATATTTCATTTGTTGATAGCCTGTTGTGAGGTACTGTGGTTGCTTCTGGAGACACTAAGTTAAGACGTGGTACCTATCTTTTAGTGTTAGTATAGTGGGGAAGATGAATGGATTATAGTATAATATGATAAGAACTCCATTTAGAAGTATGAACGAGGAGTAAAAATATATCACTGTATTGATCCAAAGAGGCCAGCTCCTGCTTACTTTTTCTTCCAGGAAACCAGGACACAACAGTGTTTAGATTTGGTTAGTCAGATGTCTCTTCTCAGGATCTTTGGGATCTTTATTTAGTGAAGCAAAGAAACTAGGAAAGAAAGAATTTGTTTTAGGCAAAATTATTGCTGTGCTAAAAATGTCAGTGGTAGCATCTGTTGGCCAACACTGGTGCTGACTGTTGTACCATTATCTTCTTTACCTGTGGGGGTAATTCTATCTGTGATTCTGGCTGTTTTGGCTCTCTTTGTTCCTACTAGTTTACTGAGTTTCTCTTCAAGACTCTTCAGCAATTCTGGGGACAACCTCTTATCTCTAAATACATTTTTATTTTTGGCTGAGATTAGAAGTGCTTTCTGTGGCTTACAACTAAGCACCCTAGCTATTAGTACAAGGAGTAGCTGCAAACTGTCAAGGAGATTAGTGCAGGAGAATTTGAGTCTTGTTGGACTAAAAGCATTGGAAAATTTAGCAAAATTTAAGGGATGGCAAACAGTAGCACATGAAATACACTGAAGAAATAACTAAATTATGGTTTATATTAATGAGTAATAAAGTGTGCATTGAAGACCACTACCACAGACCAGGATGATGGGCATGAGAAATGCAATAGTCAAAAGTTAGAGACTTACTTTTAGTGGCTCTGAATAATTTCAAGAAAGAGAGAGTAAAGTTCAAGCTCCTAAATTATTAGCTTAGAACTGCTACCTGAAATTTAGGGAATTTCTATGATTATGCTAAAATAATCTCAGCTACAGAGCTGAGATTACTATAGACTTAACAGATTTGATCTGGGTTGTGCTAAAGTTACAGCATCAGTTGAATCTGCAACCTTACCAGATCTTTTATTTAATGATGCAGATGTACATTGTGAAAGAATAGGCTCCAGAGAATTGAAAAGAGAGGTCAGGGTGCTTTGAATATCCAACCTAAAGTGAGTTCCTTTTGTTAGTTGTGGTAGATAGAATACTCCTAGCCATGTCTTAATCCTGGAACCTATGAATATGTTACTTTACATAGCAAAACGGATTTTGCAGCTATGATTAAGATTAAGGACCTTGAGATGTGGAGATTATCCCAAGAGGCCTAATCTAATCACATGGATCCTTAAATGTGAAGAACCTTTCCCAGCTGTGGTCAGGGGGAGACAGGGCCATGGAAGAAGGGTCAGAGAGAGATGCAGCGCTGCTGACTTTGAATACAGAGGAAGGGGATCACAAGCTAAGAAATGTGGGCAGCCTTTAGAAATTGGAAAAGACAAGAAAATGAATTCCCCCCTAGAGTCATCAGAAGAGAATGCAGACACCTTGATTAAAGCCCCGTGAAACTCATGTTGGACTTCTATCCTATAGAAGTGGGAGATAATACATTTTGGTAATTTGTTACAATGACAATAAAAAATGTATCACCCAAAGAAATTCCTTCTCCATTTTCTGATAAGGCTGTTCCTTCTTAGATCACAGAACTCTTTCACCTAAGGGATTAATTACAAGGAGAAACCATCTATCCTTATGTCTGCCTCATCTCCCACCTATTTTCTTTGGATCTATAAGCAAAGTTATATCCCAGCATGGCAAAATATAGACTCACACTTGGGAGAAGAGTGTTACATACCAAAGATTAATATTAAAAAATTATATCAGCAAAATCTGGAGATTGTGTGTGGGCATGGATTTTGGAGGGGCTAAACCATGGAGAGATGAGTATAATTTTAAGTCAGCCCAATTTCTTAAGGTGCTACAATTCCCAGGGAGTTCAAATTCAATTGACTAGCTTGAACAACTGGGTGAATTCTTATTGATTTCTCTCTTAAGTGAATAAAACCCAACTTGGTGATGTCCTATTTTGTATTAAATGCAGATATCATAAATTCCTTGGTATAGTACAGTGGATAGAATTCTAAGGTTTAGGAAGACAAGAAAAATTGGAATGGATTCATCATAAATGAGTTGCCTATCACAAGAGAGCCCAGAAGATGTTTCCTTCTCCAAGACCTTAGTAAATAAATCATTTTATTTACTGTGAATGGTACTTTAGTAAATGTTTTCTAGAGTCTAGGAATGCTGGTGGGAGATTCTGTTTAAAATGAGCTCCTGGGTTTCCGTGAAAATAGGAGGAGCTCAGAATGGCAGAAACCATGTAAAGTCATTTGCCACAGGGGACATGGTCACCAA
This sequence comes from Canis lupus dingo, assembly GCF_003254725.2. Classification (NCBI taxonomy): domain Eukaryota; kingdom Metazoa; phylum Chordata; class Mammalia; order Carnivora; family Canidae; genus Canis; species Canis lupus. The sequence continues at coordinate 19,975,400 of NC_064269.1, read as the reverse complement.
AATGTTCTTCAGGATAACTAATGAGCATATATGGTCCCCACTCCTGAAATAAATGAGCAGCCCACTAATATTCTGCTTGATTTATATAATAGAAAAAAGTAATGACTAGAGATCTGACCTAACCACCCTGGTAAAGATCGTTCTGCTTCTTCCAATCCCATGCCTGGGTCAATTTGTAGACTGAGGGCTCCTGAGTAAAGAGGAGGCTAGTGCTTTTAAAGGTGGATGTTAAAAACAGGAAAAAAAAGAAAAACTCTCAATCTTCCTACTATCTCTCCTTAAAGGGCACTGTTCCCATGTACTAGGTAATTGTGAATCAGGGAAAGGATTATACCAAGGCTGTTCAAGATTATCGGACACTGGCTTTGAGCTAACAGCAATTTTTGTGAGTTGTAACATCACTGTGGGCTACCAACCAGAATGAAATCTTATAGACATCAGATAAAAAATGGAACTGAACCTAAATATGCTCAATTTTTTGTTGAATCACCTATAGAATCACCTCCAGATTATATTCCCAGATCATGAATAAATCACCAAAGCAAATATTCTTAACATCAGGCAGATTTCCCACAATGGACTGTTTTGATATGAAAAACCAGTCAAATTTCAAATGAAAAGTAAAAAATAGTAATAGTAAATAGTAAGTCAAAAGTAAGACTGCATCCTAGGGGAAATTTAACAAGTATATATCCCTTCACCTTGCCTATCTAGCCTGCACAGAATATGGATGGATTTTGAAGAAAGGCAGAGTGAATATTGCAAGCTTATGTAAGTGTTGACTTCAGTTATGGTTGCTGTTACTGGTAATGCTTCTTTTCTGGATAAGGCAGTCCTTAATACCTGTTAGACAGTTATTAAGCCATCTGATGGTTATTCCTGGAATCCAGCAAGCAGACAACAGCAGAAAGCATCAGCTTTCCTCTGGTAGCTTCAAGATTATAACAACTCTGACTCTGTGGCACAGTTTTGTCCTCAAGGATCTTTGTGGTCTCACCATCCTTCAACATCTATTGGTCTGTTACATCAATTACACCATATGACTATCCCAAAGGGAAGAGGAAAGAGGATACAATCTTATTATCCCATGAAAACACAAAGACAGACACTCAGTGTCCTTTCTAAAGTCCAATGGTCAGTGGGCATGTTAGACTAGCTCTTCCAGCAAAGCCCAAGGAGATATACATTAAATCAGAGGCACAATACTTGATGGGGCCTTTTTGAGTTTGGGAGAGAACATGCACCACATTTGGATGTGTGGCTTACAACTGTTTACCCAGGGACCCATAAAGCTAATAACTTTGAATGGAACTCAGAACAAGAAGGCTCTCCAGCTAGTCTGTGGTGCAGTATAAGCAGCTCTGTCACTTGGTCCTTCTTCCAGTGGGTGTGTGAATACCAGGATGCTGGAGTGCAACCTATGGGAAACCTCAACTCCTGTGTCACCACAGCAGGAACCAAGAGATTAGGAATAAGTCATATTTTCCTTAGCAGGTAGCTTTTTCCTTGTAAGAAATAGTTTTAAGTTAGTTATAAGGTTCTGATAGAGACTGAGTACCTGACCATGGGGCAGTAGGTTACCTTGCAGTCTGAGCTGCCCTTAATGAAATATTACCATCAGTTAGGTGTATCTAGAAGCATCCCATATTCAAATAGAGATCATACATGCAAGAATGGGGTTGAGCAAGCCCTGAAGGAAAAGTAAGTAGTATTTGTAGGTGCTCCTGCTCATTACATACGTACACCTGTCACATGGCAATCATTCCCTCAATACACACCTAAAGCTTTCTGAGGAGTCTCCTAGGACCAGTTGACAGAGGAAGAAATAATGTACATCCAGTTTTTAGATGGTTTTGCCCAATATACTGGCACCAAGCAGAGGTATTGCAGTCTCACTAAGGCATGGCTCTTAAGGACAGTGGAGAAGGGGAATGTTGAAATCATCTTTGGGGAAGAATATTGAACAAGCATGTCATTGTCCAATTTATCTGACAGGACAGATGGCTTGAAAGAAGTATCAATATGAATTGATGGTAAGGGAGGAAGGAAGGGCTGACCACTAGAGGTTATTGACTTGATGAGATAGAGATTAGGATCCATCAGGATTGGAGATTTAATGATAAGTAGGTTTGAGAAATAGGCAGGAGTGATATGAAAAATGTATAACCAGTAAAGTATATAGCAGAGGCTTCTACTCTCATGATAAGCCACATAAGGGAAGTTCTAGAAGAAAGCTAGTTGGTGGGGAACAGCCACAGTCTTAGGAGGCCTAACAGGTATTTACCTGCTAAGATGGTAGTTCCCATACAGCAGCACTGCTCCTGGAATCTGGCCCTGTTCTATCTAGGGAGTCATGCAGAGCTGAGGGCCACTCTGAGGAACCATGATGAACTGGTCAGAGGACCTGCAGGTTGGCAGGGGTCAGGGGAAGTCACCCCACTTGGTGCTGAAATCAGGGCAACCTTCAGGGGGTGAGCATGCTGGTAGCTCATGGTGACGACTATTTATGAAGCAGTATGGAAGTATTCTAATATTCTAATGACTCATCTAGGCCTACTGGTATGTACTAGTTGAGAAGCAGCCTGCATGAATGAATAAGAATAGGACCTGTGTCTTGGAATAGGAGTAGAGGGATGCGATCCATATAAATGTTCTTCAAATAAACCTCAACTATGGAGAAAACTATTAGTGACCGGGTAAACTACATGCTCAATGCTGTGGACTTCCCTTGGCCTCTCTTTCCATCTTCCCCAGTGCTATTTAAATGAGGTCATGAACAAAGTAGTCCTAGAGACAGTGATGGAAGCTATGACTGGGTCATGGATTCAACAAAAGGGTCTTCCTTTCAGAAGGCAGAGCTGACTATGCCACTTCTGAGCACTGAAGTTGCCAGCAGCAGAAACCAACTCTGTGCCTCTAAACTGAGGGGACCAGCTAACTAGAAATTACACTGGACCCTGCATTTGGGAAGACCATACTTGCACTAAAATCTCAAGTAGGCCCAGTGGTGCAGCAAGAAATAAAAATTCAGAACTCTGTCACTGTGGGGCAAGAAGAAAATTCTCTCGTGGTAATAAGGTAGGTCCTGGAGGACCAAATGAGAACTCCTAATATGCATTGAACTTGGGTATGTGCCTACCATCTTATCCATGTCTGCTGCAGAGGGTTTGGGGCTTAGCAGAAAAAACAAAATTAAAGTAACATCAATTGAGAGTAAGTTGCTTGCTAATATCATACCTAGATCAGGTCAACTCAGATTGATTCCAACACAGAAAGGAGTCCTCATTGGAATAGTCCTTTTTCCCCCTGAATTTGGATTCACTTTCACTGGCCATTATATTTCTGATACGATCCTTGAATTTATTAAATGCCTTATACACTGTCATGGTGTCCCATGACATTGCTTTCCTCAAGGAACTCACTTTATTTTTTTAAGATTTTATTTATTCACAACACACACACACACACACACACACAGAGAGAGAGAGAGAGAGAGAGAGGCAGAAACATAGGCAGAGGGATAAGCAGGTTCCCTGTGGGGACCCCATTGCGGGACTAGATCCCAGGACCCCCAGATCACACCCTGAGCCAAAAGCAGACACTCAACCACTGAGCCACCCAGGCTCACTTTATGATGAAAGAAGGAAGACAATGATTACTGTCTCACTCACACTGCACTTTGGACACAGTACCTTGTGGTATAGGGTGATATTTCACAGGTTGTAGTATATACCTTAAACCAGCTGGGCCAACTTGGGGTTCAAAGTTTGACAGGAGTTGACACCTGAGACTCATTTGGAGGGTACATTCTCTTTGACTCACCACTACATTAGCAAGCAAGCAATGTACTCAGGGTATGAATAAAGTCAAGTACACACATGAGCAGGGGGGCTCCTTGAAGAAGGAGCCACGCCAGCACTAGGGGTAGACCCTGCTGCCATGTAAGAATTTCTTGCTGCTCCATAGTTACCACTGTCTGTATTCTATTTCTTATAACCTCAGTTGTTTTTGCTGCAGGTCTAGCCATGGCATACCACATAATAATCTTTGTATTGAGCTGTGTATCCCATAGCTTGAAGAAACAGGTCAGAGATGGAATTGGGAGTGGTGCTTTTTCACTCTTATACTTAATGACCAACTTGAAAAATTTATTTATCTTGTCCTTGAAACTACTGATTTTTCCACTTTAGAACTTTTGTCACACAAGGAAATAATGCTTCCATCAAGTTGTACAGGTTGAACACTGCACACTCCATGGACCATATACTTTGTAGCTTGATATATCAATATTAGGTTCAGTACTAATGTGATTTTGGATTATTTTCCTTAGCAGAGTGCCTGAATATACTTGTGGATATACGTAGGAACAGTTGAATTCTGTTAAATAGAAAAATTATTTTTGTTTTTTGTAAGTTTTAAAATGGAAAGATCTATTTTCATTGACAGTTGTCATTTTTTAGCAACCACCTATCACATAAACTTTTTTTTTCTCATTTAGTTTTTGGGAAGCTGAGTCTGCCTCCCATTACAAGATTGAGAAAACCAACTGCTTGTTCTCTGGCTTCTCTGGAAGTCAGGATCCAGTGATGTGACCTCACATGGCAGCCAATTGGTCACACTTACAGGATATTGAATCTGGACTAAGTGATGCAAATGAGAAAAGTGGTAGAGAATTTATTCTTCAGGTAGCAGCAATGGCAGCAGAGACACAGAGGAATCAGCAGCAGTACCGAGTGCCCAAAGCTGTCTTGGGTGCCATTACAGAGTGCAGCATTTGCTGAAAGAGGCAGCTGTTCTCCAGGGACTGGCTCGATAGAATGATTTTGGCTGTGGTTTTGGCTGCCTAGGCTCCCTCTGTTCCTACCTGTATTCTGAGCCTGGTTCTCCAGCCTTCCCAGAGATCCAGTGGGTTTCCCAATATTCTCTCTGTGAATTATTTTACCTCTTAAGTCATCTAGAGTTGATTTATGTTACATGCTACTATGAAGCTTGATTTAGAGGAGTGCAGAGAGATAAGATGAAGCTGGAGAGGTAGATTAGAATCACGTAGTCAGAAGAGAGTTTTTAAATTATCTTTTTGGTAGCTAGCAGTTTACAGAATAGACTGGAGAGAAGGAGGACATGAAGGAAAGGGGAGCAGTTAGAAGGGTGTTGCAATAATTTAAGTGACAAATGATGATGACATAGAAAAATCACAATGGTAGAGGATGCTGAAGAGGGTAGGGTAAATTAAAAGGTATTTAGGAGACAGGCTGTCAGGGTTTGACTGGATTTGTAGAGTATAAGAGAGGATTCAAGATGACTTCAAAGTTTCTAATTGAAAAAAAAAGTTTCTAATTGAACTTAATTATATGGATAGTGGTACCTTTGATTAAGTTAGGAATGGCAGGAAAATAAGTGGATTTTTGGGAGAAGAGAATTTAAGGTATATTAAGTTTGAGATGCTCTTCTCCAGGTGGAGATGCTATTTAAGCAGCTTGAACTATGGAATAAGGATTCAGCAGAAATAAGTCACTGGGAATCATTGTAGTGTTAGTAGGAACCAAGTAAGTAGAGAAGATTCTCAAAGAGAGGAGGAAAATATAAACCTCTTTATGAATTTGAGGATCCTAAACTAATAAGAACCACTTATTTGTTATGTCTTTGTATATGATGCTGTAAGTGCCCCTAGGGCCTTATCATGACTTTCATGGGTCCTAGTTGCCTCTAACTGCCCATTCACTGCTGCCCCCATCACATCTCCCCAGCACTCACCATTCCAGTACACAGCATCTGTGGCTCTGCCTCTCAGTCCACTCTGAGGTAGGCCAGAAGCAGCAGAGAGCAGCCCTTGGCTGTGAAGGATGAGCATCAAAAGATAAATATCCTGGGTTCCTCTCTCTTCAAGACTTGAAGGCATATTCCACTGTATGTCCCAGAGTTATCTGGAGTTATCTGGTAAACTGCTTGCTTATATACTATTGATTTTGCATTCTTCCTTGTCCTCTTCTCATTCCCCACTAGCACTTCTTGGGATCACCTCCCAAGCAAACCACTTGCACTCAAATCTCGACCTCAGGATCTGCTTCTGGGGGAATCCAAAACTAAGACAGCTTTCCTATTCTTCCTGGGCTTCTGAGGGTGAACCATTTGAAATGTATAAACTGCTTATACCCTTTCTCATCTGCTGCCATATTTTCTGTTTTATCCTATGCCATTTTTTCTCAATGCTACCCATCTCTAATCTCTCAAAACAGACATGAAATTATAAATGAACCTTCTTGACCCAAAGACACAAAGGGATAATAGACACCTGGATAAAAAGTCCCTCATCTATTCTAGGAAACAGGTGTAATGATAACAATATTTTGTATTTACTAAATCTTTCCTTCCGAGGAGTTCAAAGTGTTCCTTATGAATGCCCTGTGGGTAAGAACAGTACTTGCTTTTAACACAACTGTAAATTATGTAAAGTGCAAATTATATGAAATTGGGCTTTAGAAACTGTTCTGTTTTCCCTTCAAGTGACCTTCTCTCTATTCCCTTGCACCCTGACACCTGGATGCCTTCCTGCAGCCCCATTTCTATTTTCACCCCACCTTATTCCTTCCTATAGTGACTTTTTCTTAACTATCTTTTGGCCAATCTCAGCTTAAGGGGTGATCATTAATATCATTAATATGGCTTTATGTTCCCCAGGAGTTTTTGCATTTTAATAGGATGCATTTACAAACTAAAAATCCAAAGAAATGGAATTGAGTAGCAGGGTCCTAGACAGATAAGAATTTTTGGTCAAAAGTAGTATTAGGCCATTTGGTAATTTACATGATCTCAAATTGATCAATGGGAGGACTTTTAAGAGGCAAAGCCTGGGTTCAAGCAGCTCCGGCTACTTCTATTTCAGAGACAAGTTTAAAAAATAAAAATGGAACCAAAAATGGTAGGAGAGATCCCATGTAAAAAAAAAAAAATCTGTACATTTGATTACCCAGGATGAATTAAACTTGTGTGTTTTAGCTTAAGTATTATTGACTATTTCCTGTGTACAAGGCACTTGTGAGAGGCAGACAGAGTATTAACAGATGACCACATTTCCTGTCCTGTTGGAGCTTACTCATGATACCTTCTCTTTATCTTGAGGTTGAAGAAAGAAGACTTCACCTTTCAAAATGGGCTCTAAAATCGGCCCATAGGAGAGAGGTGGGGACGTCAGATCTGATTGGAATTCAGAGTGTCTGCCTGAGTTAAATATTGCATTTCCAAATAAGAGAGTTTTAAAAAGGGATCTCCTTTTCCTTAAACCCTACACTCAGGAAGAGAGGGTATAGTGCTTAAAGAGCATAGAGAAGCCACATGCTTCCACAATCTCTTTTCAAAAATAATGGAGGTGAGAGGAGAGAAAATTCTTCCCAAATATGTGTCCCTTAAAATGAGTTCCACCAAAGAAAGCTATTGATTGAAAAATAGCACAAATACATTGTTTTCCTCTCCCTCTCCCAAATATGAAACACCAACTTCAGGAAAAAAAAAAATTATGTCAGTAACTTAGCAACATGAACAACCAACTTCAAACCTAAGAGGAATTTCCCTGCCTTGGGGAGGAGAGCTCCCTCTTTGTTGGGTATAGTCAGACCTTCCTGTTATAGACAACTGTTCAATGCTGCCTCTTAACGCTGTGGAACAAATGCTTTGTTAGTCCAGTGCCCCAGAATGTAGTCAGCAGAAAGTTTATTTTCAAAATGTTTAAAGGCTAGAGAAGCAGCCACCCCATGTTGGGACTTTCTACACCCCTAGGCCTTCTCTGACCAAATTGATCCAAACTCTATGAAAAAAATATATAATTTTTTTCCCCTGGTGACCATAACAACTATTTCCATAAAGAAGTCCAGATGTTTAATTTTTCCAAAAGAAATTTTAACAAAAACAAAATAAAAGTAACTGAGGAAGGATCATTTTTCCATTGACTTCTTAACCCAAATGGGACTGGTTACGCCAGTCAAAACCACAGATTCACTTCTCCCAAGTACTCATCCTTTCGTCTTTCCTGGTTACTGCCTTGACACAGGTGCTTTCCCAGAATGCCTCTGGCCAGGCGCTTGCAGCCGCTGTATTTAATTTCAAGAAGCTGTTTTTCAAAGGCCAGCTGTGGACAGCTGTAGGTTGTCACACTTTCTCTTCAGCGCCCTGGGCCTAATAATAAGTAGAACATGGTTTCATCAGCTTGAGCTACATTTTCCTAAGTCAGTTAGGAAATCCCCTCAACCAGTGCTCTGCAAAAACAAATGCAGTTTTAGAAAGAACTGGCTTTCAAATAGGCATTGACCCATTCGTATCTCCCATAAGTAAGAAAAGTTGGTTTGGGGAGATGAGAATAAATTGGGTTAAGGGACTAGAGTGAGAAGCATTCAACCCAGCCATAAAGTCATGCTTTGGAGTTTTTTGTTTTTGGTTTTTTTTTGTGTGTGTGTATGTGTTTTTTTTCTCTCCTAGTTTTGATGTTTGAGTTTAGAGGGAGTTTCTCCTCCTGAAGACTCCAAAACTTCTTATGATTTTTGTTAAGATTAATTTCTGTGGGAGAGTGAAGGCTAGAAGCCTCTCTGTGAGCAGTAGGATACCTGGACACCTACCTGGACCCTCTTGCCATCCAGCACCATAAAAATAAGAGATGTCTGTGGGTGTCCCATAGCTTGTTTGGTTAATGCAATGGCTCATAACTAAAATGCCAGTTTAACCACCAGTTTGTTTTGCTGGTGTTTGGTTTATACATAAACATGAGTGGGAAGGGACCAACATTTTTTTTAAGTATGAATTTTATTTTTATTACTGCTGCTTTGTTTTTTGTTTCAAAGGGATGGCATGGACTCAGGGTACAACAGCTGTACTCAGCCCAGCTGGAAGGCCCTGGATTTTGAACTCCTATTTCTTAAAAAGGGGTTGTGTGTTGAACATTCAAGTGCTTTAACCATCTCTATTTTATTTGCCCTACAGCTCCTTGTAGAGCAGAATCCAAGACCACCTTCAACTCAGACAAATGGAAAGGACTGAGGAATTGGGACATACAATTTAACATCACATCTTTTGAGGAGTTGGGCTGCTACCCTCAAGAATCTTTTCACATGCCCTTGTTATTCAGGAGTACATCAAAGTTTTGTTTTTGCCTCCCTCCTGTCCTCTCCCTACCTCATAGATTATATCCCTGAGGCATAGAGTTTTGGTCCCAGTTGGCACATCATCTTTATATGTTGTGTCCATTAGAAGTGTAAATGGAGTAACCGGGGACTATAACACAGACGGAGTAGACACTTGATTAGTATTGACTGACTTACATGTTGGATCACAGTTATTTGAATGATGAATGGATCTTCCCAAGCAAAAAACCCAGTCTCTATGTTATTTCCCAAGGCCGTTCAGTATTTCTTAAAAGACCAGACACACAGGCCTAATTCTAATCAAATCTAATTCCAAGGTAGATCTGGAACAAGCTGGTGGGTGTGGGATGAGAGGGGTGCATCATTGAATTATCTTTATTATTTTGTGTTCCCTTAATTTTTTTAAAGTATAAGTATTCTTTTATCAGATTAAAATCCTGAATGTAGTGACTGGTAATTCAGTGACAAAATATAGTTTTGATAAATTTGAGCCCAGATGAAATAATCTAGTGAAATTTTAGAAGATTAATTTTCCCAAATGATCTCATCAGTCCTCCTAAACAAGAGGGAATCAAGGTTCCTGTGGTCCAGAATGGGTTTCTATTGGGGATTCTGGCCTGAGCCAAGCATATTTCTAGAGGATAGTTTGTATGTATGGAGTCAAGGGGCTTAATCCAAGATGTAGCATCTTAAGTATAAGATGAAGCTGAGGCCAACTTTCTGAATGAGTTGTCCATTGGCAAATCATGGGAAATTTTGTGTATATGCTAATGAGATGAAAACCAGGGAGATTAGACTAGAATGAAAGTCCAAAACAGAGAATAAGTGGCAAAGTTGAGAAATAGCCTGAATGGTGAGAAGGTAATGAGAGTAATTTTTTATGGAGTGGTAGTGGTTTTGGGTGTGCCCAGAAGAAACCCATTAAATGCCCCAACTTGGTGTGAACACTTCTTAAATTTGTTTCTAGGAAAAACAGATTGGAAAATCAATTAACTAGGAATTATGGGAAGATGAAAACAATAAGTGGGATCAAAAAAGCAAGGGAAAGAAATGAGAATATAGTTAGAAGGTGGCTTATCCCACTAGAATAAAAATATAGTATGCAAGTAATTTTGTAGAAGTGTAATCAAGCTTCTAGAGTAAGCACTTTCTATTCTCCTACCAGTGTGGACCACTGTGAGACACAATTTTGGGTTATTTGGAAGGAGTTGCAGTATTAGCAGCTGAAAGGCAAACTATTCAATAATTGCCCTGGTGGAAAAAGACTTCGATTTTTTTAAATTTTATTTTTATGGAGATTTTTCTCTAAGTTGTAGGAACTCTACTCAAGATAGGGGACACATCAAGTATAGACTTAAAGACCACTTGATCTAACTTACCATGATTGATGATGACTTGCAGGCAGGGCACAGAAATGTGTTCCTTCATGGTTGCTATTATTAAAAGTTTTTATAGTTATAGCATTTTATTCTTTTGGTTAGAAACAGCTTGTTAATTTCAAATTATCCTATTTACCAGTATTTTTTAATATGAGTCTAATTCTGTGCCTTAAAATATACATTTTAACTTAACCTGGTTTCATATATGTTAATATAAATTTGAATAAAGATCTATTATTTTCTGGTTAGAAAAGAAATATACATACTCATTTTTAAAAACTCCAAATAATACAAAGGTGTATAAACTTAAAACTCTTCCCTAATTACCACTATCCCAGGTAACGGTTAGTATGGTTTAGGTCAATAAATATCCGCAGAGCACCTACTACATGTTAGGCTCTAAGTCAAGGTCTGGGATAGAACAATAAAAGGGAATCAGTTTCTGGCCTTAATAAGTTCCAATTCAGAACAAATTTTCAACTGAGGATTTATACTGGAGTCATATAGAACCTATTTGAAAATGTAGATATCTCTGTCCCATTAGAGCTACTGATAAAAATCCTCAATGAACACACCAAATTAAAAATTACTCAACTCTCTAGTTCTTTGAAAAGAAACAAAAATCAATAAACTTCTACCCAGACTCATCAAGAAAAAAAGAGAGGGAGCCCAAATCAATAAAATCAGAAATGAAAGAGGGAAGTTACACTTGAGACCATGGAAATACAAAAGATCATAAAAGACTATGAACAATTGTATGCCAACAAACTGGAAAATCCAGAAGAAATGGATAAATTCCTAGAAACATACAATCTTCCAAGACTGAATCATGAAGATATAGGATTCTGAATAAATCAATTACAAATAGTAAAATTGAATCAGTAATTTAAAAACTCCCATAAAACAGGTCTGGGACTGGATAGTTTCACAGGTGAATTCTATCAAACTTTAAAGAAGTTAGTATCTATCCTCAAATTATTCTAAAAATTGAAGACAAAAGAGCACTTCTAAACTCACTTTATGAGGCCAGCATTACAACCAGAGAAAGACACCACAAAAAAGGAATATTTAAGGCCAATATGTCAGATGAACACAGATGCTGAAATCCTCAACAAAATATTGACAAACCAAATACAACAATATGTTAAAAGGATCATATACCAGGATCAAGTGGGATTTATTCCAGGGATGCAAGGATATCTCAACATCTGCAAATCAATATGATATACCTCATTAACAGAGAATTAAGAAAATGTGATCATCCAGTAGATCCAAAAAAGCAGTTGACAAAATCCAACATATATTTATGATAAAAACTCTCAACAAAGTGGGTATAGAAGGAATGTATCGCAACATAATACAGGCCATATACGACAACTCATAGCTAATATCATACTCAGCAGTTAAAATCTGCATTTTCAAATGACCAAGGACCTGATGAGGATGCCACACTCTCCACTTTTTTTCTCTGAGTTACATAGTAGGAACTTTACTTAAGATATTGTACACATTATGTGTAGAGCATACTATTGGGAGTCCCTGCCATAGTAATTAGGCAAGAAAAGGCATACAAATTGGAAAGGAAGAAGTGAAAAACTGTCACTTTTTGCAGATGACATGATACTATATAGAGAAAACCCAAAAGATTCCACAAAAAGCTATTAGAACTAATAAAGGAATTACGTAAAGTCACAGGTTATAAAATTGACATTCAGAAATTTGCTGTATTTCTCTACACTAATATTGAGCTGTCAGAAGGAAAAACTTACAAAATAATTCCATGTGCAATTTTATCAAAAAGAATAAAATACCTAGGATTAAATTTAACCATGGGAGCAAAAGATCTCTACTCTGAAAACTGTAAGACATTGATGAGGGAAATTGAAGATAACACAAATAAATGGAAAGATATACTGTGTTCATGGATTGGAAGAATAAATATTGTTTAAATGTCTATACTACCCAAAATAATCTACAGCTTCAGTGCAATCTCCCTCAAAATACCAATGGCACTTTTCATAGAACTAAAACAACAGATCTTAAAATCTGTATGGAGCCACCAAAGACCCAAATAGCTGAAGCTGGAGGTGTCCTTCTCCTGATTTCAAACTATACTACAAAGCTATTGTAATCAAAACAGTGTGGTACTGGCACACAGACAATCCCATAGTTCCACATAGAAAGCCCAGAAATATATATATATATATATAGTCAATCTATGACAAAGGAGGCAAGAATGTACAGTGGGGGAAAAGACAGTCTCCTCAATTCAATAAATGGTGTTGGTAAAACTGGATAGATACATACAAAAGAATGAAACTGGATCACTTTCTTACACCATATATGAAAATAAATTCAAAATGGATTAGATTTGAATGTAAGATGTGAAATCCTAAAACTCCTAGAAGAAAACATAGCCAGTAAGCTCTTTGGTATTGGTCTTAGCAATATTTTTTGGACCTAAAAAAATTTTTTTTTGGACCTGTCTTCTCTGACAAGCACAACAAAAGCTAAAATAAACAAATGGGGCTACATACATCATACTAAAAAGCTTTTGCACAGCAATAATAATAATTTAAACAATCATAGAAACCAATATCCAACCTACCAAATGGGAGAGGATACTTGTAATATAATATATATAATAAGGGATTAATATTCAAAGTGTATAAAGAACTTACACAACTTCTCAAAAAACCAAACAACTCAATTAAAAAATGGGAAGAAAATTTAGACATTTTTCCAAAGAAGACATGCAGATGGCCAACAGGTATATCAATAGATGCTTAGCATCACTAGTTATCAGGGAAATGCAAATCAAAGCACAGTGAGATATCACTTCACATTTGTCAGATTGGGTATTATCAAAAAGACAGAAAATAACAAGTGTTGGCAAGGGTGTGGACAAAAAGGAACTCTTCTTGCACTCTGTTGGTGCAGATGTAAATTGATGCAGCTACTGTGGAAAACAGTATGGAGGTTCCTCCAAAAATTAAAAATAGAACTATTATATGATCCAGCAATTCCACTGCTGGATATTTTACCCAAAGAAAACAAAAGCACCAACTTGAAGAGGTATATGCACACCTATGCTCATTGCAGCATTATTTACAATAGCTAAGATATGGAAGCAACCTAAATGTCTATCAATAGATTAGAGGATAAAGAAGAAGTGGTATCCATCTATCTATCTCTCTAAAATGGAATATTACTCAGCCATGAACAGGAGTGAAATCTTGCCATTTGAGACACAGATGAACTTAGAGGGTATTGTGCTAAGTGAAATAAGGCAGAGAAACAAATACTGTATGATTTCACTTATTTGTGGAATCTAAAGAACAAAACAACCAACCAAAACAGAAACAGACTAATAAATATAGGAGAAAAGCTATTGGTTACCAGAGAGGGGAGGAGTCATGAGGTGGATGGTTTAAGAGGTAAAAACTTCCAGTTATAAAAAAGTCATGGAAATGTTGTGTACAGCATAGGGAACATGGTTAATAATATAATAACTCTGTATGGTGACAGATGGTAACAAGACTTATCATGGGCATCATTTTGAAATGTTTAAAAATACCAAATCATTATGATGTATACCTAAAACTAATAGGATATTGTATTATTGTGTTTCAGTTATACTTCAATAAAAAATTACCCAATGTTAGAGTCCAAGAACCACTAAGTGTTCACTTTTCCTTCTTGTAAAAACTACCTTATATGAGTAGTTTTTAGAACCCTGAAAAGTTTTGCAACTTATATCTGTGGCTGTTAAAAAGGCTTGGAGTGACTTTATTTTGCCTCTGCAAATGGGAAGGAGTCAAAGATAGTAACATCATTATTATAGGGAGGTGATAATGTTTCCATGTTTTACTATTCACATTTACAGGCAGTGATCACCAAGAGTATTACCTATAAGAAGAGATAAAGATGATACCTGTGTATACATTGAACTACTTAATAATTTTAATAAACTACAATGAATATTTAACTAATTCATTGAGTTATAGAATGAACTCTAATCTCTTTGAAGACTAAATTATTATTCTTTACTGGGGAACATTTGCTTTTTTTTTATGCCTGTTGAGCTTTTATGGTCCTTATAGGTTATCAATTATGTATAATATTACAGAACAGTTTGGAACATTTAACTGCTACTTTGGACTCTGGGTCATTTATTTATTTATCCATTAAACAAACATTCTTCTTGCATTCACTACCTGCCGGGTACTCTACTAGATGCTGAAAAAACATGGCATAAAAGACAGACATGCTTCCTTCTTCCCATGCTTATGGTCTAGCAGCAAATACAATTAATGTTCAAGTATGATGAAAACTCAAGGTGCTAAGAACATTTAGCAGGAGTCCCTGTCTGACCTAGTAGGTCTAGTATGGTGGGCAAGGAACATTCAAGAAGATGGGTTGCAAGAAGAGATCTAAACGATAAAGAGCATAGAGAGAGGGACACTGGAGACAGTGTTCCACTCAGGGAGGAAACAGTCTGTGTGAAGGCCCAGAGGCAACAGGTAGCTTGATGTATGTGTAAGGAAGGGAAACAAGTACAGAAGTATAGCATGACTGGATTATAGAATGTGAAGAAATAGATAGGGGCCTATCCTGGAGTGCGTGAAAGGGCTGTGTTAAAGATTTTCACTTTTACCTTAAGGGAAATAGGAAGCTGGTGAACAGTTATTTTGTTTGTTCATTTTTTTTTTTTATCAGTGGAGTGACTTATTCATGTTTTTGAAAGACATTTGACTGCAAAGTAGAGAATTGGTTAGCTAAGAGCCAACCTGAATACAGGAGACCAGTTAGAAATGTTGCAGAAATGTGGATGAGAGATGCTCATAGCCCACAGAAGTCATTAGCAGACTGTAGCCAGATCCCACCTGCTGCTTACTCATTTGCTGGCATATTTCTGACTGCTTTTGCACTACAACAATGGAATTGAGTAATTGCAACAGAGGCTGTTTGGCCCACACAGCCTCAAATATTTATTATCTGGCTCTTTACAGAAAGAGTTTGACAGCCCCTGCCTACCAAAGGCAGTGGCAGTGGGGAGAGACTATAGCAATGAGAACTATTTTGCAGGTAAAGTCAACAGAGGCTGATGGCTGATAGGGTGTGGCTTGCACAGCTGGGTAGATGAGAGGGTCATTTTCTGTTAGTATTGTGGAATTGGCGTGATGTGTCTGTGCATGTTTGTGGGTATGTGACAGCTCCATCTTTATGAAGAAAGTTAGAATTCACAATGCACTTTTGCTGCAAAATGGCTTTGATGAGCTCTTTGATGTGGGGCTATTATTATGTACCCACATACGTGGAGTCATTTTTAATATTTCTTTATAACTTCAGAAAGTATAAGAGTTGTATTTATTTTCCATATTTGTCAAATAAGGTACATACAGTGAAGAGGGTTTTGATTCACTGTATATATGCTCAGTCTGAATATTTGATCTGTCTAGCACACTTCCTATTTAAAGCCAGAGGACTTGTTAAGAGAACAGGACATTTTGGTGAAACTAAAGCTCTGTTCCTTTATCTCCTTTTCTGAAACCAACTGAGAGGTGGTTTCCTGTATTGGGAAGAATCTTACCCTCCAACTTGGTGATTTATGATTCTGTTAGTTGCATCTGTTTATTTTGCTTCCAGCCAATTCATGTTGGTTTTAAAGAAATATAAGTACAGTAAGAGGAAACATTGAAAAGACAGAGGAAGGAAGATTTTGGGATATGGTAAGGGTGAGAAGAATTTAGGAAAACAGAAGCTCATCTGGATCAGGGCGGTGAGGGAGGTGCTCGAAATAGGAAGCCCAGAAGGTTAAGAAATGAGAGGAGAGGGAAATGGAGGAACAAGTTGTGCAAATCCTTGTTGAACCAGGCCTGAATCCAGTCCAGATTAACCCTTGATCTCATCCAAGTACTGTCCGGCCCCTTTACAGTTTGTAAGATGTGATGGAACCGCAGGCCAGAGTGGTGTGGCCAGAGGCCATGGACCTTTGGGAAGCATCTTGCCAGTGGGGTGATGTGGGAAGACAGAGTGCCAAGCTGGCCAGACACTGGTCTCTAATGCTATGTAATGAAGGCTAAGTGACAGACGGATATCCACTTAACTGCTGATTCCATCTCTCCACACCCTGTTATCATCCTTCGGCTGCTTTGTAGAAGACAAATTTTGCCAGAAAATATGTTTTAGGTTACTTGATTTTTTTTGTTTCCCAGTCATTAAATAACTTCCTCTTTCCCCTTGATCGATGTCAAGGTACAAAGCTTGAGATGGTGCCATTCTGGAGCTGTCCATCTATCTGGTCATTTCTCAGAGACTTCAGATGGTATTTGGGGAAACTGCCAGCAGGAGGTATTAACTCTAAAGACCTTAGGCTATTTTCACACAGGGAACCCTCTGAAGCTCAAGAGGCTTTTGTGGAGGGTGTATGAGAGAGAGAGAGAGAGACTGGATTCAAAGGGCTTGTTTGTATGATCACTTGTCTCTACTTTAGAGTAAGCTAGATTGCACTTGTTCCAATCATTTTGGCTTCTGTATTTTTGCTTATGTGACCTTAATAAATTTTCCATCATTGGGGTTTGAGATTAGAGGGTTTCAAGAAATCTAGAAGCAATGGGTAGCCAAGAGGCTAAAAATTATAAATAAATCACTTCTCATGAACTCTCATTTTTTTCTAGAAGTGAGAATCTCTTTCCTGAAAACCGAAGAGAAAACAACATGCAAACACTTTTGGTGATTTATGTCTGATTTATGACCTTTTAAACATTAACAACTTTGTCTAACCCGTGTAAACACAATCAAAATTAGAGTAGACTCTGGAAATTGAGAGCCAGGAGATTCACATGCAGTCTTTAGATAATTACAAATTATTGTGAGGCGACATGATGCTTGTTTAGGAAGAAACAGAAATAGAAAATGTCCTGAGAGTCTGGATGGTGGGTTCTCCCAAGAGTCTATTGGCTTATTTGCCATCATAGTGAAAAACAACTCCTACTTCAGTGAGGGGAGTACAACTCCTTCTTCAAGTGAATGCAAATGACTGAGATGGTTTTCTAATAAATAAGCTTCATTTGCCCCATGTTGAGTTCCTCTACCTTGCACCCTTTATTCTTTTTTAAAAAATTTTTGTCCTTCCCTCTGCCCCATTGTCTCCTTTTTTTTTTCTTTCCACAAATTTTTATTGAGTTTCTGTTATAAGTTCTACTTGAGTAGGTCCAGGAAATACAGCTATGAGTTGGGCAGACATGCCCTTATGGAACTCACTATCTATACTTCTGGAAATATTTTCTTGTATTCCTACTCTTTAAAAGTGCCCTATGTAGAATGCCTCGTAATTAGATGACTAGTTTTTAGATTTACTATACTTTTTTTATGCAGAGTGTGTCCAAAGTAAATGTCACACACAAAAAATAACTGCCATAATAATGTTGATACTTCTCATAATATGCAAATTTAAGCTCTGTGGAAAGTTCATTATAAGTGTGATTTGCTATAATGTCAAGTCAAAAAAGAAATGTTTATTTAGTGATATATTCTAAAATGTCTTCCATTTCAGTGGACATGCATTAAATAGTTTCCAAAATCCTTTGAGGACTATCCAAGGAGTTCTGTGTATGAGAGTTTGTCTTTTAGGGGTTCCAGGAGCAAAGGTTGTTGCCCCCAGGAGGAACATTGCGAGAGTCCTCCATCTTGGAGAAGGGAAAGCATGATTTTTGGGCAACACCCTGTCTATTTTAAATCACTGGAGAGGGGAAAAATATTTGTCTCTAAGACTGTAATTTTCCAGATGACGCCATATTGTTGCACAGTTGCCATATCATGAGAAAGAGCATTCTTGTGGTTTCTGTACTGGAAATCCTGTAGGAATGCTATTTCTGGCATCTTTTCATAATGAAGCCAAGCAAGTATGGGGAACAGGAGGCCAACCAGATACAGTTTGTGGTCTCTTGGCATTTTAGAAAGTCCCTTCAACACAGCATTAAAAAAAAAAAAAAAGGATTTCTCAGTGTATGAGGTGTTGAGTGGGATGGATGATGAGGAGTAGGGGGTAGAAATATTAGTCCAGGTCAAATCCCAAAGCAATGGTCTGGTCAGACATCCAGAATTTCATGTGATTATTTTCTCATAAAATAATTTTAGACCTCCAATTTTGTCTTTTTAGTACAGAGTATAAATATCTCTTTTCAGAATTAAATTTTGATAGCCAGGGATCATAGTTTAGTATGCATTATAATAAAAGTAAAAGTGACTGGATGGGCAGATGGATATTCAATAGTAGTTTTTCAGATGGAGTTTGGTTCCTATGAAAATCTACTTTCTGAATCTGAGCTGAGTGTCATGTTTAAGGAATTAATGACTAGGTTTTAAAAAATTATACAGGATCCTTTTTTGAAATAGGAAAATTGTAATGATTTTTAAAACTCTGGCAATATTTTGTCCAGATAACATTTTTCTCTTTAACTTAGAAAGTTACCTTATCGTGCCTTATTTGAATAGCAGCTTCCAGAAAGGCTTCCAGATTGTATCAGCCTTTTTCCTCTGAGATGAAGATATTAATAAAGCAAGCACAATATTCTTAAAAGGCTGTCTAATGGCAGTATATAAATTATTTTGAGGACAACATTTTTAGAATTAGAAGACATTTCCTAGGCATTTCTGACATCAGAATATAGAATTGAATGGAACTAAACCAATAACTGAATTACAAATGAGCTAAACTTCCTTCATAGCAAGTGTTTTTTTTTTCTTTTTTGCCAAGTGTTCTTCAAATACTCCTTCCTCCCTTCCTCCCTCCTTCCCTCCCTCCTTCCCTCTCACCCTCCTTTTCTCTCTCTCTCCTTCCTTTCTCTCCCTCCCATGCTCCACCCTATCTCTCCCAATGGCGAGTCAATAGCAGAAAAATAGGAACAACCCAAGATAAGGCCCCAGGCTTGCTCTTCCTCTCTTTTCCTGTTCCATGCTGCTGTGGGTAGGTTGGGGAGATAATAAGCTTGGCCCCAAGGGGAGGGTGTGGAAAGACCATATGGTTTCTCTGGCAGTTATTGGGAGCAGTGTTGACAGGCTTGGGAGAAAGCCGAGGTCTGAGTCTCCTGTGCCAGCAGGAGGACCGCAGTGACTGACGCAAAGCTCTGGACAGCAGGAGTGAAGGAGGGAGCCTCTGGGGGCCAAGGCTCTGGAAGGTCTGGGTTTAATGCCTAGTTAAACTACTCAAGAGAATAACCTTTAAATGGAAAAATCCCTCTCTTTGTACTGGGGAGGGTGGTCTTTATCTTTTAGGCTCTTCTCAGTGAATAAGAAAACTGTTGCATTTATTAGTATAATTAACGTAACTAAGGGATTTTAAATGCTAGACTAGGAAAAGCTTGTTTGCTGAATCATAACTTTTATTAAGACTGATGGAAGAGAGAGGCTGTGTACAGCTAGATCCTGGTTATCGTTTGAAAAATTTGAGCTTTTAACAGAGAGATGGAAAATATTTCTGAAAGTTTCTATAGCTTTGGAGAGAAAGATGGTAAATTAAGAAGTGAGGGTGTTAAGAAAGGTTGGGAAGTAGTGATTGGGCCATGCTTTCCAGTTTTCAAAAGCAAATTAAGAAAGCAACAACTGTTTTTTGTTTTTGAGAAATGACTTAGTGACTACATCTGCAAGAAGTGGGATCTTCCAATAAAGTTCTATCCGGAGGCTCTTAGACAGGCTCCTGCTCTGCTGCACAACTCTTAGAAAACAGTCTATCAGCAGCTGAGTTTCCTGCCAGAAGAAAAGGGTTCTTGAGGTGTCCCTAAGCAAAAGTAAGTTAGAAGACTGCCCTTTGTTCAGACTCCCGGTATTTCAGAGAACCAGTGGGAAATTCATATGGGAAAATTTTGGTCCCCTCAAGGGCCAGTCAGTGTCACGTTATAGTCAGTCTGTGGGCCACCAAAGATAATTTGCTTCATCCTATTTTCATTGTGTCACTTATTCTGCCTGTTTTGCTTCTCTCTTGGGTTATTATAAACCTGGAAGACAGATTCTCACAGAAACCTGAGAGAAAGATGGCCAGGGGAGAGGCAGAGGCTATTGTGTTTAGAATCCCGGTCAGATTCCTTCAAGTCTCTGCCTGATTTCCTTTTGGGTTGGCTTGTTTCCTTTAATATCCTGGAGAGTATAATTATTTGCATGGCTGGTCAGAAAAAAATGGCAGACTTCAATAAAAGTACCATTTCAATTAAAGTCACAGAAAGAAATAAGAGGCTATCACGATTATAAGTCATCTATCTGCCAGCTGGGCAAGTATATTCTCTCTCTCCTGATTGGCCATCCAAAGAGTTTTCAAGGATTAACAAGAAGAGTTAGTGAGAAGATCTGTGGCCACATAGGAATTTGCTACATATCTTGTGGGCTTTTCTGGAACTAGATTTGTTTTAGGGGAAAATGTGAGACTGGATTAATGCCATTTGCGGAATCTTGATACCTTGATCTCAGCTACATCTACAGGCCTGAATTTAAACCTATGTCGTATTGGACGGTGCTTCAGATGACAGCTTGACCAAAATATTATGAAATAATGGAAGGAAAAGTACAATTTAATGATAGAGAATTAGCCTTGAATTTCTGGTTCACCCCTCAAAATGGAAAAACTAAGTACAATAGTTAATGATCTTTTTGTAGCTCATGGGAGCAAAATTGTGAATGCATTTTTGCTCATTGCAATTCTTGATGCAAAGATTTAAAGTTATAATCAGGAAACAACAAAAACTCTATGTATCACAGATAGTTTTTGATTCCTAGAAGTATTGATGTGGTCTTGGAGTATATAACATTTTCTTGAAACTGCATAATAACCTTCCAGGAAAGTGTCCTCTCTTTCTGGGAAGGCCTTGTTCTGCATAATGTGGGTTTTGACAAGGGTAGATCAATCTGTTAAGATTTAATATTTTTTGATCATTTAACAAGTTTGGGCAAACAAAAAAAAGGCAAATTATGCAGAGTTTTCATAATGATAAATCATGAGAGTTACACAGTCCCCTTTTGTACTCATGTACTTATTTTTCTCTTTGGGGGTCTGATATATTTGTTTCTAAGCAAAACAGTTTGATTCATTTTCTTTATTAAATTGAAAAAGAAGAAAAAACCCTACAACACTTATAAATTCAGCTTCCTCATGTGACCTTTCACAAGCTGAAGAATATTCAAGGATTTAATTATAATGGACTAAGGGGGAAATCAAACCCTCCTTCTGTTATGATGCAATTAAGTACCTGTCAAACTCAGGCAACCCTTAATTTTCCTTGAGTGAAAGCAGTTGATGAACTTAAAACTAATCTTACCCTTAAGGCTTTCTTTATGAAAGCCCTGTAATTAGAAATAGAGGTTCATCCAAACTTAAAAAGGTTTTTTTTTTTTTTTTTTTTTTTTTCCTGGAAACTATTCTTTTGACGAATGCTGTAAACTTTTGTACTTAGTGTCAGGCAGAGCGACACCAATTTTAACCAGTCCCAAAGAGCAGCCATGTGTGGAACTATGATTGCAGAGATGGGAGAGGATGTATACATCATCTCTAGTTGTTATCCATGACCTGGCTGCTCAAAGTGTGGGCAGGGGACCAGTGGCATCTGCCTCACCTGGGAGCATATTAGGAAAGCACAACAGGTCCTGCCCCAGACCTACTGAATCAGCAATTGCAAGTTAAGAACCCCAGATGCCTTGAATGCACATTAATGCTAAGATGCACTGGTTTACAATGCTGAGTGGTTTGTTCTGGAAAAGGTGAACTTTAAATAAGTTAACTATTCTTAGGGGAGGAAAAAATTTATAAGTCAAAGAGTAGTCAGTTTTATTTCTTGGATCTTAAAAATCTAGTCAATGAGTATTGCCAAAAGAATTTTTTGAAGTGTGCTTCCACTTCCAGGGGGTCACATGAGAAATGGCTTTGGGTTACATTCTGGAATATCTTCTATTGTTTCCCCCAAGTTGGACAAGGAGTTCAGATCTCTGCTTCACAGGGCAAATGTGGCTCTTCCTTATTTTTCTCATAGGAAATGTAATTTCCATGCAAGAGTGTCTGACTGAAAGTAGTTGTTCAGTAAGTCTTTTTTTGAATGAATCATTGAATATATTCAGGTCATAGCTAATTCTATAAAATGAAACATAACAGCACTCCATCCTTGACTCTCTTTCTCTTCCCTGGGCTACCAAGGTGTGAATAACTCCATTATGGTGCCTGTTGTTTTGTGATAATTTATTTTTCTCTTTCTTTCCTACTATACTGTAAGTTATCTGAGTCTTGTACAGAGCTAGCAATATTTGGTTACTAAAAATGTATTTTTCAAAAAAAATCATGGTAAAATATACATAGCATAAAATTGACCATTGTAATCATTTTCAAGTGTACAGTTCAGTATCATTAAGTACATTCACATTGTTCTGTAACCACCACCATCCATCCTCAGAACTTTTCAACGTGTAAAATTAAAACATCATACCCATTAAACAACTCGCTATCCTCCCTCCCCCTAGCCCTGACAACTACCACTCTACTTTCTGTCTCTATGAATTTGAGTACTCTAGGTACCTCCTATAAGTGGAATCATACAGCAATTGTTGAGATGTTTTTTTGCATGTGACCGGCATATTTTCCTTAATATAATGTCCTGAAGATTCATCCATGTTGTAGCCTGTATCAGAAATTCCTTCCTTTTAAAGGCTGGATGGTATTCCCTAGTATTTATATACTGTATTTTTCTTATCCATTCTTCTGTCAATGGACACTTGAGTTGTTTCCGCTTTTTGAGTATTGTGAATATGCTGCTATGAATCAAGTGGACGATGATCTGTTTGAGTCTGTGCTTTCAATTCTTGTGCCTATATACCCAGAGCTGAATTGCTGGATCATATGGGAATTTTAACTTTTTAATTTTGGAGGCAATCTCCATAGTGTTTTCCATAGCAGCTTAACTACTTTTACATTTTCCCCCAGCAGTGTACAAAGGTTCTAATTTTTCTATATCCTTGCCAACATTTGTCATTTTGTGTTTTGATAATAGCCACCTTGTTGGATAAGGGGTGGTATCTCACTATAGTTTTGATTTGCATTTTCCTATTGGTTAGCAATATTGAGCCTTTTTTCATGTGCTTCTCAGCCATTCATATACCTCTTTGGAGACATATCCATTCAAATCCTTTGCCCAGGGATGCCTGGGTGGCTCAGCAGTTGAGCATCTGCCTTTACCTCAGGGCATGATCCTGGTCCTGGGATCGAGTCCCATCTCAGGCTCCCTGCAAGGAGTCTGCTTCTCTCTGACTGTGTCTTTCCTCTCTCTCTGTATTTCTCATGAATAAATAAGTAGAATCTAAAAAAAAATCTTTTGCCCATTTAAAAAAATTGTTTTTTTGTCCTTGAATTGTAGGATTTTTAAAATGAATATATATTTTAAAAAATAAAAGTATATTCATCTAATATATATAATATACAATCATTTAATATATAAATATATAATATATATTTTCTGGATATTAACCCTTTTTAAGAATGTGATTTGCAAATATTTTCTCCTATTCCATGGGTTGCCTTTCTATTCTGTTGATAGTGTTCTTTGATGCACAAAAATTTTTATTTTGATGGAGTCCAGTTTATCTATTTTTATTGTTATTGTTGCTACCTGCACATTTGGTGTCATATCCAAGAAATCATTGCCAAATTCAGCTCCCTTAATCTTTTCTACTATGTTTTCTTCTCATAATTTTATATTTAAGCCATTTAACTTACTTTTTCATATGCATATTTTGACTTAACTTTTGGTATATGGTATATGAGGTCCAATTTCCTTCTTTTGCATGTGGATATCCAGTTTTCCCAGCACCACTTATTGAAGACTATCCTTTCCTCATTGAACAATCTTTACACCCTTGTCAAAAATCATTTGGCCATATATTGAGGGTTTATTTTTGGGGTCTCTGTTCTATTCTATTCATTTATATATCTGTTTTTAATACCAATACTACATTTTGATGACTGTAGCTTTATAATAAGTTTTGAAATCAGAAATTATGGAGATCTCTAATTTGTTCTTCTTTTCAAGAATGTTTTGGGTATTCAAGGTCCTTTGAGATTCCATATGAATTTTAGGATGGGTTTTTCCATTTCTTCAAAAAACATCATCAAGATTTTGACAGGTTAACAACATTTTTTGAGTGTATACATGAATGAATAAGTGAATGAATTTTTAAAGCTAGCTTATATCTAGAGTTATGAAAAGCATGTTAGTTAAAAAATCTTTAGCAACAATTTAAAAAAATTAATTCTATTATATCTAATATACAGTGTTATATTCATTTCAGGTGTACAATATAGTGATTCAACAATTCTATGCATTACTGAGTACTCATCAAGATAAATATACTCTTAATTCCCTTCACCTATTTCACCCATACCCACAACCCACCTCCAGTCTGGTAACCACCAATTTGTTCTCTATAGTTAAGAGTCTGTGTTTTGGTTTGTCTCTTTTTTCTTTGTCTCTTAAATTTCACATTTGAGTGAAATCATACAGTATATTTCTTTCTCTGACTGACTTACTTCACTAACCATTACACTATTTAGGTCCATCCACATTGTTGCATATGGCACGATTTCATTCTTTTTCATGGCTGAGTATGTTCCATTGTATATATATGATATCTTCCTCTTTATTCATTCATCTATGGATGAACACTGGGCTAATTCCATAATTTGGCTATTTTAAATAATATTGTAATATATAGGGGTGAATATATCTTTTTGAATTAGTGTTTTCAATTCTTTGGGTAAATACACATATGCATCACCACTGTGGTGTAGAACTTATTGGATATGTTTCTATTCCTGGTCTTTTATGTTGACTTTGCCTGAATCATGATGGATACTGGTCTCTTTACAGAAGCATTCTCACCAGGGTTTGTTCCCTGTCTTGCTGTGAGAAAATTATGATGTTTTACTAATGAATTTAAAAAATCATGAGCATTCTTGGTCCTTTCATATACTGGACATTGATGAAAATCAATGGGACAATGACAGGTTGATTCCAGGTGACACAATTTAAGTTGCCCAGGAAGCTGACTCTGAGGACTGTTTATAGTGTTGAGAATGTTTATTGAGTATGTCCTTGAGATGAACATCTGTGGATGGGAGAGGTTGAATGCAGGATTGGGCAGCAGAAGAAGTCAAACTGATGCAGTCCCTTCAGCCTCAGACCACCCCCTTGGGGAGTTTTAGAGTTAAAATGGTTTTTCCAGAATGCCTAGGACTTCATCTCCCTAACTCAATCAGTCACTGGTTGTGGGATGCTCCTGAAAGGGTATGACATTGGGCCTATCTGGACTCAAGTGGTCCCTGAAACATTTGAGAGCTAGAAGTTGTCTGCTGATGATGCTCCCAGCAGCTGGCAACAAGACTTTCCTTGAAGGAGGATCTGATGGTACATTTCTGTGTGTACCACTCTCTTGCAGTAACTGGGACCATATTTTCCAGGTAAAATAATGAGATTGGACATGGCTCAGAGAAATGTCCTTTAATCCACTAGAATATAGACCATTTCAAGGAAGCTCTTGACTGGGGTTAGACAACAAAAAAATTAGAGATGAATTTGTTGTGCAGTGCAAAAATGGAGACATTCTTCATGATGAATACAGAAGTGCTTATCATATGCTTAGATATCAGGCATGTAGGTGAAGGAGTTATAGTTAGCTGTAAAAATCTGAATTTTGATTATATACAGAATATTTTTTTGCCTAGATTTGGAAACAGTCAACATTTGCAAAGAGTACCTGTATTTGAGGCCAAGAAAACATTTGTTGTTTTTGTTTTTTAAATTAAGAAATACTTATATTTACATTTGGATAAATACTGCATTAAATCTTGGAGTGCTAGACTGTTAAGCAATGAAAATTGGATGTTGGTTAGAAAAATAGCGAGTATAGGAGTTATTTATCCTTACCTCTCCTATAAATTAGCCTAAGATGGGTCATGTAGAATTTTTGCATCTCAGTGGATCTGCCAAGATGATTTCGTAGCAAAATATACCATAAAACAAGTCAATCCATTCAGTGGAATTTTTAGTATTATCTTTTATTTCTCAGCTTTAGCTGAGATATGCCTGGAAATGATGATTATTTGTGACACAGAGGGCATGAAATTGTTCTTTTGTTGAAAAGCTAGATAAAATCTTCTCTGCCTTTTCTTCTTCATAGATTTAACATTAGATGTACAAAAGACAAATGGTAGAAAAGTCAGGCAGCATAGAGGGGTAAAAATTGAAAAGTAAATCTCTTGCCTTTCCCACTTGATTCACAATTTCACATTCCGGAAGTACTCCTTCTTAACATTTTCTGATGTATCTTTCCAGAAATTTTTGTGCACTTAAAAACATACAAACACACACACACACACACACACACACATATATACACACACACACATACACGTTTTAAATATATCTACAGGTGATCCTTGAATAGCATGGGGTTTAGAGGTGCTGATCCCCACGCAGTAGAAAATCCACCTAAAACTTTTGACTCCCTCAAAACTTAAACTATTAATAGCTTACTGTTGACTGGAAGACTTATTGCTAACAATCAATTAACAGACATTTTGTATGTTATATTTATTATATATTGTATTCTTACAATAAAGTAAGCTAGACAAAAAAATGTTATTAAGAAAATCATAAGAAAAAATACATTTATAATCCCCTACTATATAAAAAAAATCCCCATATAAGTGGACCTATTCAGTGTAAACCGTATTGTTCCAGGGTGGGGGGGAGTGGGGGGATAATGCTACATGCTTTGTTCAGTTACTATATAACTTAGACATCTTTGCATGGCAATATATATGGATCTATTCACAATTTTAAAGGGTACAAAATATTTCATTGTATGGATATAGCAAATTGTATTTAAACTAGTAACATTCAAGTTGTTTTAAGTTTTTCTTCCTACAGTTTTTCTATGAACATATATTTTTAAGCCTTTGTGTTATAGGTACTTTTGGGTAAATTCCTAGAAGTAATAGAGTATATGCATATAAAATTTTTATATATATTGCCAAAATACCCTCTGAAACATTGCACTAATTTATACCCAATCTGTAGAGTATGGCAGTCTCCAAAATATTGCCAACACTGGGTGTCATCAAATGTTTAATCTTTGCCAATCTATTGGATGGAAAAATAGTGTTTCCTTAATTTTATTTGCATCCTGTAATTATGATAATAGTTGGACATTTTTTGTTATTTTTTTAAGTCCTTTTATTTCTTCTTCACTGAACTATCTGGCCTTTTCTTTGCCCATTTCTTCTGTTGGATTATTTATGTTTATATATCTTACCTTTAAACACACACACATACACACACACACAGAGTCCTGTCATAAATAAATGTAAAGGATTTCATTATAATAGTTTTTGAAAATTTAATACATGTCTATGGTACACAAAAACAAAAGGGCAAATCCTGAAAAGTGACTCTTATACCTCTGTTCCTAATATACCTAGATGTTCTCCTGGGGGGGGGAGGCATTGTTAGAGACAGATTTTTTTCCCCGTATTGTCCCAGAGGCATACTAGGCATTTGTAAGTAAGTATATAGAGTAAAATTCTTTCATATCTGTTCATTTTTCTGCATTGCAGTCTATGTAGAGCATAAGGCATTTACTGAAATTAAAAGTAAAGAAAAATATGAGGTTTTCCTGTAACAATTTTCTAGGACCTACTTCTTTATTGTTGAATCAGTTACTTTCAGTTCAGTCGTATGTTTGTCATTGTGAATAGCCAACATTTACTAAACTTTTGTTTTTGTTTTATTCTGACAGAAACAGTAGTCACACATATGTGCCCTTTCCTTGGCCACATATTTTTCAGTCTGCTATAATGTATCCTGATTATTTGCTATCCCTGGTACATAGTACTCATTCTGGGGATCTACCTTTACCATCATTCCAGATATTTCCCTTGCCTTTCCAGTATTGGGTGTTCTGTTTTCTGTACTCCATGTATTTCTCTCTCTTTTGTTAATTTTTATAAAGCACAATTTTCAGATTTTCCTCAGAAAGATTATGAGAAGGTAAAATTTTTGAATTCTTACTTGTGAAAATATTTTTATTCTATGCTTCTACTTGATAGTTTTTCTGGGTATATAAGTGTGGGCTGAAATAATTTTCCTTCAGAATTTTGGAGGCCTTACTCCACTGTCTTATAGTATCAGTGTTGTTAAGAATTCCAAGTAATTTTGATTCCTCATCCCTCATAAGTAGTCTTTTTATTCTTCTTCCTTTTTTTAATATCTGGAGTTGCTTAGAAACTTCTCGTTGTCCTCAGTGATGTACTTTGGTGTGGATCTATTTTACCCACTCTACTGGGCATTTGATGAAACCATTTGACCTGTAAGCTCATGTCTTCATTGGGGAAATATTCTGTAATTATTTTGTTGCTATTTTCCTTGGATTTTACATTTCTCTCCCTTCTGAATATTTTTTTAAAGATATCATGTTTTTTATTATGGATGCAAGGCCTTTTGTCTCTATGAAGATAAAAGTGATAGATTTTCTTGGAGGATTTTTAAAACCTTTGTCTCTTTTTCTCAAGTTTCTATTTTCTCCTCTTAGTTTTTATCTTCAGTGTTAGAAATCAGATTTCTCAATAATTAGTTTTCTACTCATGATTCAGAGTAAGAGATTAAAAAGCTCTTTGGAACCTCTGAACATATGGGTAGGTTTTATTGACTTTCAGTTTCACTATAAGGTCACCTGGTCATTTTTGAGAAACTCTAACTGTCAGTGTATTGAACTGGTCTGGTTTGCCAGGGAAGAATCTTTTAATCTCCTGCCTTGGGAAGTAGAAGACTGGCTGCAAGCCTTCTGGAAGCTGTGTTGGTATTGAGGTGGGGGCCAGCAGTCTTAGCATTTGGCATTCCCTATGCTTAAGTTAATTTAGTTCTCTATCTTTACCATGGTAGCCCACTGTTTAACTGCATTTCCTAGCCAGAAACCTTTATTTTACCCTCTTCATAGATTAAATATCAAGACTTCTGAGAAGGGGATGAGATAGTCATGTAGCAGCTTGGAGTGGAAGAGACAATTTAAATTCTGTTTTTCCCATTTTCACTCAATCCTTACTATTCCCCATTTCATATCATTAACCCTAAACCCGTTCTAGGAGGTATTAATTCTGGGTATTAATTAACAGGTGGTATTAATTCTTAAGATTTTTGAAAATTCTGTAACGTAAGTAAAATTGTTTCTCAGGAGGTTTCTTTGTAGATGAACTCAAGGAGGGTGATGGGGTGGCCAGGAAAATCACAGGGAAAGGAAGTGGGCACTGCATACATCTTTCTTAGGTGCCTCAGGATACCAGTTTGTCCCAGTGCTTTGTTTTTCAGCTTTCTGCACTGCCCACTTAGAGTTTGGTATTAATTAGTATTTGGTATTAATTAGTATTAATAGATACTATTAATCTATTTGATTTCCAGATTCTAACTTAATTTTAGTTTTCCTTATTTTTCTTTCTTTGTACTAGTTTATGCAGTTACCTAGATTATATATCTATATCTACCCTCTGGGCCTCATCCATTTGCTCAATGGGGAGTCCTAATGGCTGCCACTGCCATTTTTGTCTCCTAACACTGGTGACTGCCCAAGCTTACTCTGGGATGAAAATCAGGCTTTAGCACAATCTCCATTGTCCCTGCTGTCACTGAGCCACAGATGTTTTTGTTTCCCCTGATTCAGAGGAAATGTAATGCTTCTGGGCGTAGGATCTCACTTCCTTAGCAAATGCTCCAGAGGAGCTAGGTAACATAACCTAGAAGTGTGTGTGGTAGAGGAGGGAGTGCTAATCTCTATGTGGCTGATTTAGGCCCAGTGAGAGACATAAGATGGAAAAGAGGAAGTGTTCCTAGGGATGGTGGTGCTATAAAGTCTTTCTGGATAGTTTCTATGTGATAGAGCAATTCATTATGCATTCTTGTGAGGCTGTGACCAATTTGGCAATGCACCATGTTCTATCTGTTTCCCTCCTTCCTTGCCTCACTTCCCTGCTCTCACTCTTGAGACGTAAAATTAAATCTCTCAATAATGTGCTAGTAAGGTTTGCTTGGGGCTCTATTTTCCAAGGAACACTGGCTCAGATACCATATTTGTGGTTTATGTGTAAAAAAAACACTAAAACAAAAAAACTTTTGGGAAGGATCAAAATTAAATATGCTAAATTTAATTCTGCCATCTTAAAATTAAACATCTGAAACATATATGCATATAAATAATTTTGGGAAAATTGTTTTGTAAAAATTTTTTATTGGTAATGAATGTTGAATTTGTCTGTTGCTTTTGTGACATATTACAGCAGTCATTTTTCTCCTCTATTATATAAGTAGATTTCTTAACATTCATTTTTGTATTTCTAATACAAAATTTTCTTGATTGTAGCATATTATTCTTCTAAAATGCAATTAGATTCTTTTTTAATAGCACTTTATTTAGGATTTGTAATAGTATTTGTAAATGATGTACTAAAATTATTTTTAATGAATATTATTTTGTTAGGATTTAGTATCATTTTATGCTGGTTTTATTTTCATTTTTAAGTAATCACAAATACAATGAATATCTGAATCTACTATCAACATGAAATAAAGAATATTAAGAATAACATATCTTCTTATGAAGTTATAATCTACGTGTTCCCATGCCCTATCTCTACTCTTGTTAATAACCATCTGAGTTTTGTTTTTCTTATTTTCTTGTATGTGCATGTAGGTGCATACGCACAGTGCATATATATTTTATCACATACATATATTTTAATATTAGTTGTTTTTAACTCTATAAAATGATACATTTTTGGATTTGCTTTTCTTTAAATATTATTTTGCTATGATTAATCCACATTTATTTAATATTCAACGAATATTTATTGAGGACCTAATATGAACCAGAAATTTTCTAGGTAGACAAAACACAAGCATTTCTTTCCTACATTTTAGTTGGGGAGCTAGACAATAAAGAAGGTTAATAGGTATAAACAATATTGCATAGTGATAAATGCTAAGGAGGAAAAATAAACAAGGAAGAAGATATGAAATGTAATTTTTAGGTTGAGAGATGGGGAAGGGTTCCTTGAGATGGTGACTTTGAGAAAAATCCTTGAAGCAATGAGGTAAGTAGCTATGCAAGTGTCCAGGCAAGAGGATTTCTGGCAGGTAGCAGAGCAAGTATAAAACCACTGAGTTGTCCTATTTGAAGAATAGCAAGGAGCCTGGGGTGTTTGGAGCAAAATGAAACATTATCAATAATTGTTTATAATTTGCTATAATTATTTTTTATGGTTTGCTTATTGACATGAGGATTGAAATAGGGTTCATACCTTGTTAATAGTTGATATGATCTTAAGTTCCTTTCAATAAAAAGATTTTCCTTCTATTTTTTTCTTGAAATTTTTTTTCCAAAAAAAATTCATTGATCCAGTATATTTTCTCATATTCTGAATTTTGGTGAGATATGGTTTAGCACATTCCTATGTTCTTTATATTTCCTGTAAATTGATAGTTGTATCTAGAGGCTTCATCAGAGTAAGGATCAATGTTATTGGGAAGAATACTTCATAGGTAACTATGTCTTACATTCATTGGAAGGTACATAATGTCTGATTATCAGTCTTTTAATGACGTTTTCAGCTTTAATGATGAATACTGAGGTCCATTTGTTTACTGGTGGTACAAAATGGTGATATACTAATTTTTTTCATTTCTTTTCATTTTTTAGCTGGGATACTTCTTTAAAGAGAATCTTACTTTCATCAACATTTGATTTTCCAGTGCAATTCTTATAGGAAAAGCAGAATAAATGCTTAGCTACTTTGCTTTTATTTACCAGTTTTCAGAATTATAGTGTGGGTTTCCTAGTATTTTTTAAAGGTGGTGGATCTTGTTGATCCCTTCCCTGAGCCAGGTGCTGTGAATTGTGCTAACAGAACACATCTTCTTTTTCTAGAGAATTGCTCTTAGACAAATGGCAGTTGCCTGCCTGGAAGGTTATATTTCTCTCACATAAGTAAGAGGCAGCCATCAGACAATGACTATGCATATTATAGCTCAAATGCTTTCATCCTCCCCAAATTCATGTTAAATCACAAAGTCCAATGTGATCATATTTGGAAGAGGAGCCTTTGGGATGTGATTAGATCATGAAGTTGGAGCCCTCATAAATGGGAGTAGTGCTATTATAAAAGAAACCCCAGAGAGCTCCTTCACTCTCTTCTGCCAGGTGAAGATACAGAAAAAAAAAAAAAAAAAAAAAGATGGTTGGAAGTGGGTTCTCATCAGAACCTGACCATACTGGCATCTTGATCTTGATCTTGAACTTCCCAGCCTGTATGACTGTGAGAAAGAAATTTCTGTTGTTTCCTTTTTTTTTTAAAGATTTTATTTATTTATTCATGAGAGACAGAGAAAGAGAGAGAGAGGCAGAGACACAGACAGAGGGAGAAGCAGGCTCCATGCAGGGAGCCTGAGGTGGAACTCGATCCTGGGTCTCCAGGATCACGCCCTGGGCCAAAGGCGGTGCTAAGCCGGTGAGTCACCTTGGCTGACCAAATTTCTGCTGTTTATAAGCCACCCAGTCTGTAGTATTCTTTTATAGCAGCTTGAATAGAATAAGACTGATTCAAGTGGGGTCTCAAAATTTTTGAGTCCTGCCTCTATGTTGCAGAGGAAAATGTGGCACTCTATGATACAGTTGCTGTTCCAAGGGGCAAAGCTGAGGCCAATCTGTACCTGAGGGGCATGGGCATTGTTGAGAAACTAAGTGGTCACTGACCTCTATAGGCTTCGATCGGCTTCGACTGATGACAGGAGATGCTGCTCCTTGGTAACAATGAGGATAATAGTTTCAAAATAACAGAGGCCAAGAGGCTGCACTTAACTCTCAGAAGGAAGTGGGAGTAATTGCTATAATGGACAACAAGGATGGAATAGCAGCCAGGAGGACTGATTCATTAATCTATGGAGATAAATCATAAAAGAGTGTTCAGCAGGACTACGATATGGTATTTTTTATTGCACAGCCAAGAAGGGTATTGGTTAATATGTAATCCAAAGAAATCAAGAAAGGATGAACAGAAAGGTAAAATCTCTCTCTACAATGGAAAGCCACGATTCTTTGCCTAATTTCTATACCTAGCCAATAGGCAGACCTCAAATCCACTGACTAAAGAAGCCGGATTATTATGAGGGAGGCCCTTGCAATTACTTCAGTGACAGCACTAATTCAGACCTATGCTGGGAAAGAGGAATGCCCAGATCTGTCAAGAGCTATCAATATAGAGTCTAAGTTGACACTGATAAAACCTGTGGGTGACCTACTCCCCCACCTTATGTTAACATAGAGGCAGTAGTGCTGGGTTATAAAGGCACCCATGGTATGCATGGCCCGATGGGAAGACAGGCCCATCAGTCAGAGGACCACAGACTGGCTCAAAGCTAACTCCTGGCAGTATATACTGAGAAGTGACCTACCTGGGCCTCTGTTCTTTATTTGTAAAATAAAGATGATGATTCCAGCCTGGCCTATCTTACAGAATTTTTGAGACATCAGACAACATAATGAAGATGAAAGTGTTTTGTAACTGCCAGGAGCAGTACAAATCAAGTCATTATAATTGGCACTTCCCATTATGTTACCTGTCCTAGGAAAAAAACTGGAGGCTGTTTGTTGTTGTATCTATTTAATGCTATTTAATATAACTGGGTTTTAGGAGTGGGCAAGAAATAGGTAAGTCAAACTGTTTGTATCCATTCTCTATCTTAAGACCCTAAAAACCTAATGCACTTTTTAAAAAGACTTATATGTGGCTGTTGGTTGAAGTTTCCTAATGGCCCTTTTGGAAATATGTACCAAAATGTAAAATGCAAATGTAAAAAATAATAATAATAAAAAAATAATACAAATTTAAAAATAATTTAAAAATAATTTAAAAAATAAAAAAATGCAAACATAAAATGTGAAAATTTCCTATCTTCTAGAAAATTATATGCTAAAAGATGTCCACATAAGGATATTAATTGCAGCATTATTTTTTTATATTTTATTTATTTACTTGAGAGAGAGAGAGAATAAGCAGGGGGAGTGGCAGAGGGAGAAGGAGAAGTAGGCAATCTGCTGAGTAGGGAGCCTCACGTGGGGTTCAATCTCAGAACCCTGGGATCATGACCTGAGCCAAAGGCAGGTACTTAACCGACTGAGCCACTCAGGCACCCCCACAGCACTATTTTTTAATTTAAAAATGTTTTATTTTTAAAAGATTTTAGTTTTTTTTTTATTCATGAGAGACATAGAGAGGCAGAGACATAGGCAGAGGGAGAAGCAGGCTCCCTGTGGGGAGCCCGATGTGGGACTCAATCTCCAGACCCGGGATCACACCCTGAGCAGAAGGCAGATGCTCAACTGCTCAGCGTCCGAGCACTATTTTCTTTTAAAGATTTTATTTATTTGAAAGAGAGAGAACACGAGCAGGGGAGAGGGGCAGAAAGAGAGGGAGAAGCAGACTTTCCCCTAAGCAGGGAGCCTAATGCAAACTGATCCCAGATCATGACCTGAGCTGAAGGCAGATGCTTAACTGACTGAGCCCACCAAGTGCCCCTGCAGCATTATTTTAATAGAAAAAAAATGGGAAAGAAAATAGAAACTCTGCTACAAAAATGAACTAGCTATATAAATTATGTTAAAAAACTAACAATGAAGTACTATGCAATGTTAAAAAGTTGTTAAATATCTATAATTATTTTTAAAAATCTATAATTATTTACTTTGAAAAATGTCCCAAATATGTTGTGGAAATTACAAGTTATAATATAAATAGTGTGATCTCATTAACATATTTAGAGAGCCTTTTCTAGAAAGACATTTACCAAAATGTTAACAGCATTT
Source organism: Canis lupus dingo (assembly GCF_003254725.2). Classification (NCBI taxonomy): domain Eukaryota; kingdom Metazoa; phylum Chordata; class Mammalia; order Carnivora; family Canidae; genus Canis; species Canis lupus. Next base: position 19,939,960 of record NC_064269.1, on the reverse strand, counting down.
AGATTTGGGTATTAGAATTTCAGATTTGTTGATACTTTTTTGTTTTTCTGTATGGTTTAATTTTGTTTTTAAATGAGAAACATTTTAAAAAGCTTTTCTTATGTACTGTAGGTAGTTTACTTTTTTCCCTTTTTTTTGACCACTTTGAAACTCCTTACCATTTGAAAAATGTAGTATTTTCATTAGCTATTTTTATTACTTTATTTTTAAAGTTTATTTGGGGAGATTTTATAAAAGAAAATAAATCTTTTTATTTTCCAAATCTTTGGACTGTAGATTCTGATTTTTCATGCTATCTCATCTTTTATAATGAAAAACTGGTTGCTGGTTGAATTCTTCTTCTTCGAGTTAATTTTTAAACTTCAGGAACTTAGATATAGTGTTTCAAAGTTATAACTCTAATTTAATTAAATATGGAACTCACTACTTTGCGATTGTTTATTTACCACTTCTATTGCACAAGTTAAATACTAATCAATGATTACAAATAAAATATTTGTAGAGGAAGAACTTTTTAAAAAGTTAGTCTTGCTTAGCACCAAGATATAATTGTGAATCCTTTATTTTTTCCTCTAAGAGTTTTCTGTGGAGCACTCTTAGATAAATATGAAGATAAGTAGCAATGAAGAGGAATAAGTAGGCCTACGATGATACCTGAGGGATATTCAAACCAATCTCTACTAGTAGTTTACATGACAAATTAAATGATGAATATGCAAGCTAGAAAAAAGTAAAGAAAACACAGAGGATCATTTTTGTGTTGGACACTCTAACAGGGATTTGATATGATTGTATTCACCTTTCACAACAGATCCCTGAGAGATTTATTGTCCCCACTTTCTGATGAAATCCAGTATCCAATATCATACACCTAGCAACAAGTAGGGCCTAGATCTGATTCCAAAATATGGCCCTTTCAGTTGCTAAGGCTTTAAAATATAGATAGATAGATAGATAGATAGATAGATAGATAGATAGATAGATAGATAGATTTATGAAGTATGATTAGCATACAATGTTATATTAGTTTCAGATGTGCAATAGTTATTTGACAATTCTATACAAAACTCAGTGCTCACCATGATAAATGTGGTCACCATCTGTCACAATACGTTAACCATGTTATTGATTACATACCCTATGCTGTACTTTTCATCTCTTTGACTTATTTTATAACTGAAAGTTTATACCTCTTAATCCCATTTATCTCTTTTACCCATCCCCTCCCCCCTCTCCACCCCGATCCATCTCCCCTCTGGGAACTACTAGTTTGTTCTTGTATTTAAGAGTCTGGTTTTTGTTTGTTTGTTTTGTTTTTAGTTTACATGTATAAGTAAACTCATATGGTATTTGTCTTTCTCTGTCTGATTTATTTCCCTTAACATAATACCCTCTAGGTCCATCCATATTGTCACAAATGGCAAGATTTCAATTTGTTTTTATTCAGCTGAATAGTATTCTGTTGTATAAAATACCACTTCTTCATTATCCATTCATCTGCCGATGGACACGTAGGTTACTTTTATATCTTGGTTATTACAAGTGAAGCTGCAATAAACATAGGGGTTTTTGAATTAGTGCTTTCATTTTCTTTGGGTAAATACCCAGTAGTGGCATTACTAGATTGTTTGATATTTCTGTTTTTTAATTTTTTGAAGACCGTCCATACTGTTTTCCACAGTGGCTACACCAATTTGCATTCCCACCAACAGGGCACAGGGATTCCTTTTCCTCCACATCCTCACCAACACATGATATTTCTTGTCTTTTTGATACTAGACATTGTGACAGGAATGGAGTGATATCTCATTGAGGTTTTGATTTACATTTCTTTGATGATCAGTGAGGTTGAGCATCGTTTAATATGACTTGGCCATTCATATGTCTTCTTTGAAAAAATGTCTATTTAGGTTCTATGCCCATTTTTAAATCAGATTATTTGTTTTTCTGGTGTTGAGTTGTGTGAGTTCTTTATATATTTTGGATATTAATCCCTTTCTGGATATATTTTTTGCAAATGTCCTCTTCCATTCAGTACGTTGTGTTTTTGTTTTGTTGATGGTTTCCTTTGCTGTGCAGAAGCTTTTAATTTGGGGGTAGTACCAGTAGTTTCTTCTTGCTTTTGTTTCCCTTGCCTATGGAGACATATCTAGAAAAATGTTGCTTACGCTGATGTCAGATTACTACCTATGATTTCTTCTAGGCGTTTTATGGTTACAGGTCTTGCGCTTAGGCCTTTAATCCATTTTGTGTTTATTTTTGTATATGGTGTAAGAAAGTAATTCAGTTCCATTCTTTTGTATGTAGCTATCCAGTTAAAGATAAATAAATAAATGAATAAATAAGTAAATAAATAAATAAATTTAATGAAGGTTTCATATATTTATTTGAGAGAGAGAGAGAGAGAGAGAGAGCAGGGGGAAGGGCAGAGGAAGAGGAAGAAGCAGAAAATCTCAAGCAGATTCTGTGCTGAGAGGAGCCTGACTTGGGGCTGTATCTCAGGACCCTGAGATCATGATGTGAGCCAAACCAAGAGTGGGACCTTAACAGACTGAGCCGCCCAGGCGCCCCAATTTTTTTCTTTTTTCTGAGGAGAGGATGCTTCAGGAACTCCCTCAAAGAAAAAGTGTTTTCATTTCCTCAGCCAGTGAATACCACTTAAGAAACTGCAAATGCACAATTCCCCTTAAGGGCATAGGAGAAGCCTTGAAAGAACTGGGGATTTTCCCTTTCAACTGTCACAACCCACTTTTTTCTCGGATAGTGAAATTATGTTCTTGTATAACCACTACTTCATAAATATGCTCATTCGTGTTTTTTTTAATATAAAAACAATATTTGTTTCTTTTCTTCAGTTTGTTTTTTTTTAATTTATTTTTTATTGGTGTTCAATTTACTAACATACAGAATAACCCCCAGTGCCCGTCACCCATTCACTCCCACCCCCCGCCCTTCTCCCCTTCTACCACCCCTAGTTTGTTTCCCAGAGTTAGCAGTCTTTACGTGAAAATGTTATTTTTCCTCTTTTGTACCTGAGCTTTTTAGTTTGGGGATGATTTAACCTGGTGGCTTTTTTTTTTTTTTAATACGTGCTGAATGTGCCTTGCCTTTGTCTTTCACTCTTGAATCAGTAAGATGATATTTTGTCCATAGTCATTAAATTATTGACTTTTCTATTGTAAGTATAATTCTGGTATCATATTTTAGTACTATTTCACCAATACTAAATAATTTAAACTGTTTCCTGGAATTTGTATCTGTTTTTCTATTTTAAAGAAAAAGAAAATTAGATCTCTTTCTGGATTAGTTATGAAAAGAAATGAAATGACATGGAAAATCTTTAGAGGGACAATGCTCAAGTCATTGCTGAATGAGAGTTCCTGGTGTTCTGTGCTATCACTGAGAAATTTTATAAACTTTAGTAAATTTTATAAATTTTAGCTACATTCTTCAAGTGAAGGTATTTATGTACATGATGCTTCTTAACATACCTGTTGGTACTATTGGTCTCTGGGCAAATTTGGAAATTGAGAAATACAAAAGTTAGTTTAAAAGTCGATAACAATGCCAGAGTTACAATTCTCCAGCCCTAAATTCTGAACCTTTCCTATGTCAACATTAACATGTTAAAAAAAAAAAAAAAAACATGTTTCAGATGTTCCAGAGTCATAGAATTTCAAGGTGGAAGGAGTTTCAGACTTCATCTAGTTCAAATTCTTCATTTTATAAGAAATAGAATTTAGGCTCAAGGGAAGCTTGAGTGGTTTTCCTAGAGCAGAACAGTGTTAAGGCTGAAACACATTTCTCTGTGAACACTTTTCTCCAGATGGGTGTTCTGTTGTCTGGTCCACTGTCCCTGGGATGCTCTGAATCACTAGTAAAAATGCATCAGATAAAATGAACACTTGTAGGGCACCTGGCTGGCTCAGTTGGGGTTGTGAGTTTGAGCCCCACACTGAGTATAGAGATTACTTAAAAATTAAATCTTTAAAAAATATCCTTAAAAAATGAACAATTGAGATTGAAAATGCATTCATATTAGTATGAAATATTCCCCCCTAGAGTTTTAATACCTATATCCAATGGAAAATTTCTTAAAAACAAGTCTTAAAATCCAAACAAAGCATCATCTTTAGTTAATAATAATATACCAACATTGGTTTATTCATCGTGACAAACATATCATATGTAAGATCTTAACCGTGATACTGGTCATAGGGCCTAAGGGAACCCTCTGTACTATCTGCAACTTTTCTGTAAATCTAAAACTATTCTAAAATTATAAATTCATTTAAAAATAAGTTTTGACACCTAATTGAAATATTAGTGTGAAATCTTTTTCTTTAGGAGTTTCCTGAGGAAGAACTTTAGATAAATGTGAAGATGACTAGTTAAAGGGAGGCCAAATAGGCAAATATTTAAAGTGTTCATTTTCTCTCTTCTCCTCTTAAAGGCTGTGCAGTCACAAGAGATTTGGGCAATAGCACTGAAAATGACTTAAAAATATTAGAGCAAGAGAATCTTTAAAACTTAAATCAAATAGGTTTTGTGCTGTAAAATAGCAAAATATTGACAATTCTTAGGTTTAAAAAATTGAGATATAATTGATATATATTAGTTTCACGTGTACAGTATAATGACAGTATTTGTATATATTGTGAAATGATCATCACAGTATGTCTAGTTCACATCTATCACCATACATAGTTAGGTTTTTTGTGAACTTTTATTTTTATTTTATTTTTTTTTAAATATTTTTTTAGAGAATTATTTTTTCTTTTTATTTTTTTATTTATGATAGTCACAGAGAGAGAGAGAGAGAGAGAGAGAGAGAGAGAGGCAGAGGCAGAGACACAGGCAGAGGGAGAAGCAGGCTCCATGCACCGGGAGCCCGACGTGGGATTCCATCCCGGGTCTCCAGGATCGCGCCCTGGGCCAAAGGCAGGCGCTAAACGCTGCGGCACCCAGGGATCCCTTTTGTGAACTTTTAAAATCTTCTCTTAACCACTTTCAAATGAACAATACAGTATTACTAACTATAGTCATTATGCTGTACATTACATCCCCAGGACTTGTCATATAACCAGAAGTTTTACCTTTTGACTTTCTTCACACATTTTGCTCACTCCCCATCCCCTGTCTCTGGCTCTCTGTTCTCCGTAACTATAAATTCAGTCATTTGGGTTTTTTGTTTTGTTTTGTTTTTTAGATTACACATGTAAATGAGAACTTGTGGTATTTGTCTTTCTCTGACTTATTTCACTTACCCCAATGCTTTGAAGTTTTGTTGTAAATGGCAAAATATCCTTTTTTATATACAGCTGAGTAGTATTCCTATATACATATACACCAAATTTTCTTTATTTATATATTTTCTACATTTCTAAGTTTTCTATATTTTTCTATACTTCTAAATTTTCTATATTTGGTATACATACACCCCCCCCCCCCCCGTTTTTTTTATTTAGCCATTGATGGACAGTTAGGATGCTTTCATATCTTAGCTATTGTAAATACTGTTGCAGTGAACATGGAGGGGGGTTCATCTGTCTTTTTGAGTTTGCGATTTATTTATTATTTATTTATTTATTTATTTATTTATTTATTTATTTTAAAGTAGGCTCCGCACCCAGCATGGAGCCCAACATTAGGGCTTGAACTCATAACCCTGAGATCAAGACCTGAGCTGAGATTGAGATGGACACTTAATTGACTGAGCCATTGAGGTGCCCCAGTATTTTATTTCCTTTGGATAAATTACTGGGTTATATAATATTTCTATTTTTAGTTTTTGAGAAACCTCCATACTATTTTCTGTAGTGGCTGCACTAATTTATGATTCCACAAACAGTGGAAAATTTTCCCTTTTAGCCACATCCTCACCAGCATTTGTTATCTCTCTCCTTTTTGATAATAGTGATTCTAACAGGTGTGAAGTGGTATCTCATCACATATTGATTTGCATTTCTCTGATGACTAGCAATGTTGAACCTCCTCATGTGTCTATTGGCCATTTGTATGTCTTTGGAAAAATGTCTACTCAGATCCTCTGCCTATTTTTAATTGGACTATTTGGCTTTGCTATTGAGTTGTAGAAGTTCTTTATATATTTTGGATCTAAGCTTTTATCAGGTATATGACTTACAAAGGTTACCTTTTCAGTTTATTGTTGGTTTCCTTTACTTTACAGAAGCTTTTTAATGTGATGAAGTCTCATTTGTTTATTTTTTGCTTTTGATGTCATATCCAAAATATATCACCAAGACTGAGATCAAGGAGGACACTGTCTGTGTTTTCTTCTTGGAGTTTTATGGTTTTGGGTATTATGTTCAAGTCTTTAATCCCTTTTGAGTTAATTTTTGTGTATGGTGTAGAGAGTGGTCGGTTTCATTCTTTTGCATCTAGCTGCCCAATTTTCCCAACACCATTTTTTAGAGACTGTCCTTGACCCCATTGCATCATTTTTTATCTGTAAAGCATAGAGGTTGGGGATATTCAAAGATGTTCTTCCTATGACAGTCATTTGCTTATAGAGATTGCATCGATATAGACTATGGTATTTGGTTTATAGAGGATGAGATTCCAAGGTATGTTTCTTTTCTGTTTCCCCTGCCACTAAAGTTTAGAAGGAGTCCTTCATGTAGTTTGAGGCTTTCAGATAGCTCTGGTCATGTGAAGAAGTGGTTAGAATGACAGGGACACTCCTTGAGTTGAAAGGATTTAGGCTACAAATATTACCAGGAAACATGGTCCACTTGTAAGAATAGTTGTGGGGCTCTTCATATTCATCTCCACTCCCAACCCCTTCCCAAAGTTGTACTCTGTGTAACAACTTTAAAAACATTTTAAATCATGGATTAATGTACACATAGAATTCAAATGCATCTCCAATACATCTGGGTTTCTTTGTGTAGGGCTTTATTAATTTCTGCCAAGTAGTATGACTCGCCTGTCTGTGCCAAGTAGTACAACTAGCTGTGCTTGTTTATCTTCTTGAGTGATATTTTTACTCCCTCATCCCCCAAAGCAAGCTATAGCATTACATGGGTGTTGTTTTTTCATGCGAAATTGTCTGTCAGCATTGACTCCGAAGTCAGCAGTAACTTTTCCCGTCATGTTCTAGCAAAGGAAAATGTGAGCTGAGTAGGCTTGAATTTTTAGTCGCTTGCTCAGATGTTGTAACCATGATGACTCTTCATCCACACATGTTATGGCTTGAGCAGCTAAGAACACAACCCGGGCTTTGTCAACATTGTCAGCCAAGTGTGTGTGCGTATAGGATTCATCATCCACCTCTCTGTACAGTTCTGGACCTAAATTGCTTTCTAATTCCAGGTACTCTACTTCCAGACTTACAGTACCCTCGGGCATAGACCTTATTTTCAGACTAAAGTTTACACTAACCTTAAAGTATGAGATAAATGATAAATGATTTACCTGTTGTACATATGAAAAAGGTACATATGGAAAAGGCATATATAAATATAGGAACCAGAATATGATTCATAGAATAATTTCAACTATTTAAAAATATTTCTTGAGTGCCTGACATGTGCTAGACACTGCACTAGGCACACTAAGTGACCAAGTTCAGTCATTTCACACTGTGACCTCACAAATACTGTATTTGTTCTAATAATTCTATGTGCCTCTTCATCCTTCTTTATCCTGGTCTGAGCTGTATAGACTATATGGAAGGATGTTTTCATCGTCTGGCCTTCCATTGTGTTGGCCAATGAAATGCACCAGCAGGAGATTGGAGGCAGGGAAGAGAGAGGTTAGGTATTAATTCTCCAGCATCTTCCTTAGGGGGAATCACAATTTCCGTTAGTCCCTTCCACAATCTTCCCTCTGTGGGTTCCTTCAGGATTAGGACTGGTTTAGGGGCAACAGGTGCAGCCATATCTTGCACTGAGGAACTGCACTATCTGCCTTGCCTTCCCTACACCCTTCCCTACTGTCGTTATGAAAAGTCGCTTTATTGGATTCTCCTCAAATTGAGCTTCTGTTTGTTGCCAGGACCCTGGAAAGACTCTGATGATGATGATGATGATGATTACTGACATAGTAATAATAGCTGAGACTAAGCACATACCACAGCCCAGGAACTATGACCTTCACATGGATTATTTGATTATTTTTAAAACCCAAATAAAGTAAATGTTATTACCTTAAACATTGGCAAATAAAGAAACTGAATTTGGAAAGATTTGGTAATTTCCCCAAGCCCATACAGGGAGTAAAATGTAGAATTAAACCCTATGACTTCCAAGTTCATGCTGTGGACGGTCCTAGCTATTTTTTGTACCCCTTTCTGTGTGTTACGGCTCTCCACTAACACTAACTTTCTGTGTGTTGCAGTTCTGTCACTAGCATGCAGCCCAATCAGGGCTGCTCAGCATCCTTTGTTACATTTCATATCTAGCAGCAGGAACTCCATTACATTCCATTCAGTCTTGAGATATGGAAGTAAGAGCATACAATTGCTTTTGTTCATTATGATAAATTCTGGATTTTATTATTTATTATTTTTATTTTTATTATTTTAAAGATTTTATTTATTTATTCATGATAGACATAGAGCGAGAGAGAGGCAGAGACATAGGCGAGGGAGAAGCAGGCTCCATGCCGGGAGCCCGATGCGGGACTCGATTCCGGGACTCCAGGATCACGCCCTGGGCCAAAGGCAGGCAGGCGCTGAACGGCCGAGCCACCCAGGGACCCCAAATTCTGGATTTTAAAGACTAGTATGCAATTATAGAAGCCACCTCAGACCATTATGATAAATTTAATTACATAGCAAATTAATAGATATAAGGGATTTCCCTTCTACTGAAATCAGAGTTAAAAGAAGACCTAATTATAACCCTAAAGATAAATCCAGATAGTAAATTCGCACATGACTTGCATTTCACAGACTCAGATGACTTTTGTAATCAGAATCGGGATGCTATATGAGCATAGCATCCAGGGACAATCTGCTACCATATGGGTATTGTTATCTTCATCAATAACGAATCCTTCAAGGTGTCAATTTTCATATATGCTCTTTTCCGATATTATTCTCTATTTGGTTTCTTGAAAGATATTATAAGTGCTTATAGGATAGACACAAAAAACTGAACTCCTTATAGAAATTTAAGTACACTAGGAAAGAACAGAAGGGTCACTTGCTACATGCTGGTGAAGCTTTGGCTCTTACTAGAAAATTCATAGTTAGGGACGCCTGGGTGGCTCAGTGGTTGGGCGCCTGCCTTTGGCTCAGGGTGTGATCCTGGAGACCCGGGATCGAGTCCCCCATCGAGCTCCCTGCACAGAGCCTGCTTCTTCCTCTGCCTGTGTCTCTGCCCCTCTCTCTCTCTGTGACTCTCATGAATGAATAAACAAAATCCTTTTTTTTTAAAAGGAAAATTCATAGTTAAAAATTAATCCAATCTTTAATAGAGATTTGGACTCACATAAACACACATAATTAATTTTTACCCTTGTGAATGTGACATCAAGTTTTTTCTCTTTTATTTTCTTCTCTCCTTTTTTTTTTTTTTTTGGTATTGTGTTTGTGTACATGTACTGCAGTTCTAGGTCGAAGCCTCCTGGGAACCCTATTCATCATATTTCAGGAATTTGGGCGTGTGAGCTCAGAGATTTGGCTTTCAGCATCTCTCAAATGATTCTCTTCATGTTTACTGTGATTCACCAGTCATCCTGAGTCCCTACTGCAAGGCATAAGTGGATATGGAAGGCAAAAGGATAAAAGATGTCAGAACCTTAACACTAAAAACTGATTTCATCTATAGTAACCATGGGTGATGTTCACTGAAAATGAATGCTTACTGGTTAGCTGGGGAATCTGTTGACTCTGTATATTTTCTTAGTTAAAATGCCGATATCTTCTATGAGATTGATGTAAATGGAAATTTCAGACAATGAGCGTTTGGTAAGGTGGGCCATCCACAGTTAAGGTGGGAAAGCTCTCACTTTACAGCATCTACCTTAATCTTTCCTTTCTAAAAGAAAATGGTAATCAGCAAAAGAACTTTCTCCCTTTAGTTAAGAGCCCTTCTATAGGATCTTGTCTTCTCCATGTACCACCTCCTCACTTCTATTTGTTATGTTTCTTCACATGTCTATGGACAGGTCAGCTTCCCTCTCCACATCTTAAGTAGACATGAATGAGTGGAAAGTAGTATAGGAACTGGCAATCCTTGACTTCTTTGTACTTTTTTTTTTCTTCTTTTCACTGTTTGCTGCTTTTGAGGGCTACAGTCTCCAAGTTTACACACCCAATCACAGTAGGAGGTAATTTCTAAATAAAATCAACATTAGACCTTTGACTTTCCAGTAAGTTATTTTCCATGTTTGCCGGTGCTTTTCCCTTTGCCTGCCTTGTCTTCATGTACAGTGTAGGTTTGATTTCTAAGGTTCATATTGGAAGTTACTCCTTTGGGTTTTTTCCTTGGCATTTTCAAAGGCAGGAAAGAATTTCTCACCTCTGGAGTTCTACTCTGCTGCAGGTAAAGAATTTAACAGCTACAGGGGTGATAATTAGAGCCAGTAATAACTTGACTGACCTACTCTAGGTACTAACTTGTACAGTAGATCTCTCTTTCATGTTGTAAGATGGTTACTTAACTCTACACATGTGTTATGGTCCCAGTGTTACAAGAGGAGTTGAGGATCTTTGGACTTAGAGAAGTGAGACAGCAGCATTCACAGAGAAGACACCAGGGAGCACCATGGAACTAGGTTCCACCAGCCCAAGCCAGAAGTCTCAGGGTCTTCCTCAGTTTCTCTCCTTCTCTTACTCTCAGATTCAATGTCACCTTGGAAATGACTGCAATGTGACTTCCTCTCCCTTCTATCCCTACCTTTACCATTAATACAAGTCTCATCTTTTCTCACTTCATTTAATTATTGCACAGGCTGATTAACCTACCTTTCTCTGTCCCAGAGTATAGACATGTATTTCTAAAATACAAATCCGGCCATGTACTCAACTCTGCCCCAAGTTGCACACATGCTGGTATACACAGACACACATCTTCAAGTTTTTCTACTGCTAACTGTATTGTAATAAAGCACAGACCCTCCGTGGCCGTATTTCTTCACCTGTTTCTTTACTCAGACACACCTAAGGGAAGTAGTAGCATGCTCATAGTACTCAGAGCTGAGGGGAAAAGAGAGAGAAGAAGCATGAGGTAAAGCTAGGATATGTGTGTAGCGTAATTTTGATATACCTCCCAATGGAGAGAGGGAGGGGACATGCTTCACACCCAACTCCCTTTGAGAACAATGGCTTTAAGTAATGAGAAGGAGAGAGACCCTTAACTTGGTTCATCAAAGCTCTAATCATGCCAGACAATAATCTCCTTTTACAAAAATACCTTCCTAAGTACTAGAAAGCAAATTAAAACTCATCAACCCTTTGTAGGCCTTTGGCAAGCTTGCCCTGGCTTACCTTTCAAGCATCACACTTGTGTTCTCTTCTCCAGCTATGTGAAACTTAGAGTGGCATCTCAAGCACCACACTCTTCTCTTCCCATGATCTTGGCATTCACACATACTTTTCCTGGCACCTGGAATGCTCATCCCTTTTTCTGGTTGATTCTCACTAATCCTGATCTGCTTGGAGTTTTCCTCCTATAAACTGGTACTTCCCCATACCTTGGCACTTACAACACTATTGTAATTGCGCTGCAATTGCCCTCGGCCTCCACACTCCAGAAAACACATCTCTCTCATTTATTGTAGATTCCTGGGCATTCAGCCCTCCACCTGGTACATAATGGGTGCCTTATACCTGTTTATTATATGAAAGAATAGGGAGAACAGAGGGCAATAAACAAGGATGATACAAGAAGCCCAACATTATCCAAAGGACATGTTTCTGATCCTGTCTTAGCTTCTTTTCTCACAGGAGTACCAGAGTCTGACTCAGTCTGGATCTCAGTTCATCATATTTCATTTCTGAGGGCTGGTCTGATTCTGAAGGCGCTTTGTGTTTGCTTTCTAGTTCCTCTTTTACTTCTATGTAAGAGGCACTGATTTACTTCTCTGACACTCAAGAGTTAATCTACTAGATATCTTGCTTCTTTATTTTTCTCATAAGTTTTGGTTTTCATGTTTGCACTTCTACAATCAGTAATAGGAAGAACATGTTCCTTGTATTATTGCCCTTTCAGCCTCAAAATGGAGACATATGGAATAGACCAATCCCCTGCTGTAATGCTCAGTCAGAATCACCCAGTTGACCTGCAGACCTGAGAGTCAGAAAAGAGATATCTGTTGTTATTCACCACTGAGATATTTCTTGTTTATTATTTGATATAGTTGCAACAATAGATGACTAATGTGTCATCTTAAAGTAAGGTATGAATGGTTCCCAATGACACCAAAGTAAAACACATCCCTAGGAACATAAAAACTATGGATTATCTCACTCATCCCCCATTCCAACCTCGTTTTAGTATTATAGAGTCTGGGAAAGATATAAATTGCATTTTCCAGATTCTCTTGCAGCTAAGGCTTCAAGTATAACTTAAGTTTCATCAATCAAGTGAAGTTGTATGAAACTTGAATTTAGAACTGAGTTGAGGCAAGGCATCCATTTTTGGTGGTACAGATCATGGTAGAAAGTGGTGGAAATGTCCTAACTTGGTGATTGTTTGTATAGAAGATGGCAGCTTTGCTTAGTGATTGGGGGCTCTGAGCATTTTAACTGGATCCTCTGTCTAGTCTCCTCCTCCAATCCCTCAGTGTTTTTGTGAACCACCTGAAATTGTAGTAAAAATTCCTTTCTGCTTAAGTTAGAATAGTTTCTGTTTCAGCTACAAAAATCTAATAAAAATCATACAGTAGGAATTTCAAACTATAAGGTCATAAAAACCATACAGTAAGAATTTCAAACTAAAAATTGGAGGCTGATTCATCAGAGGCTCTCAGTCACCTATGGGATAAAGTCCAAGCTTGGCCTTATATACAAGCTCCCTCACAATTTGGCCCGAACATACTTTTCCAAACTCTTTTTTTTTTTTTTTTTTTTTTTTTTTTTTTTTTTTTAATTTTTATTTATTTATGATGGTCACAGAGAGAGAGAGAGGCAGAGACATAGGCAGAGGGAGAAGCAGGCTCCATGCACCGGGAGCCTGATGTGGGATTCGATCCTGGGTCTCCAGGATCGCGCCCTGGGCCAAAGGCAGGCGCCAAACCGCTGCGCCACCCAGGGATCCCTCCAAACTCTTTTCTTACATCCTTTCTCAGATGTCATAAGCACCAGCCATACTGAGCAGCTACACATGCCCAGAGTACAACATGCCTTTTCTAAGCCTTGGGCATGCTATTGTCTCTACCTGCAATTCATTTTTCACTTTTTGGTTAATTCATTTTTCACTCTTTGGTTCATTTATTCAGCAAATGTTTATTAATGATCTATACTATTCCAGGCCCTGTACCAGGCACTAGAAGTACAAAGATAAGTAAATAAGGCCCCTGTATTCAGGGAGCTCACATTCTAATGTGAGATACTAACATATAAAAATAACTATAATGAATCCTATTAAGTGCTAGAAAGTGAGTTTGAAGAGGGTTCTGGGGCAATGAAGAAAAGGGGGACTCTATATGAAGGTTTCATGAAAGTATCCCAGAGAAGGCAATCTGGAGCTAAGTTTTATAACGTGAATGGTATGAGAAATTGACAAAGCACAGTACATTCTAGAAAATGAGGAGCAACTCAGGCATCTGAAGTAGGGGAATGAAATAAAATGAGGTTGGATTCCAATTGTAGGTTCTGCTAAGCAATGGAGAGTCCGTGGAGATTTTTCTTTAACAGAATAACTTGGTTAAATTACATAGCTAGGCTAACTCTGTTTGCCATATGGAACATGGACCAGAGTGAAGGAGATAGATAACCAAGACGGAATTTAGGAGGTGGTTACAGTACAGTGAAACTTTGAACTAATGTAGGAGCAAGAGGGAGTAGAAAGAAAGGGGTCAGTTGTCACAAAGGTTTTCTGGGAGAGAATGTATAGAGCCTGATGAACAGTTGAATCTGGGCAATGAGAGGAGAGAGGAGCTGGAGATACCTGAATTTCCAGCTTTGACTATTGGTTAGATGAATACAAGTACTTGGCAGCACTTGATAGATACAGATAAAATGTCTACAATTGGTTCCACACACCAAGACAGAATATATAAAGAGGAAGGGTCAAGGAGGATTTGTGTGTGTGTGTGTGTGTGTGTGTGTGTGTGTGTGTGTGTTCATGTGTATTGGAGTTGGGGACAGAAAAGGTAATGCTCTAAAGTGTTTTCAGTAGATAGGAAGAGCTCTGGGAAGAGTTCAGAACAGAAGTTATATGTTATATTTGGTATTGTCCTCATACATAAAGGAAGATAAGAGTGGTAAGATTGTCTAGGCATAGTGTGTAGAATGAGAAGAAAAGTGATCTGGGGATAAATGTTTGGGAATATCAACAGATAGAGAAAGAGTGGAAAGAAGACTCAGGATACAGGGAAAGAATCCAAGGGAAAAAGACATCTTAAGAAGGAGGATTATAGGAAGATGGAAGAGTAGGTGGATTTTAAGCTTACCTCATGGTCACGGACACATCTACATAATAGCCAAATCAGTGCCACTAACTCAGAAAATGACCAAAAATGAGAATAGACTTTCTAGTTAATTGTAGAGAGGAGGCCATATCGAAAAGGGTAAGAGGGGTGGAGATGCTGTCAAGAACCAACTTCCTGCTGAGACTAATCACAAGCACAGAGAAGGGAGAGAAGCAGACCCCATACCAGGCCCTGGGGACCTGCACTGGAAAGACAAGACCCTATAACATCTGGCTTTGAAAACCACTGGGGCTTAACTTTGCAAGTTTTTACAATCAGTGGTGCTTAATTCCTAGTACTTTAAAAATCAGCAGGCTTAGCTCTGACAGCAAGAGGGTGATAGGACTTAGTCCCTGTCCTTAAAGGGACAGCATAACAACCTCACAGAGATACAGTATAGAATCCCCAATTTGAAAACTGCCTGGGGTATATGTGAAGATTTGTTTACTAATCTCAAAACACATGTAGGAGGGGCAGGCATCTTTAGGAGATGTCTCCAAGAACAAAAGACCTGGCAGGTGCCATTTCTCCCCTCCCCCTCTGCCCAGCCTAGATGGTTGAAAGCTTTCAGGAACCAGTGTGAACACTTTTCACCTCTCTTGCTAACAACACATACCCTGCCCCCATGGTCTCCTGCAGATCCATCCCATCCAGCTCACCCCACTTGGCAGGCATTCCTACAAAGTGGCTTCTGTTGCCCACATATCCTGCAAGGAACCCCAGCTGAGACTGGGGAAGGAATCTGATCTGGCTGCCAGTCCTGCCTACCAATGAAAGCCTCTTAAGGGACAATGCAGAGAGAGTGCCCTGCAGGTAGATGTGACCACAACCCTGGCAGATGGGCTGTTGGCAGTCATCTGGCCATACTGCTTGGAACTATTAGCCCATGGCAGCCCCAGACCAGCCCCTTGATTCCATAGGACCAAACCCTGCCCCCTGTGCCCACAACAGGCAAAGTGGGCCATTGCAGCCATTTCGACTGAAAGCAAGCAGAGCTCAGTCATAACAGTAGGGTACACACAAGCCACATAGGAAATATCCCTGAAGCATCTAGTTCTGGTGAACAGGACACATTGCACCACAGCAAAATAACTAAATGAAATGGAGATAAACAATATGCCTGATAAAGAATTCAAAGTAATAGACTTGAGAGAGGAGCAGAGGACCTCAATGAAAGAAAACATAAAAAAGAATCAATCAGAGATGCAGAATTCAATAATTGAAATTAAAAATATACTAGAGGGTTATAAATCACAGATTACGGGAGGCAGAAAAATGGATCAGCAACCTGGAGGACAGAGTAACGGAGAGCAACCAAGCTGAATAGCAAAAAGGAAAAAGAATAATAAAAAATGAGAATGGATTAAGGGAACTCAGCAACATCATCAAGTGTAATAATATTCATGTTACTATGATCCCAGAAGGGGAAGAAAGAGAAAAAGGGACAGAAAATTTATTTGAAGAAATAGTTACTGAAAACTTCCCTAATCAGGAGAAGGAAACCAATATCCAGATCCAGGAGGCACAAAGAACCCCCAACAAAATCACCCTATGGAGGTCCACACCAAGACACATAGTAATTAAGATGGCAAAAAGTCATGATAAAGAGGCAATTTTAAAAGCAGCAAGAGAAAATTAAATAGCTACAAAGTAAATCTCATAAGACTATCAGCTTATTTTTCAGCAGAAACTTGCAGGCCAGAAGTGGCATGATATATTCAGAGTACTGAAAGGAAATAATGTGCAACCAAGAATACAACCCAGTGAAGCTATCATTCAGAGTAGAAGGAGAGATAGAGTTTCCCAAACAAAAGTTAAAGGAATACATGACCACTAAACCAACCCTACAAGAAATGTTTAAGGGGACTCTTTGAATGGAAAGGAAAGACCATAAGTGGGTGTAAGAAAAGTAGGAAGCACAAAAACAGTAAAATTAAAAAAAAAAAACCAGTAAAATTAAGTGTATCTATAAAAGTCAGTCAAGAGGGGGTCACCTGGGTGGCTCAGTGGTTGAGCGCCGGCCTTTGGCTCAGGTCATGATCCCGGGGTTCCGGAATTGAGTCCCACATCAGGCATCCCCACAGGGAGCTTGCTTCTTCCTCTGCCTATGTTTCTGCCTCTCTCTGTGTGTCTCTCATGAATAAATAAAATATTTTAAAAAAATCAATCAAGAGGTGAAGAAAAATAAAAGGATGTAAAATATGACACGGTGGGGGGAAGGAGTAAAAAGTGGGTTCAAACTCAAGCAACCATCAACTTAATATAGACTGCTATATGCAGAAGATGTTATATATGGATCTAATCAGAACCATAAATCAAAAAGCTGTGATAGAAGAGAAAGGAATCTAAGTATATTACTAAGGAAAGCCATCAAATCATAAGGGAAGAGAGCAAGAGAAGAAGAAAGAAACAGAACTATAAAAACAATCATAAAACAGGTAACAAAATGGCAATAAATACATATCTATCAATAATTACTTTGAATGTAAATGGACTAAAGGCTCTGATCAAAATACAGTGTGACTGAATGGATAAAAAAGCCAGATTCATCTATATACTGCCTACAAGAAACTCATTTCAGACCTAAAGATACATGCAGATTGAAAGCAAAGGGATAGGAAAACATTTGCCATGCAAATAGAAGTGAAAAGAAAGCTGTGGTGGCAATACTTACATCAGAAAAAATGGACTATAAAACAAAGACTAAGGATCCCTGGGTGGCTCAGTGGTTTAACGCCTGCCTTTAGCCCAGGGCGTGATCCTGGAGTCCCAGGATCGAGTCCCACAACAGGCTTCCTGCGTGGAGCTTGCTTCTCCCTCTGTCTGTGTCTCTGCCTCTCTCTCTGTCTCTCTCTCTGTCTCTCATGAATAAATAAATAAAATCTTAAAAAAAAGAGACCAATAAAAAAAGACATTACATAATGATGAAGGGAACAATCCCATAAGAAGATATAATAATTATAAATATCTATGCACCCAACATACAGCATCTAAATATGTTAAAAGGAACTATTAACAGACATATGAAATTAATGGTAATATAATAATAGTAGGGGACTTTAAAATCCCACTTACATCAATAGATAGATCATCCAAACAGAAAATCAATAAGTAAACTGGCTTTGAATGACACATTGGACCTGAAGGACTTAACAGATATATTTAGAACATTCCACCCAAAAACAGTGGAATACACATTCTTTTCAAGTGTACACAGAACATTCTCCAGAATAGGTCACATATTAGGTAACAAAACAAGTTTCAACAAATTTTAAAAGATTTGAATCATATCATGCATATTTTCTGACCACAACAGAATGAAACCAGAAACCAATCACAAGAAAACATCTGGAAAGAACATAAATACATGGAAGTTAAAAACATGCTACTAAATAGTGAATGGGCTAATCAAGAAATAAAAGAGGAAATAAAAAAATACATGGAAATGAATGAATGAAAATAAAAAAAAAACTGTCTGAAATCTTTGGGATGCAGCAAAAGCTGTACTAAGAGGGAAGATTATAGCAATATAGGCCATCTCAAGAAACAAGGAAAATCTCAATCAACTTAACACATAAAGAAGACTAAACAAAGCCCTAAGCCAGTAAAAGGAAGGAATCCCATTTATAATTGCACCAAAAAGAATTAAATACCTAAGAATAAACTTTACCATGGAGGTGAGAGACCTATACTCTGAAACCTATATAGCATTGATGAAATACAGATATTCAATTGAAGATGACACAAACAAATGAAAATATGTTCCTTGCTCATTGGGCTGGAAGGACCAATATTGTGAAAATGTTCATACTACCCAATCAATCTACAGATTTAATGCAATCCTTATCAAAATACAACATATTTCATAGAATTAGAACAAAAATTCCTAAAATTTGGCTGGAACCACAAAAGACCTCTCATAGCCAAAGTAATCTTGAAAAAGAAGAAAGCTGAAGGTACCATAGTCTTAGATTTCAAGATATACTGCAAAGCTGTAGTAATCAAGATATGATATTGACACAAAAATAGACACATAGATTAATTGAACAGAATAGACAGCTCAGAAGCAAACCTATGCTTATATTTAAAAAAGGAATAGAATATATTAAGATAGAATTACCATATAGCCCAATAATTCCATTACTTTGTATTCATTCTAAAGAAATGAAAACACGAATTTGAAAAGATATTTGTGCCCCTATGTTTATTGCAGTATTATTTATGAAGGCCAAGATACGGAAGCAACCCAAGTGTCCATTGATAGATGAATAAAGAATATGTGGCATATTTATACAATGAACTATTACTTGGCCATAAAAATGAATGAGATCTTGCCATTTGCAACAATACAGATGGATAAGATTAGTTATACTTCCTCTTTTCTGTATTGGTAACTTCTCTCATTCTAGATAAGACATATGATAGTGTTTAGGAAGAACATGGGCTTTGGAGTCATTGTTATTTTGACTTAGGAGTCAGTGGGGTCAAACCTTAGATCTATTACCTCCTCCCTGAGTGGCCTGTGGGCAACATTTTCCTCTATTGAAAAAAGGAAAAAGGGATGCCTGGGTGTCTCAGTTGGTTAAGCATTTGCCTTCAGCTCAGGTCATGATCCCAGGGTCCTGGGATCAAGTCCAGCATTGGGCTCCTTGCTCAGTAAGGATCCTGCTTCTCCGTCTGTCTGCCATTCACCATGCTTGTGTGCTCTCTTTCTCTCTGACAAGTAAAAAAAAAAAAAATTTTAATTTAAAAAAAATTTAACAAATAAATTTTTTTTAAAAAAAGAAAAAAGGAAACCTATTCCCAAATTACATAGCTATTGTGAAACTTAGGGAAAGGCTTCTAGCACAATGCTTATTACATAAAACTATGGCCAGGTACTATAAAGACAATGTATCTTTACCTTAAGTAATTGGTGGTGCTAGCAGAGATGGTGGTAATGGGAACAGCAGTTTTGTTACTTCCTTTCTCTTCATAATCTCCTAAAAAAAAATCTTCCTTTATCCCTAGCCTCTCT
Source organism: Canis lupus dingo (assembly GCF_003254725.2). Taxonomy (NCBI): domain Eukaryota; kingdom Metazoa; phylum Chordata; class Mammalia; order Carnivora; family Canidae; genus Canis; species Canis lupus. The sequence goes on along the minus strand of NC_064269.1, from coordinate 19,920,339 downwards.
AGAAGAACTACTCCACCTCTCCTATTCTCACCCAGGCCCCAAACTATAAAATATCAATGTATTAATACCCTCTTCTCTCTAACTCTCAGATCCTATTCACTCTTCTACCATAAAACTAGAATGAAGTTGCTCCTGCCAAGGGGGCAAGGCTCTCCTCATTTTTAACCCACTGAACAATTTATAGTTCTTACTCTGCTACGTTTGGCCCTATAGGTGCCTCCTTATTTATTTATTTTTTCTCAAATGTGAATCTGATCATATTTTAAGTTCCTTCAGTGGCTCCTCACTGCCTTCATCCCACATGGGGGTCCTCAAAGTTTCTCAATAACAACTCATTCCCTTGCTTTCTCCAGGCCAACCACACTGATTTTTTCTTTTAAAAAGACAAACAAACAAGCAAATAAACAACTTGCTCCAGTACCTTTCCACATTTAATTTCCTCTGCTTGGAACACTTTCCCTTTCTGTCTTCACCGTAAAAAGCTTCTGCTCTTTCAAATTTCACTTCTATTTTTTTTTTTTCAGAGAAACCCTCTTCAACCTTCTTATGGGGTCAAATCTCCCCATTCTAGGTTTTTATATCATAAAGTATCTTTCCTTTACAGCTCTTATCACAGGTAATTTTGCCCCTCTCTCCCATTAGACTACGTTCCTAGAAAGGGAAGGACCAAATCTATTTTTGTTCATTATTTATCTTACCCCAGCAACTAGCGTGATGCTTAGCACACAGTAAGTGATCAATAAATATTTGTTTAACAAATATATGGTTGCATAAATGAATGAGCATTTATTAATTGCCAAACATATTAAATACAAGATCCGTTCACTAGATAGGAAAAATATCAGATGATTTATAATGTCCCTTCAAACATTAAGGCTATTTTTTGCATTAGGAAAGATTCTTTTCATGCCAGATAGGGCTTTTTGTGCCAAGAGAGTATGCCATTTATTTTAGCCCTTGAATGTTAATTAATACTATTAACCTAGTCACACAATTCTAGGCAACAAAGATGGGATTTGACTTAGATGGACAAAGAAAAATGATCCTCAAGTTATATTCAGAAAAAAATTTAGGAGTGCCTGGGTGGCTCAGTCAGTTAAGCATCTGCCTTCAGCTTAGGTCATGATCTCTGGGTGCTGGAATTGAGCCGATGTTGGGTTCTTTGCTCAGTGGGGAGTCTGCTTCTCTCTTTTCTCTCTCTCTCTCTACCCCTCCCCTCCTGCTTGTCCTCTCTCTCTCTCTCTCTCTCAAATAAATAAAATATTAAAAAACTTTTTAAAGGATAGTTTATTTGAAGAGGGGCTCCAATTACTTAGAATGGCCTAATAATAAGAAATACATGGCATGATATGAATTTAACTATCATGAAACAAAATAGGAAATATTATAGCAACTACACCATGACCAACAACAACGGATTTGTTTTCACTGGTGGAAACCTTAGAATTTTGAAAGGATCTCTCTATGAATCAATAACCTCACTTTTTCTTAAAGGCATAAGGGAATATTTTTAGAATAATATGTCTTGATAGGACATTTTTTTTCTTTTTTTTTAGGGAGGAGGGGCAGAGGGAGAGAGAGAATCCTAAGCAGGGTCCACACCCAACACAGAGCCTGATGCAGGGCTCGATCTCACAACCCTGAAATCATGACCTGAACCAAAATCAAGATTCAGATGCTTAACTGACTGAACCAGCCAGGTGCTCCTTGATAGATCATTTCTGAGAATTGTAGATACACATGTTAACAGCTCCCTTAGTTGGTGAAGAAGTATCTATACTTTGCAGGATCTAGAAATGTATATGTGGGTACTTGATAAATGTCATCTTTTGAGCTCTTTGCGACCTATTCTGTTTTTAAAGGGACGGATCAATCTCACTTAGGTATTCAGTACATAAAGGTATCGTTACCGAACCTAACATCAAGTAATTTACTACCCTGAATTGCTTATTACATGTCCCTGTGTCTTTCCACCACTCCATTCCAGAACTTTGTATGGTTCTCAGACCCTGTCATTCTTGATCAGTTTGCAGCTTTTCACAGTAGTATTTTGAAGTAATTCAGTTGTAGCTTCCAGTTATGAAAATCAATGTTGGCCTCTCTTTTTCTTTAACAGATGTTCTTCATCATAGGTATTATACTCTTAAAGATAATTAGAACTTTAATCCTCAATTTTTAAAAAACCATGATATAGTCTTTTTCACTTTCTACTTTTCTTTCCACTATTATAATCTTAATGTTTTTACCCTCTGGCTTTGCTACAGCTAATTTCCTGTAATATCCATTTAAAATGTCCTGTGGGACCACCAGTGCTTTTCTTAAGGATCCTGAAGATGCCTAAGATGGGAGTTGGGTGGGGTATGTATTTCCAGCTCTGAGGGAATGAGTGGTTCCCAGTCCCTCCACCATGTCAATATTCAACCCCCCCACCCCACCCCCCACCCCTGCTCATGACTTTGCCTCTGGCTGCTTCTCTCTACCGATACAAATTTGCCTCCAGCCTCTAGAGCCCAAAGCCCAATAGAGAAAAGCTGTTGAAAACTGGGGAGTACAGAAGGGGATCACAGCAGGGCATCTGTGGGATGGCTTTTCCTTGGGCCCCATTGCCTCCATTCAGTAGACACCCTTGCTCTACCAAAGTAATTTCTACAACCTCCTTATCTGCTGTGAGACTCCCTGGTCTCTTATCCACTCTCTCAGAGGTGCCATCTGAAAACCTAAGTCCCTGTTACCATGCAATAGGGAGATGTTTAATTCTGGCCGCTTTCCTCAGTTCTGTGCCAAACTTTACATATCTAAGAAGTCCTGTTAACAAGTTCCTCCAAAGGCAAACACATTGAATTGATAGATTTGGAAAAAATTTTTGGCAGTATTCCTCGGTGTAGGTCAAATCTAATTCATAAACATTCTGCCCATATCTGCTGCACACGCTCTACTGTTCCTGCCAAGAGTTCCTCCAGGAAGGAATCCTGGTTTCTTTTTTTTCTTTTACATTAAAATGACACTGATGGTATTAATATCATGTTGTTATCAATAACTTAAAAATGCAGCATCTTGAGGAATACTGATTTCACATATTGAGATTAAAAATAGAATTTTTCTTACAAAATCATTTCCTTTCCATCTTGAGTCTAAAAGCTTCTGCTAAAGTGTATGGTACTCCTGATACTTGCCAGCAGGGCTTTTCAAATCTTTTTGGTATTACATCTCTGTTTTTTATTTATAAATAGAAATATTTGAAATATGTGAATCTGTAAACCATGTGCATGGAAATAGAAATGAAATGCACTATCTCATAGGACACTTGGAATGGAAGAGGAGAAGAGAATGAATATTGCATATTCTTTAGCCTTAAGGGGAGAAATCTAGGTCAGAAATATCAGAGAAAGTGTATTTGACAGACCATGCCTTTGGAGTGAGAAAGATCTGGGGTCCAATATCAGTTCTGTCTGTAACTAGCTGGGCGGTCACCCTGGACAACCCTCTATCTGTACCTAAGTTTTGTCATTTATAAAATAGGGATTATAATACTTCTGAGAGTTATAATGAGGATTAAATATACTGGGAATGTGTCTGGTGTATGACAAGTATTCCGTAAATACCACTATTTTTCCATCCTCCCTTTCTCTTGCCTTCCTTCCAAGGTTGGGGGGGGGAGTGGGGGCTACAGCAGTCCCAAAACACAAGATCCTATAACTTAGAAACTCTTATAATTAATATGAGTAATATTTTTATAGAAAGGGGTACACACACACACACCTATATATGTATGTATGATTTTAAACAGTGAGAGGATAAAGTAAGTTAAAATGTTTTCTCTTTAAGGAATGGGAGAGAATATAGTGGAAAAGAAAGAGAAATCAGGCTTCTTTGAGTATCCTTGTGTTATTTATTTAACTTCAAAGCTGTGAAAATATTTTATATTATTATAAAACAAAGTTAAGTTTAAAAATCACAGAATCCTAGCCTTTTAGCATGTTATTTACAGCTGAAAATAAGTTGTGGTAACACAGATCAAAGTGGAATTTGTGAGAAGGAGAGAGCATGCTGCTATTGTCTGAATTTTTTAGGTTTTTTTTTTTTTCCATTTGCATTTTCTTTGCTTTGCTGGGTATTGTTTGGTTTATCTATTTGTACTTCACAAGTGAATCTACTTATTTGTTTTCATCTTCTAAATAAACATGTTTTGGAGCACCTGGGTGGCTCAGTGGTTAAGTGTCTGCCTTTGGCTCAAGTCATGATCCCAGGATCCCGGAGAAAGTCCCACATCGGGCTCTTTCCAGGGAGACTGCCTCTCCCTCTGCCTGTGTCTCTGCCTCTCTCTGTGTGTCTCTCATGAATAAATAAATAAAATCTTTAAAAATAAATAAATAAAAATAAATAAACGTGTATCTTATAAAACTAAAAAAAATAATAAAAAAATAAAAATGATCCCTAGACAGTGAAGAGGAAATGAAATAAAATTAATCTTACTGTGTAATCAGTTCTTGGCAGAAAGGAACTATAGTAAGTGAATTTAAATCTGGTAATTGGAAAATACATCCCTAGTGGGATATATCCTAAGCAGAGGAGAGAACAATATTCTTTATCAATATGATTCTTTGCAAGAATCATATTGTTCACCTGAGACTGTTGTGTGTGTCTTGTGGGACAGAGCAAGTGAATGATTATGTGACAATTTAAATCAAATTATAGGATTCTCAGCTTCAGAGATATAAGAGATTAAGTACAAATACTCTTCTTATGAATTTAAATTAGAAGTATCAGTTGAATTCATGAGGAATTTTATCTTCAAAGATTTTTCCAGCTTTGTCCACTTACAAGACCTAGAAACAGTAACTAAGCTAGTCGCAATGGACACCTCAGTGTCCAGATTGTCTTTATGTATCATTTCCCACTAAAAGGAATGTTGGCCCCTTGTAAAAATGTCTGAATCCAAGTCTGGGGTAGGCGATGTATAAAACAAGTCTTGAATATCTTGTCATATCAAAAAGAATGAAAGTAAGTTGTGGGATAAAAAAATATATACATATATTTGGTCTATAGTACATATAATTGTATCTGGTTCCTGGCACAAATCTCCTAAAACCTTTGCAATTTCTTGATAGGAGTGTCTTGCTATTCAGAGTAAATTCCTTTCAACCATAAAAGAGTTTATGCTAATGAGATGATTCTTGTTTGGCTCCGTGATAGAACTGGGGTGGTGGCTGATTGCCAGAGGAGCTGGGGCACATGGTTAGAAGGTTGCACTTTCAACTCCACCTCCTTCTAACCTCCAAGGAGAGAAAGGTGGTTGGTTCTTCAAGGGCTAGTGATTTAATCAGTGCTGCCCACATAATGAAACATAGATAAAAACTGAAAGAATGAGGGTAAGGGAGCTTCTGGGTTGGGAGGACAGCATGCCCAGCAAGAGCTTCCACAAGCTCTGTGCCCTTTCCTATGTGCCCTATTCATCTCTTTATCCGGCCGTTGATTTGTATCTGGCTGATAATAAATTATCATTATAAACAGTGTTTTCCTGGTTCTGTGAATCGTTCTAGCAAATTTTTAAACCTGACAATGTGGAAGGGGGAGGTTATGGGAACCCCTGAATATGTATGTAGTCAACTGGGCAGGAGTTTGGATAGTCTGGGGACTCCATTTACAGCTGCATCTGAAGTGGGGGGTAGTCTTGCAGGACTGAGCCCTTAATCTGTGGGGTCTGAACAAACTGTGGGTAGTGTCATAATTGAATAGAACTGTAGGACACTCCTTTGGTGCCAGACAATTGAAGAATTTTTGCTTAGAAAAGCAAAGAGAAGCTATCAACTCAGAGGTACATTGGAGAGATTGCCATCAGATAGATATGGTAATTAAAGTATTAATAAGAATAATGACTACAAGTATACTGAACTCTTAATTCGTAATCATTGTAGAAAAAAATTGCACACCATTGGAGGATGCTAGAAAACCACCTCGTTATTTTAAAAACTTAAAAAAAAAAAGCATTTATCCGGACTTTCGTATGTAAATTATACTACTATGTAACCAAATAGAAGCATTGTAATTAATGAATGAAGAAGAATGATAGAGTATCCCTACTGTGTAACTCTTTATGAGTTAGCGGATCTTGGCATTCCATTCTATATTACAGGTGGCTCTCACAAAAAGAGAGACACTCAGAAATTCTATAATTCTTAATGGAAGAACTTAACATCACTTTTAAAGTACTCTTGCCAAAAGAATTGAAGTTGAATCTGATCAAGGCTTTAGATCCAGTTAGGATTTACAGGACATACACGTAACAGTTTGCTAAGCTACACTATGGAGATGCAACCAGAAAGATCCAGACTTTGGGAAACTGTGTAGGATTAGTGACTCTATTTCTCTCACAAATAAATTGCAAGAAAGAAAAAAAGAGAAACTTACATTCCAAAAGACATCTAAAAGGCATGCTAATCAATTGCATTGTGGACCTTATGTGGATCTTAATCTAAAAGAACAATTTGTTAAAACCAAATGAACATGAAAGCCATTTATGACATTATGAGACAAAAGTCTGAGTACAGGTTTGATTTTCTGGAAAGTAAACTCTGAGACAATGATTAGCCTGCATGGAGTTTATTGGGAAGTGTTTCTGGGATCAATATCTGTAAGGGAAGAGAAAGCATCAGCTTTGGATGGAGGGAGAAGCTGGGCAAAGCCTTTGCCAAGCCCACAGGAAGCACTGAGCTGGGACGGCTCCTCAGAGTTGTGCCAAGTTGGGGTGTTTGTCTTTTTCTGACTTATTTCACTTGACATTATATGCTCTTTTTTTTTAATAAATTAATTTTTTATTGGTGTTCAATTTACCAACATATAGAATAACACCCAGTGCTCATCCCGTCAAGGACATTATACGCTCTTGATCCATCCATGTTGCTGCAAATGGCAAGATCTCATTCTTTGTTACGGCTGCGTAATATTCCATTGTGTTTTTATACCACATCTTCTTTATCCATTCATTTATTGGTGGACACTTGGGTTGCTTCTGTATCTTGGCTGTTGTAAATAATGTTTCAATATACACAGGGTTGTGTATATCTTTTCAAATTAGTTTTTTTTCCCTTTGGGTAAATAACTGGTAGTGGAATAACTGGATTATATGGTAGTTCTATTTGCAATTGAGGAACCTCCATAATGTTTTCCAGAGTGGTTGTACCAGTTTGTATTCCCACCAACAGTACACAAGGGTTCCTTTTTTCCCCATATCCTCACCACACTTATTGTTTCTTGTGCTTTTTATTTTAGCCATTCTGACAGGTGTAAGGTGATATTTCCATTGTGGTTTTGATTAACATTTCTCTGATAATTAGTGATGTAGAGCATCTTTTCATATGCTTCTTGGCCATATATATGTCTTCTTTGGAAAAAATGTCTATTCAGGTTCTCTGCTCATTTTTTAATTCGGTTATTTGTTTTTTTGGTATTGAGTTGTATAAGTTTTTCATATATTTGGGGTATTAATCCCTTTTTGGATATATCATTTGTGAATATCTCCTCCCATTCAGTAGGTTGCTCTTTCATTTTGTTCATGGTTTTCTTCATAGAGCAAAAGTTTTTATTTTGGTGTAATCCTAATTGTTTATTTTCTGCTTTTGTTTTCCATGCCTCAGGATACATATCTAGAAACATATTGCTAAGGCTGATACCCAAGAGACTATTGCCTATATTTTCTTCTAGAGGTTTTATGGTTTCAGGTATCACATTTGAGTTTATTTTTGTGTATACTGTAAAAAAAAAAGGAGTCTAGTTTCACTCATTTTTTCATTCATTCATTTATTCATTCATTTTTTAGGTAGCTGTCCAGTTTTCCTAGAACCATTTATTGAAGTGACTGTCTTTTCCCCATCCTATATTCTTGCCTCCTTTGTCATAGATTAATTGATCATATAAGTGTGGATTTATTTCTGAGCTCTCTATTTTGTTCCATTGATCTGTATGTCTATTTTTGTGCCAGTACCATACTGTTTTGATCACGACAGCTTTGTAGTATATCTTAAAATCTGGGATTGTGATACCTTTAGCTTTGTTCTTCTTTCTCAAGACTGCTTTGGCTATTTGGGGTCTTTAGTGGTTCAAGTTTTAGGACTATTTGTTCTAGTTCTGTGAAAAATGTTGGCATTTTGATAGGGATTACACTAAATCTATAGATTGCTTTGGATTGTATGGACATTTTAACAATATCGATTCTCCCAGTTTGTAAGCATGGGATATCTTTTATTTATTTGTGTCATCTGTAATTTTTTTTCATCAATGTTTGTAGTTTTCAGAATATAGGTCTTCCACCTTCTTGGTTAAGTCTATTCCTATTATTTTCTTCCTTTTGGTGCAATTACAAATGTGATTGATGTTTTCATTTCTTTTTGAAATTACTTTAAATTTTCCTTTAAAAATGCTTTTATTATGGTTATGTTTTAAGAATGAGGACTTACCTTTTTAGAAATAGAGACTGACATATTCACTAATGAAATGACATTATGGTTGGCATTGACTCCAAGATAATGTCAGTGCAAGGGGAAAGGATGTGGGAACATAAACAAAACATGAGCTAATAATTGTTGAAGTTGGGTGTATACGAGCTTCATTATACTGTTTTCTCAACTTTTGTGTATTTTGACTTTTTTCATAATAAAAATGTAGAAAAGGTGATGCAATAAAAATCAGTTATAAAACAAATATGTCAATTAATATGGCGTAAGATGACATTTCTATGAATAAGATTAATGCTTGTCTTGATATAATTATTCCTTTCTGTATAAAATGCTAATAATTAGAGATCCATATTATTTTAATTTTACAAAGAAGATAGTAAGATAAAATAACAGGGGCAGGATGAATTTAGGTTTCCATAGGTGAAAAATGCCCTAGGAAATAAAACATTATCAAGTATCACATTACCAGAAGACTATTGTGGACATCTAAAAAAAAAAAAAAAAGGAACAGACGTGCATCCTTCTGTGAAGCCTCAAGTGAAATCTGACGGGAAGCAATCAGGGGAATTGTAGCCTTCTGATTGTCTATCATGGTGAATGTAGCTAGGTTTTTTTTTTTTTTCTTCCTTTCAACACAGGGTCATTATTTTTTCCCTTTAAAGGGAAAAGTGGCTTTTATGTGTGCCATGAACAAAAGATAATTTTTGTTCTTGTTAATGAAATATTTGTACATCTAGTTTAAAAACTTGTGATAAATAAAGCCAGGTTAAAAATAGAGTATTAATGTCCAAATCATTTTTTTAATGAAAATTCTTACGTATAGCATATTTCCTGACTGCCGTTTCTAATTTCTGTTTTGGTTCCTGCTCTCATTGTTAGGAGAAATGGATAATAATAGCTGCAGATAATGTAACCTTGACCTCGTCCTATTATTGTGATTCAGCAGGAAGACTTTGTGTGTGTGTGTGTGTGTGTGTGTGTGTGTGAGAGAGAGAGAGAGAGAGAGAGAGAGAGAAAGAGAGAGACAGAGAGGGAGAGGGAGAGGGAGAAAGAAAGAGAGATTGAGAAGCATTTAGGGAAAAAAAGCTTAAGTTTGTAATCCACATAACTGTTTCAGTGGCACGATAAGGTAGATTTGTGGATACCATGTGCATCATTAATAATTGGAAAATATGCCACGTTGCCCATGCTTCATGCCATTCTATGTGGGGGACTTGTCTTCACACTAAAAGGATAAAAGAACATCTGTTCCCTGGCAGCTTCAGCCTCCCTGGGGCCTAATTTGGCCTTCTCTGTTTGGACCAGATTCTTCCCCAAATGGGATGTGGGCCCTGCATCCTCCAATTAATCTTGCTGTATTTCTTGCTCTTTGCATGGCTACTTTTCTTCTAACCTTCACTTTGGGTCCTTGTCTCAGATGCTATGCCAAGGTTAGTTGAGAGAACCTATTGGTAGGCCAGGAGAAAATCCAAAGGTCTCATGGGCTTTCTGAAACATTAAGGTTTTAGACAGTGCTAAGTAGAGTAAAAGCAGAATATTAATGCTAATGCTCTAGAAATCTCCCCTGAACCAAGCATTTGTAATATTTCACTGCCGTTATTAGGAATACCTTGGTCATTCGTTAATGGGGAGGTTTGTTCTCCTCACAGCATGGATACAAGAGACACCCTACTGCTGCAAGAGGCCTTCTCCCAGAAGTGGGAAGAAAGTTCTGTGTTGGCAGCATCATCTTGTTCTTGGCAGTGCTCACGCCAATCCGATACTCTTTTCCCACTTCAGTTCTTTGCTCTTCTCTCTCTCATTTTCCCCATTTCCTCTGTTCTTCCATTATCCACTTTCTTCTGTCACACCGTTCTTTTCCTGCCATGTTTCACTCACCTATAAGGTTGCTCAGGGCCCAAGTGTGAAGTTAAAGGATTCTTCATAGGTCCCACTTCTCTCCCCTTTGTTCCATACCCCACCTCACTGTCATAACTGCTTTCCAACCCTCCCGGGTCACAGCTTCCTGGCAGCAAAGGGGCTGCTGCACTCAGGGAAACACTGAGATACAAATAACAAGGCTGAGCTCTCCCTCTGTGATATCTGCATTTTAATAATTGTCCCATTGTGAAGTACAAATCAAAACTACAATGAAATACAAATCAAAACCACAATGAGATACCACCTCACACCAGTGAGAATGGGGAAAATTAACAAGGCAGGAAACCACAATGTTGGAGAGGATGCGGAGAAAAGGGAACCCTCCTGCACTGTTGGTGGGAATGTGAACTGGTGCAGCCAGTCTGGAAAACTGTGTGGAGGTTCCTCAAAGAGTTAAAAATAGACCTGCCCTACGACCCAGCCATTGCACTGCTGGGGATTTACCCCAAAGATACAGATGCAGTGAAACGCCGGGACACCTGCACCCCGGTGTTTATAGCAGCAATGTCCACAATAGCCAAACTGTGGAAGGAGCCTCGGTGTCCATCAAAAGATGAATGGATAAAGAAAATGTGGTTTATGTATACAATGGAATATTCCTCAGCCATTAGAAATGACGAATACCCACCATTTGCTTCAACGTGGGTGGAACTAGAGGGTATTATGCTGAGTGAAGTAAGTCAATTGGAGAAGGACAAACATTATATGGTCTCATTCATTTGGGGAATATAAAAAATAGTGAAAGAGAATAAAGAGGAAAGGAGAAAAAATGAGTGGGAAATATCAGAAAGGGAGACAGAACATGAGAGACTCCTAACTCTGGGAAATGAATAAGGGGTGGTAGAAAGGGAGGTGGGCGTGGGGTGGGGGTGACTGGGTGATGGGCCCTGAGGGGGGCACTTGATGGGATGAGCTATGTTGGCTCATTCTATATGTTGGCAAATTGAACACCAATAAAAAATAAATTTTAAAAAATTGTCCCATTGCTCCCATTTTTACACTGCACCCTCCGCATCATTATCCATCCTCCTTACTTTTCCTCCTCTTCCTGTTCTCTTCCAATTGCTTTCATATTTCCAGCTTCCCCAAGTATCTGCCATGGTACTTTCTTCTCACTTTTGCCCACAACATGCTCCTAGTTCTTCTTTGCTGGCAACTCCACTGCTGCTAGAGTGCAGGGTGGCCCATCACCTCTCACACATGGCTTTCTTGGACTTCTGTGGTATCCTAATGCCTGTCAGTTTTTACAAATTTGTGTCTGAGCAAAAGAAATAAGAATACTTATTTCTTTGTAACTTGTTTTCTAGCTACTTAGAACTCCCAAATCAACAACAAACCAGTAAACTAATGAACTTGCAGTAGAATTAGATGAGTAGAGGCACTTACAGGCCACAGTGATCTAAATGGAATAGAAATGCATCACTTAGGATCTTTGGTTGTAAGAAAAAAGAGATACTTTCTGCCTAACACAGGGGAAAGGAATTTTTTGAAAGGATCTGGAGTAGCTCAAAAGAAAAGCTAAACAAAAGAGTCATCATGACAGGGTTAAGAATACGGGGAGCTCTGGGGGGTCTGGGCATCAAGAACTAAAGTACAGGCTCCTGAGGCATTGTGGCCTGAGAAAATACTACCTCCACTTTCCCCAGTCTCTGATTTACTCTGCTCAAGATACAAATGCCAAAGTAAGAGAATACGATGAGCCAAGCTTGGGTCACAGGCCCACTCTTTCACTGGTGACAGGTGAGGCACTGGCAAGAAGGAGGTATTTAGGCCCCTTGATCAAAGTCCAAGCAGTAGGAATCCAGAAGCAGTGAGGAGTTCTCCAAAATAACATCATGGTGCTATGATCGAAAGAGGAGGTGCTGGATGCTAAGTGGGCAAAGTCCACAGTGGCCACCAGAGTTGAGAAATAAGTAGATTCAAGTGAGGACATTCATTCATTTTTGTAAAAAGATGTATTTATTTATTTTAGAAAAAAAGAGCATGGGTGCACCTATGGGAGGGAGGGGGAGAGGGAGAGAATCTTCAAGCAGACTCCCCACTGAGCATATAACAAATGCTGATCTCTTGACCCATGAAATCATGACCTGGACTGAAACCAAGAGTTGGAGGCTCAACCGACTAAGCCACCCAGATACCCCAGGACATTCATTCATTTTTAAAAGTGAGTTTCTGTCTAGTGAGAGCAGTTCCTTACCCCCTCCCCTTTTTAAACAAGCCAAGACATTAGGGTTAGCATTCAAGGTCAGGCAGTCAAGAGAATTCACTGATTAAGAACAGCAAATATATAACCCTATGAGTCAGTATATACTAAGTGCTTTCCATATACTAATTAAATCCCACAATAACCCATGAAGTAGGCATTATTATCAACCTCATTTTACAGAGGAGGAAACTGAGGCCCAGAGAAATTAAGTAACTTACCTAAGACTGCACGGCTGATGCCATAGGTAACCAAGTAAGGATTCAAACCCAGGTCTCTTATGTTATCTACCTCAATCTTCATATAACAAAATATACTTCTATAACAAAATACTTAAAGAAAATATGGGGCTCTGATAATCTCTCCTGTGTTTGAGAGAGGGAGCAATGGAAACAGAGACATTTTAAATGATAGTTAATAGTCCCTCCCACCACATGGACCAACTTGGGGATTTTATCAATAAACACCTGTTCCCATTGAAATGTAACACACCAAGACAGAAATCACTGGCATGAGAAGACACATCCTCACATCCTGGGAAGTCAGCTTCATGATTTTATTTCCTAAGGGCAATTATTCGAAAGTACGGTCGTTTTATTTTTAGTTTCCTTCAGATTATACCCCAGAGCACATCTCTTCACTGTCTCTCCCAGACACTCCTCTGCTTTTCAAAAAGAGAAACACTGAACCTTCTCTCCTCCACACTAAAAGGCCTTTGTCCGAAACCACACATGTCGATTTTAAACAGAAAATAATATTAAAGCACAGAGCTTCCTTTATGTGCTTCATGCAGCTTTCTGAGTTCCTGTGTCCCTGGATTTATGATGTGCTCTACACTTTCCACATTCTCAGTGCTGTTTTCCCACATTTGAAGGAGAAATGATCAAGAGATTTGTGCTGGAGTAAATTTATTCTGTCTTGAGCTGGGTGAAGGTTCCAAATTCACCACAGCATGGAAAATATAAATGCTGTAAGCATCGTGCTTCCTTCCCAGACACTGCAGACAGGCAAACACTGGGCCTAGGGCAGAAATGAACGTTGCGTTCTTGTAATCACTCCTCTGCTCAGCGCTGTTTAGCTTTTCTGAATCGAGTGACAGAAATGACCAGATTTCATGACCCTACCACTTGGTTTCCCATTGGGGAGAAAAATTTTTTGTGCCCCTTATAACTCCCTCACTCTCCTGAGGGATGAGAGAACCATGAGCTTTGGGGAGTCTGAATGCTGAGCTGGAGAATTGCCCTGAGTCTTGGGACAGGACACTGGAGTAAGTGAATTTCTACCTCACATACTCTTCTAGAAATTAAACTATTTGGGAATAAAAGACACAGCTTATGGAATGTAGTCAATGATATCACAATAGCATTGTGTGGTGACAGATGGTAGCCACACTTGTGAGCAGAGCCTAACTGTATAGAGATGGTGAATCACTACGTTGTACGCCTGAGACTAATGTAACATTGTGTCAATGATACTCAAGTAGAAAAAAAAATTAAAGAACTTAAACCGTTGACCCAGTCATAATCCTAGAGGTATATGGCATTCCATTAAAAAATGAGAAAGGCAAGGGGAGAGGAAGCTTGGAAATCATGGTTTGCTAGTGAGATTTCTTCCCAGTGTGTCAGGGTGCCTCAGTCTTCCTGCTGACTTCTAGATGTCAAGTAACTGTCCACCTGCTCCTGTCATGTCAGAAGGCTTCCTTATCTATTGGATTAATCCAGAGGTCAGTCACAGGCTTGAGTAGGGCAGCAGCAGACATACCAACCTTCAGATTTGGGCAGGGGTATCAGCCACTTCCTCCTTGTTTGAGTTAGGCAACTCCCCATTATAATACATGTTTCTTATATAAATTTGGTTAGGTCAGATATTTCCAGTTTTTAAACCCTTCATGTTTTGCTGATTTTTTCCCTGCCCCTTTATTATAAAAACCGCTCACTTCATAGTTTGTCTCAGTGTCCTAATTGGCTGGATAGCAGGGCAAGGGCAGACAATATTCTACCTCTTGGTGATATTCTGGGCAAGGCCAAGAGTATCTTTCATCTAAAAGGAGGGACAAATGGCAGGATTGCACTAACAATCAATGGGGAAAGGCATGGACTATCAAGAAGGGATGCTAAAACGATTGATTATCTTTGTGGAAAAAAAGAATGGAAGACCTTTGCTTATTACCCCATTAAAATCTCAATTCCAGGCTTACTAAAGATCTGAATGGGAAAAATAAAAACTTGAATGCTTCTAAATAAAATATAACGTTTCCATTCCGAAGACTTTCTTTAAAGAGGACTCAAACACCTGCACACCGGAATCAGAAAGTTAATAAATTTGACTCTATTAAACTTAAAATTTCTATAAAGCAAAGCAGATACCTAAACTAATTGAGAAGATGAGCAATAGCCCAGGGAAACATTTGTCACACACATACACACGTACATGTACATATGTAAAAGCAGAGACCTTTCGTGCCTCCCTAACCTGGATCCTGTATCTCTCTCCTCACTTTCTTATCTCCAGTCAGGATAGCCTCCCTGGTGTTTCTAGAACCCACTAAGCGCTTTCCTGCCTTAGGGCCTTCGCTCTAGCTGTTCCCACTCCCTGGAATGCCCTAGCCCCAGATAACCACTTGGCTAGTATCCTCACTCTCTTTGTCTTTGCTCACTTTCTCAGTGAGGTTAATCCTGAACATCTTATTTAACTCAGCTACCTGCCTTATCTTCCTACTCTCAATCCCCTCACCCTGCTTCTTAATTCCATAGCGCTCATTCCTTCTCACAGCTGTGACCCCTATTAATGTATTGTGCTTAATACAGGTTTTCCATGTTTCCTTCCATTAGAGTCAAAGCTCGGGGGGGGGGGGCGGCAGGGATCATTCTATTTTTGTTTAGTGGTATATCACAAGTACTTTGAACACCAACTAGCATAACCACTCAAAATATTTGTTGGAATTCAAAAATATTTGAATGAATGAATGGATGGCCATTACTAGGAGTCAGTGCTCACCAATCAGTGTGACACAATACTTTGATGTGCCACCGGGGGTTAGAGATGTGCTGAGACATTGATACACTTAGCCTATGAGGCAGCTGGCCAGGGTTTGGGGCAACAGAAGACCTGGACAGCTATGTATTATTGCAGGTACTCTGCTCCATTTATGTTAATGTCCCTTATAATATTGCCAATTTTAAGTGTGCCAGGACATTTTAAGTGTGCCAGGACATTTTAAGTGTGCCAGGACGGTTCAGTAAGCACTGTGATGGCTAAGCTGTCCCTTGCCTTGTGAAAATAGACACATTGTCTGCTTTCACCCTATTGGATGAAATGCCTGGGTCTCTGCCTGTAAGTGCCTCTGTATCTCCACATTGGTATCCCCACCCCCCAACTCAATCAAGCATCAGTTCGATGACAATGTCTATAGTTGATCAATGAAATATTTTTTTAAACAGATGATTTCATGCCATTAACTGCATATTTTAGAGCATAAAGAAGAATGTATATTTAATAAATAAAAATTAATATGTAACAAAGGAGTTGGAGAATATTTAAAATGTTAAAATTATTGGTGTTGTGGAGAACAGTGGTGAGAAAATCAGGTCTGAAAGGTGGTGTGAATGAATTTAGCCCTAATTTTTTATTTCTCATTGCTCTAAAATGGAGGTTCCCTTTTTTAAAAAAATATTTTATTTATTTATTCACAAGAGACACAGAGAAAGGCAGGGACACAGGCAGAGGGAGAAGCAAGCTCCATTCAGGAAGCCCGATGCGGGACTCAATTCCAGGTCTCCAGGATCAGGCCCTGGGCTGAAGGCAGCGCTAAATCGCTGAGCCACCTGGGCTACCCTGGGGATTCCCTTAAGAGGGAAGAAGTGTGTTCAGGGAAGAAGGGTGGCTAATGGAAGATCTTTCTTACAAAGACATCAAAGTCTAGGGATCTGCTTCCCAAAATAATTCTCCTCAGCCCCTTGTTTATCACAAAGAAAACTCTTCACATCCTCCTCGAGGTTGATCCTAACCTGGATATAATGAGGAAGGTCATAGTACTAGATCTTTCTGTAGTAGGTTTCTTAAAAAACAGCATTGTGGGGCATAGGCAAGGTGTTGGCTGCTGGGTGAGTGGGTATTAAACCAGAGCTATAAAGAACTGACAGGCGATGAGCCAGAGATGGAGAATCAAGACCAAAAGAGCCAGGGGAAGCCTGGAGGAAAGCTCAGGCCAGACAAGGCTGTTGGCTGGATTTGAGAGTGCCCAGAATCTGGCAAGCACAGCAGATCTTTGAGCCAGCAGTTAGGCAGAAGCCAGGAAACTCTGGGTTCATGAGGTGAAGGCTAAATGGGGTGGGGAGAAAGAGTCAGGAACAAGGCAGCAGGAACCAGCAGCAGGGATGTCTTGAAATCAACACAACTGCCTCTGCCAAGGAGTCTCATGGATACCTCCTGCCAAGGCAAAATGCAATATCTGGAACAATGTGCCTGGGCCTGCAGGTGGGAACAGGGTGAAGAGGCTAACATGGCTCAATGGCCAGGTTGGAGCTACATCTAAGGGAAGATTCTGGCATTCAGAATCTCTCTCTCTCTCTGAGAAGTCATTATCTCTCTTCTTTTCCTAGATTTTATGCAACATGGAAGGATGAGAGTTATATGTACTGTGACCACCTGTTAGAAATTTTTAGGACAGTCATTAATTTTAAGCATTCCATCCCCTAATGAAGATGTGACCCTGTGTTGGTTCCTCCTCTGGTATCTCTCATGTTACCCTGATCCCTTTAAACCCCAATTTTGACTTAGAAACTTTTGGACAGACATACCAGGAAGCCAAAAATAATGCACAATCCCTAAAGTCCCTTCAATAGTGGGGTTATGGCTAGAGGAGTCATGACTGTCAACTCTGAAGACTCAAGGAAAAATTGATAATGTCTGAATGGGAGGAGTTCCAGATGGGACACACCCAGGATCTGACCATCATGCAAAAGACCTAGATTCTCTATTTGTGATTTAAGAATCAGTGCTCATCAGTTGATGTAATGAACATGGTTTCTTCCTCCATCTACCCAACTAATATTTACTGAATACCTGCTGTATGCCAGACCTGTGCTACTCCCTACTAGCGTTAACCTGACTCTCTTGGACAAGCCTAGATATTTGAATCGTGCCATTGAACTCCCCTTCCCTTTAGCTGACACTTAGCGCTCTGGAGTTTGCTACACCTTTATGTTACTCTTACCTGCTGCAGGTTTTTGCTTGTTTCTTCATTTCTAATCATTATGCAGACATCTGGAAGATGGCTGTTAGCCTTCTACATGTTATTTTTCTATTACACATTCCAAAGCAGGAAGGTGTTCACAAGGAAGATGAAAACTCAAGAAGTGAACAGTTACAATGTAGCCTGTACCCTGCTTTCCAGCCCCAAAGGCATTTGGACTTGGTATTCTAGGCCCTGTGAGCCATTAGGGCTTATACTACATTTGTGACATGCTTAGACCCTGGGGACAGATGTGTTGATCAAGTAGGTCTGATATTGAATATGAAAATATGAATAGAAGAGATGATAATAAATATGGTAGTAATTTGGGAGTCACTATAGCATAGTTATCAGGGAGAATGTAGACTTGAAAGTCAATAAGACACAAATAACAGCGGTGACACTTGCTATCTGTGCAATCCTGGTCAAGTTCACTAAATTTTTTAGGTCTTAATTTCTTCATCTCTGATATGAAAATAAGGACACTTACTTCTTAGTGAGGGTTGCTTTGAAGATTAAATTAACAAGGTCATGTATTTAAGGTACCTAGAAGATGAGTCATGTGGTTATGACACAAAATTGGTGCTTAATAAAAGGCAAGTCATAGTCAGTATAGCTGCTATGCATGGAGCACATGTGATGCTCTAGACTGTAGCTGCACAGTAATTTACTGTCACTTATGGGGTAAGACTTGCTCCCATTTTAGAACTGGGGACTCTGAAGCTTAGGTAAATGATATGAATTACTAGGGTTCACCCAATCAACAAGAGAAAAGTGGGCCAGGAAAGGGAGTAAAGGAGAAGCAAACGAACATTTATGGAACACGGTACCAAATACTGTACTAGATGCATTATAAGCATTAGTTCATTGAATTACTATAATAATCCTAGGAGATAGTGTTACAACCCCATTTTATACGAGGAAATTGCAATTTTATAGATACCTATACGTAGAGAGTTGGGATTCTAGCCCAGACCTGGCTGTTCCCAAAGCTTATGATCTTTTCATCTTGAAAGGAGGGAGGCAAGTTAAGGCTCTGAATTTGTCCACCATGAAATCAAGCTTGTCCATATCTCCTCTGATGATTTGCTTTGCTTCCATTCTCAGGCACCCCAAATGTACTCCAGACAAGAGCCACTATCCCTGGGAGATTAAACTCTGTAGGCATTCCTGATGCCTGGTCATTTAGAGAATCAATGTCCCTGGTTTGTGGGGTCTAGGTAAATGTATCAAATCATTCAGGGCAGATGGTCTCTAGACCTGGGCACAACACCAAGCTTTAAGAATGATAAAGAAAATCCCCTATTTTATCCTGAGAAATTAAGAAATATTGTTTTTTAGAAAAAAAGTCAAAATAAAAAGTAAAGAGAGGGAAACTCAGGTCAGATGGGGCCACTTGGTCTGGCAAGCTGCCACTTTAATGCATTCTCTTCCCAGGATAGTTCCATCCTGACTCAGAATCCTCCAGGGCTTCTAGAGACATTGGCAATATGATTGCTAAAGGAAGCAGGAAGAGAAAACAGAGTTCTCTACCAGGTGCACTGTGACAAAGAGCAGGAAGGTGAGGAGGAAGGAAGAAAAACAAGTACTCTTGGAAAGTCTGCATCTGATTTCCCTTTATGGTCTTCACAGTGACAAGAGGGGGTTCACTGTTATGCTCCAAGGAAGGGGGTCTTACACCCAACCCTGTGCTGGGACTTTATTTTCATTTATTCAGCATTCAGGAAATAATTATCAAGTACCTACTGTATGCTGGATAGAATGCAGTAGTGAGTAATCAAAGTCACTGCCCTCCTGGGTCTTACATTCTAATGGGAGGGAGCATGCATAGACAAGTAAATAATAGAGTATTTTATAGGATGATAACTTTCATGGAGGAAAATAAAGTTAAAAAATGGGGATTGGTACAGGTACAGGCTTCCAGGGGAAAAAAGCGTGGGGATTAGGAGTGCCAGTACAATCACTCTAAGAGAAAAGTATTCTTATTATATTAAGTTTTTAGGCAAGGAGACAGAGGCCAAGAGGAGTTCATTTCCTGAAGCCACACAGTTGAGTAGAGGAGCTTCAATTGTAAACTAGCTCTGTTTGAATGAAGCTCATTCTTTTTAATTTTTTTGAAGTGCCAACTATAATTTTAGAGTAAAGGACATTTAAAAAACCTTCAATCTGTTATCACCATCATTCTATAAAATAATGATTAAAATCTGTAGCTTTTTTATTGCTCATTTTCTTCTATATACCTCTCTGCCGTAGCTGTACGGCAATAAAGGAAGCTTCCGAAATAAAGGAAGACTGGAAAGTGCAAGACAACTTCTTATTGAGAAATCTTTTCTAATTGCCTGGTGGGCAGTGATGGAATTCCTTAGCATATGGCAATAGAGAATGAATGTGGACTATATGGTTCAGTTAAGAAATTATTTTTCCTCTGCTAGAGGCAAAGATGTTTTTGAGGTCAGCATTTCAGCCTTGGAGCCGAAGATGAGCTAGAATGAAAATTCAAAAAATTCTATTTTAGATAATTTGTATTTCCATTGTGTGCAAACCCATGGTAAAGCTTACATTAAAGTTCTGAACTTTGCTGTTGACAAGCATTGTTACCAATCAGCAGCCCATTTCCAGCATTGTGGTCATCATTTGATCTTTTATTAAAGAATATTCTTCCAAAAATATTAATTTAAAAATTAATGTCAACACTTTCTGACATTCCATCCCTGAATGCTGAAGAAGAAAAAAGTTTTAGAGTTTTTTAATAATCTTGGTAAATATTATTTGAACTTTACTTCAAGCCAAAACAAGTTTCACGGGGGAAAAAAAATCCTTTCTTCAGCCATGGGCAATAAATTTGGCCAGGAGGGCCTGGAAGCAAGAAACTGAACATGCTAAATACTAAGTGGGCATTCATACCCATGGACATCAGGATTTTCAGAGACATTTATTCTACTCCCCTAAAATGAGACATGTTTTCAAGAAAATCCTCAATTCCTGTTCTTCGTCTTTTTATCTCCTGAGTGGGTATAGAGATATACTACATGGGCTTTTTTCCCTTTTTTTTCTTAATATTCAGCGGTTAATAAAAAAGCCACTGACTGGACACATTATCCAGTGTTCCTCATGTTTGGTGGAAAGAAGAAAGAAATGGGAGGCTAATGATTCACTCTAAATCCAAACATCTCTCTCCAAGATCAAGGTTTTTAAGGATTAATGAACTTATGTGCATGTGGGGGGTGTACGTGTGCGTGCGCGTGTGTGGGCACATATGTGTATGCAGAGCAACTAATGTGTCAACTAAGCTTTCCCTCCTTTCCTGTAAATGGAGTTTTTCTTTTTCTTTTTTCTTCACTGTTGCTTATTAGGAAGAGATCTCAAGGGTTTGAAGTAATAGATAGGATTCCACAGGGTTTTTTCCCACCAAAAGAGAGTGTTTACTTTGTCTTATTCAGTAATTGCTTGAGTCAGTAGAGGAGAAAGGAAGACAGAGAAATAAAAGCAAGGAAGGGGGAAGAAGAGGGTGGAGAGATGAAAAGTGGCTTGGGGTCCTGGGGCTCTGCATTGGCTCAGACGTGGAAAAGAATGAAAACGGCCTAAAGAACTGGCCAGCAATTCTCTCAATCCTAGGCTCCAGATAAACCCAATCCAAGAAAATGATGTACAGATGGTGAAATGAATTTAGCCCAGCAACATTACTTGGTAAAAGAAGAAAACAAGCAACTTTTGTGTCCTCATGTGATAGAGATTAGATCTATTCCCTGAAAAACATGGGCAGAAAAGCCACTTACTGTGGGCTGCAGTCCATCTCTGCTGCTCTCCAGCTGGGTGACCCTGGACAAGCCACTCAGAATCCTTCACCTACAATACATTGGCAGTAATGTTACTTTTCATTCCTAATCCATATGGTTGCCTTGAGAACCAAATGAAATAATTTATTATATATTTTTTCAGTAAGATTGATCAGGTAAAAAAAAAATGGACAGACTCCTGTCTCATGAAGCTTACATTCTAGGTATATTCTAAATATATTTTAGTATATGTTGCAATGTATGAAATGTGTGTGTGTGTGTGTATATGTGTGTGTGTATGCACCAATGTATATATATACATACATGCTATTCAGTATAGTAATATACAGAAACATTTTATTCTGTAAAGATAGTTATTGTGTTACTCTTACATAGGTAGAAGTTCATAAGAGCATCTTCTTGTAATCACATATGACACGTATTTGTGTGTAGATATGTGAATGACAAATTTAATCGAGCAGCATGTGTGGATGGTTGGCATGTCACCTCACTGACAGTTGGCTCCATCCAGATCATCTCTATTCATTTAAGTTTTCCAATATATAACTGGTGCTGCCAGTAAAAATACCTTAGGGAGCATTGTTTTTTTTTTTTTTTTTTTTTTGAGGAACATCTGTAGGCAGCCTAACTGAAGATACTGTTAACTGCTTCACTCAGTTTCAATAGAACATTCACACCCAGACAGGCTCATTGCTCTCAGACTCACTGAGTAGGATGCTGTTGACTGCTATTCTTTAGCTGAGACATTGACTTCCTCAAAGGCAAGACAATCACTGCTCCAGCTGTTAATATCTGAATAAAATATACTGAGAATTTACTCTTGCCTTCTGGCAAACAGTAAAGATTCTTTTTTAGCTTTCTTGTCCTTGTCCCTTCCTATTCCAGTTTCATTCAGATAATTACCACAAGATGGAGGTAGCCAAGGCCAGGGGCAAATGGGAGTTCATTAACCCCCTGGAACAGCCACTTTGGGACTCTGACCCCAGGTGTTGGGAGTGATGAGACAGAGACTCGGGCCAGATGATAGTGTCAGG
Organism: Canis lupus dingo; assembly: GCF_003254725.2. NCBI lineage: Eukaryota > Metazoa > Chordata > Mammalia > Carnivora > Canidae > Canis > Canis lupus. The sequence continues at coordinate 19,897,699 of NC_064269.1, read as the reverse complement.
GATGGAGATTTGTCAAATGAAAAATAGTTCTGTAAATTATTTTTATTTCTATTTTGTAGAAATGAAAGTGAAAGTTCTGGGTTGAGATCTTAGAGATGTCATTTTGAAGAGATACATGCTCACAGTTACTTTTCTTTTGCAATGTTCTATTCTTCAGGTAGCCCTATGGTGCTTATTGCATGACCTTGTTTGTTCTCTGAATACACTTGTTTATCCATCTGATTTCCACTACCACATGTCTCCCTGGATGCCAAAGAGAGAAAATCAATGTGTAAAATTGTAGGAATGGAATGAGTAGAATGAAGTATAGCATTGATTTTCTTTCATTCTATTTAATCCCATCGGTATTACTACCACTAATTGTAGAAAGAATCTGTACCACTTAGTGATTACTGTGCCAGACATTTGTTAATTGCTTTACCTGCTTTATTTTAATTAGTTCACTCAACCCCATGAGGTAGATTTGAGTGTTATTCCCATTTTACAATTGAGAGAACAAGCTTAAAGAATTGAATAGCTTGCCCAAGCCACCCAGCTGGAGAGTGTGAAAGCCAGGATTTGAAGCCATGAGTTAATTCCATGGTGTTAATCACTCAGCCATTCTGCTTTGCCTTAAATTTTCTCTTTAGCCTCTTTCCTGGCACTATGTGACTCTTCTTCCTTTCTTTCCACTCCACTCCTCACCTGCAGTCCTTCACTCCCATCAGATAATTAAAGAACCAAATGGCAATGTTAACTAAAAACAACAATCTAAAAAAAGTAAAATCTAAAACATATAGAACATTAATATTTTTCTTACTCTTCTATGTTTGCAGACATATGTGTTCTCTCAGGTAGTCTGCAACAAGCCTAGAGTAGGTTTAAATAATGACATTTCTTGTACGTACTCAAAGCAGATTTCAGGCATAGAAGAGAACTTGCACTTTATTAGAGGGTTGATTTCTAAAGGCTTTGCTTTTGCCAAGGACAGAACTGTGAGATGATTACAGGCCATTGGTGGCCTATGGCAACCAAAGTGACAGGGCTCTTCGTTGCCTCCCAAGAGGAAAGACAGCAAATATCTGAAGACTTATGTGAAAAAAATTCCAACTTGATTAAATGAAATAGAAAACAAAGAGTTGAGTGATGCTTCAAGAAAGGTTTGCAAAAGTAAAAAGAGCAAATATAAATGACTCTGAAAAAAAAAAAAAGAAATAAAATGCCCCAAAGAAAAATCTCCATACTTGTTATGAATAGTGTCTTAAGTCTTTTTAAAGCAGTAGTTCCATTGGCTGGGAGCGCTTCAGGTTGTTCCATTGGGGTTGGGGTGGTCTAAGACAGGGAAGGGTTCCATGTTTCAGTGTTGGATAGGGGTGTAAAGAGCATGGCTCCAGTTGAGGGAATGAGCAAAAACAACATGAATTTATAATGCGCTAATCCTACATACAGCCCCTACCCAGATGCCAGGCTTGAATTAAATCAGCATGGAAAATTTTGGTTTGCTCAGTTCACTGCAACTCATCTGTGTGGGGCATTTAAAGTATATGTCTGGCAGATGTATTGAGACTATTATTAAGTTATTTGGTGAATATATAAAATCTATTTTTAAAGAACTGATATTTAATATTTTTGCCAGCAATTCACATATTATCCACTAAGCTGGAGTGGAGACATGGCATTATGCTCTTTATAAGCTCTTTCCCCTCATAGGCTCAGCCAGAGGTCTCTCCGCAAGTATATAACGAAGGCCTCCAGACTCCATGGTAGAAGCCTGCTCCTTCTTGCATGCCTCCCTGCTTTTGCCAACTTTTATTTCAGATTCTTGTCTTGTTCTCCACCTTGGCATTGATGCTTTAGATTTTCTCTTGCTTTCTGGACCATCTTCACTTAGAGGATATGTTTCAGTTACCATTTGCTTTTGCCTCACAGTTGAAGGTCAGTTTTGCCCACTCCCAAAAGCAGACAAAGTTCCTTAGACCCAAATCTAAAGCAGGAACCCGGCCTGTCTCTCCCACTCAGATAAGGGAAGAGGTTGCACTATTCCACAATGCTTAAAATGGGTGGTCTATATGAAAGTCCTATGTACCAATATATGACCAATTTTCATTTGTTCCTTACCTACAGAGTGGATCCAGGGATCCCCTTACTCCCTAAAATCACAGATAGATTTTTCTTTTTCCTCCTTCATTCCCCTTTTCATTCTCATTGCATTGCAAATTCTGTTGGCCTGGATCTCCGCTGAGGGGATGTCTGGTATTGCGTCTTGGTGTCTTGGAAGGAAAAAAAAGTGTGAGAAACAGTTTCTCTCAAATGCAGTCCTCTTAGTGCTTTACAGTCCAGACCAGAGGTAGATTCGTCTCTGTACTATGGGCATGTGAACCAGAATAAATCTTCCCATGACTGAGTGTTAAAGTACTTTTGTAACTTACTGAGTCATCACCAGTAATAATATAGTTTGCTACAAATGTGACTTTCTTACTTAAGGACACAGAGGATTCTAAAGATTATTTCCAAGTAGCTTCTGAGCACTTCCCATTATGCTTAACTGCTGGCAAGCTGCAAGTGTTCAGAAAATGTTCATTCCCTTTCTCTCTTTTCATTTATCTTTTTCTTATTTTCTCATTCATTTTTCCTTTCTTTCTATTTTTTTTCCTTTTGCCAATTTTCATTTTTTCTCCTTTCCTTCCTGTGCCTCCCTTCTACTGGTGGCCCTCTGGCTTGGAAAGGTTTGTGAGGTCTTCTGTTTAGACCTGCACTGTCCCATATGGCAGCCACCATGTGGCTACGGAGCACTGGACACGTGGCTAATCTGAACTGAGATGAACTTTGAGTGTGAAGTGCATACTAGATTTCAAAGATTTAGTATAAATAAAGAATGGAAAATATCTCACCAGCAATTTTCATAATAATTATATGTTGATATTTTTGGTATATTGGGTTATGTAATACATATTGAAGTTAATTTTGACTATTTTGACAGTTTTGTGGCTACCAGAAAATTCAAAAATTTAATTTAAAAAATTGAAACATTTCTATATGTGACCCTCACTTTATTTCTATTATAAAGTGCTGACCTAGACTATTTGCAGGTAGTTTTTTGGGAGTAGGAGGATGATCTGCATATTAGATTGCATTGCACAATCATCAGTAAATTGCATAAATTTACATAAATTTTTTTTGGCTTATACAGACCTGGAGCTAGAAAAAGATGCAATGTTATTCTCCAAAATAGTGTCTTATCTTTTATTTTTTTGAGAGAGGTAAATACAATACATAAATACATTCAATCTTTGGTATATTCTCCCAACCCTGAAGATTTTATTGAACTTTATTAACTGTAGTATGTATTAGAAGAGCAATATAAATACTGCTTATCCTAAACTACACATGTCTTTCCATCACTGTAGGGTATCATACTGTCCATCCCTTGGAAATACTTCTAAATGAAAACTGAAACAACAGTTGGATACAACCAACAGCCAGTGGCTTTATCTAAGTTGCAGCTGCTTTGACAGATCAGAGAGTATCAAATTATAAATCTGTGCAGTGATATACAACAATAAACCAGTATGGAGAAAAAAGTAGTTAGATTGATTGACATACATTTCAATTTTTCTTAAGAATCCCGATTGCTAGATCAAATGCAGTAAGATTTAAGTGGAAACAGTCTCAGAATAGACTTTATAGCGACTGAGATATTCAAATGCCTTTGCCACTGTCTAGTTGGGTAAATTATGTCAAGTCACAGAATTTAGCTTCATTGTGCAGTATATCTATTTTTAAATGTTTACTTTTTTAAATGGAGGTAATACCTGTTCAAAGAGAAAAATGCATTGAGAAAAATACATAAATCATTAACAGCAGCAATTCAAGGAGGAAGAAAATGACCACTAAGTAGAAATGTACGCAATGAACCTTAAACTTTGAATTTGTTGTCTGGAGAAACAAGCTTGTAAACTACTGGTCTACAATAATAAATGGATGAGAATCAAAAAGAATATTCTGAGTATGTGTGTTGGGGAGGAAGGTGGGTGATGGAGGCAATTAATAAGGGAAGGGTAGCTCTTGTAGGCGTATAACATATTGTAAAAGTAAACATAATCAAGGCACAGAAGACCTTCAAGAACATGGAAATCACTGGAACAAATAAATGGCCCAGAAATTCATTAAAGACAATTCAATAGGGAATAAATAGTCTTTTTAGCCAGCGGTGCTGGAACAACTGGTATCAATATGTAAAAGAATGAAGTTGGATCTATATCTCACATCATATACAAAAAGTAACCAAAAATCAAACTTAGATCTAAATGAAAGAACTAGAACTATAAAACTCCTAAAAGAAAACATAGGCATACTCTTTATCACCACCGATTAGGCAATAGTTTTTTAGAAATGACATTAAAAGCACAAGCAGCTAAAAGAAAACATAGGGAAATAGGTCTTCATTAAAAAAGCACTTCTGTACTTCAAAGGATATCATCAAGACAGTGAAAAGACAACCCACAGATTGGGAAAAAATAAAGGACTTGTAGCCAGAATATACACATAAATTTTTTGACTCAAATACGAAAGGACAAATAGTCTTATTAAAAACTGAGTAGAGGATTTGTATAGACATTGCTCCAAAGAAGATAGGCAAATGGCCAATAAGCAAATGCAAATGTATTCAACATCATTAGTCATTACTGAAATACAAATTAAAACCACAATGAAATACAATGTCACATCCACTTTCATGGCTATAATAAAAAAAGACAGATAATGTTGATGAGGATATGGAGTAACTGGAACTCATGCATTGCTGGTGGGATTGTGAAATGATCCAATTGCTTTATATACAGTTTGGCAGTTCCTTAAGAAGTTAAGCCATATGATCCAGATATTCTACTCCTTAGTATATATCCAAGAGAAAAGAATATCTCTTTATATATCTATATCTATATATCTGTATCTATACACACACACACACACGGAAACCTGTACACAAATGTTTATAGTTGTATTATTTATGACAGCCAAAAAAGTAGCAGTTACTCAAATGTCCATCCACTAATAAATGGATAAGCAAAATATGGTGTATACATATATCAAAATCTTATTTGGCCATAAAATGGATGAAGTACTGATACATGCAACAAGATGGATGAACACTGGAAGCAACTAAAATAAATCAGTCATAAGAGACCACATTTGTATGATTCTATTTACATGAAATGTCCAGAAGAGTCAAATTCTGGGAGACAAAAAGTAGATTAGTGGTTGCCAGAGGCTAAGGGAGGGGAGGATGGCCAGTGACAGCTGCTGGTGGGTAGTTTCCTTTTGGGGTGATGAAAATGTTCTGGAATTAGGTTATGATGATGGTTGTGCAATTCTGAATGTACAAAGCCTGCTGAGTGGTACACTTTAGAGTGAATTATGTTTCAGTAAACTTATTAAAAATTAGTTCATATAAATGGCTTTAATATATAATTGAGGCATTACAGAACAGTGAGGAAAGATTATTTAGTAAATGGCATTGGGACTATCTTCAATTTTGAGAAGGTAATAAATTTATATCTACACTGTGCTTCAACACCTTAAGACTTAAACATCAAAATTGAATAATAGAAAAAGCCAAACAAGAAAGTAAAAATAAATACTTATTGAGTATTTATATATGGAGAAAAAAATTTTCGACACTTAGAAACAATAGAAGAAACTCCAAATTAGGGATCCCTGGGTGGCGCAGCGGTTTGGCGCCTGCCTTTGGCCCAGGGTGCGATCCTGGAGACCCGGGATCGAATCCCACATCGGGCTCCCAGTGCATGGAGCCTGCTTCTCCCTCTGCCTGAGTCTCTGCCTCTCTCTCTCTCTCTCTCTGTGACTATCATAAATAAATAAAAATTAAAAAAAAAAAAGAAACTCCAAATTAAATGATCAATATAGAAATGACCACACTGAGAACAAATATGTAAAAATTAAGGAGTCTATGCTATCAATAGAAAAAAACACTAGCAAAAAGGAAAATAGATTGACAAAGAACATATTGCAAAAGTATGACTAACAAGGGTTAATATCTTTTTTGTAGAAAAAAAGTTTGATATGAAAACAGAGCAGTTAACGCACTAAAGAGAAAGTCATGCAATTCAAGGCAGGATAAAAGTTGTATAATAACTTTTATTATAAAAAGGCTATGTGCTGTGGTCGTGCAGAGAGAAGAAATATCCATTCAGCTCGGGGAGGGAAATAGTAAGGGGCAGTGCAAACAAAATGTGGAAAAATACTCATCCATGCATGTAATCAAGGGTGTATAGTTTAATAATTACCCGTTCTCCATCTATTAAATTAGCAAACATTATAATTCTTAAAGATGATGTGAAGGAAAAGCGAAAGTGGTATGTTCTCAAGCATAGACAATCAATGTAAGACAGATTAATATCAAATGATAATTCTGTTACTTACAAGCTATATAATCTTGGGTAACACAATCCTCAATCTGTATTATTAACTATAAAATGGTGATAATTCCTACCTTGTAGCATCGATATGAGGACTAATACTATATGCAAAAAATCTAGCTGAATGTTTGGCACGTAATAACTGTTCAACAAAAAGTAACTAGTATAATATTACTGTTGGTCTTATAAATTAAGAAAGAAAGTTAAGAAAGAAATTTAGCAATAAGTAACAAGATCAGAAGCAATAAATAATAAAATGTTTATATTAATTGATACAGTAATTTTACTAATGGCAGCATAAATTCTAAGGAAATAATCACTAATACTATTTTTATGGCATTATTTGGAATGGTAAATAATATCCCATAGTAGAAGAATGGGTAAGTAAATTATGATTCCACTTCCTAAGTGGAAGGATATGACTGTCATAAAGATTGAAAATTGTGAAGACTATGTAGCTTCCTTTTATAAAAAATTGATACTTCCTGTGCACAAAGAACAAAACAGAGTGAAAAGGCAACCTATGGAGTGGGAGAAAATATTTGCGAATCATATATCTGATACAGGATTAATATCCAGAAAATACTAAGAATTTCTATAAACTCAACAATGACGATAGAAAAACAACCTGATGAAAAAGTGGACAAAGTACTTGAATAGACATTTCTCCAAAGAGGAGAAAATGGACAAAAGAACTGAAAGCAGAATGTTGAAGAGATATTCATATGTCCCATATTTGTTGCAGCGCTATTCACAAGAGCTGGGAAACAACCTAAATGTTCATCAACTGATGAAAGGATAAAGTATATGTGATATATATACATACAGTGGAATATTACTCAGCTTTAAAGAGGAAGAAAATCCTGTCACATGCTACAACCTGGATGAACCATGAAGATATTATGTTAAATGAAAAAAGCCAGTCACAAAAAGGCAAGTACTATATGATTCTCCCTATATGAGGTATCTAACAAAGTCAAATTCATAGAAACAGGAAGTAAAATGGTGGTTGTCAGAGGCTGGGGGAGGGAGAAATGGGGAGTTGTTTAAGGGTATAGGGTTTCAGTTTTGCAAGATGACAAAAATTCTGTCACAATGTGAATATAAATTAACACTAGTCAAGTGTAACTTAAGAATGGTTAAGATGGGGAACACCTGGGGGGCTCATGGTTGAGCATCTGCCTTTGGCCCAGGGTGTGATCCTGGAGTTCCTGGATCCAGTCCCACACTGGGCTCCCTGTATGGAGTCTGCTTCTTTCTCTATGTCTCTGCCTCTCTCTCTGTGTCTCTCATGAAGAAATAAATAAAATAAAATAAAAAAGAATGGTTAAAGTGGTAAATTTATATTATGTGGGTTTTTTAAACCACAATTTAAACAATTTTTGTAGAATAATAAATATGAATTGAGTGCTTTTCACTGTGCTGGGTGCTGCAGCCTGAAGGAGGGTGACTTTGGAGAGGTAAAGGCCATATGGTCCAAACAGGGCCATTTGGAAGAAGCAAGGAGAAGCCACTGAAAACTTTAAAGCAAGGATAGAGGATGGCTCCATTTACATTTTGAATATATGAGTCTGACTACAGTGTAGAAAACGGATTAGATGAATATAAAATTGTTCACCACAGCTATGCAAAGATATGAATGTGAAAGAAAGAACTAAAGGGAATTAGCTTATGGGTGTCTGTTTTCCTTCATTAAAATAAAATTCTTGTTTTTGTCTTCTCTAACCCATAAAGGATGTAGCCAGAAAAGCCACACAATTTGAATTTATAACTATTCTATACCTTTCTCTGACTTGGCTTACCCCTCCAGCCATGCCAATAAAAGTTCAGTTCAGGCGCTGAATGTCTCCTGTGCCGCCACCTAGTGGTAACTTCCAAGCTGTCAGCAGAAATTAAGATTATGACAATAATATTTTGTTCATGTCAAATAATCGCAGCATAATCTAGGAATATGGTTGAAATTATTCTAGTACATAACCTTAAAGCATATTTCTGTATACTAATCTTGATTGCAGGTGGTTGGAGGATGAACCTTGGGATCTCTTTAAATCTCTTCCAGCTTTCTTTGACGTGGTTTAAATTGGAAAAAATATATTTTTTTAATCTGGAAATTTTATATTAACATGCCATAATTCACAATAAGAAATTCTATTGGTTAGAGTTCTTAAAATGCCAATATTTAATAATGGAAAGACACTAGAGGTTTTATAAAAGTGATTTTTATATACAGGTATCATGGCTAAATTTTTTAAATTGGCGAAATTGATATTGTCTTTGTCCACTTGTTATTTTGCAATTAGAAACCTCCTAAAGTGTACCATCAAATAGTCCTCAGGGGCCAAAAATGGTATACTTTGAGATTCAAAAAAATACATTTTAGTATAAGAAAATCTGTGGCACTTGCTAATTGATGAATTTTAAGTATGGACCAAAGTAAGGAGTTTATCTCATAATTTAAAACTACTTTGTAATTGATGGCAAATGTTTCTTCAGAAGAAAATACCATACGGGATCCCTGGGTGGCGCAGCGGTTTGGCGCCTGCCTTTGGCCCAGGGCGCGATCCCGGAGACCCGGGATCGAATCCCACGTCGGGCTCCCGGTGCATGGAGCCTGCTTCTCCCTCTGCCTGTGTCTCTGCCTCTCTCTCTCTCTCTGTGACTATCATAAATAAATAAAAAAATTAAAAAAAAAAAAGAAAATACCATACACATCAAACCAATATAAGATAATTTCAAAATCTTACCTTATGCATCTGGGATTCTGTTTCCCCTTACCTTTTCCTGTTTATCAGTTGTAAAATCTGTGAAGCAAACTTTTCTACTTTTTAAATTCCCAAAGGATGTCTCAATTTACAAAGGAATCCATATTTTACAAAAAGGGAATTTGGACTCAGATTTTCTGCTTCCAATTCTGACTATGAACTTCCTATACTTGTTCCTTGGACAAATGAGTCTAATGGTTCTCATCTGCAAAGTGGGGTAAAACCCTACTGACTTGTAGGGATTTTGAAGGATTAAACAAAATAATGCGTACATGGCATTAACAGTGCCTGGTTTGTAAGAAATGCTTAAGTGATCTTAGCTAACATTATTACAAATGAAGAGATTCTATGCTAATGAAATAGATCAATAATTATCAACGCATCATAACTCAAAAATCTTCCGCCCATCAGTGGCATGATTTCTTTAAAACTATGTATGTCTGTGTGTTGAATGACTTTTATTTAGGAGTTGTTATTTTGAAGAAATCATGATCACATACAGATGCCAGAGTCTCTTCTTCCTTAGATATCCATCCTGTACAGAGTATTCAGAATAGAGACAGGAAAATGAGCTTGACTCAGAATAAGGCCCATTATAAATTTCAATTAAAAGGATATAATAATTCAAATATTGTAAAAAGTGTATTCCTTCTCCAAAATATTTAAACTTGTACATCAGTGCCTTTTAAGTAAAGCTTTAATAACTCTTGAATTTAGCAATATTTGGTTCAAATTTAAAGGTCATTTTAATAAATAAGCCTTTTAAATTCCATTTGAAGTTCTTTAAAGCATTGATTGTTGCTTACCATGTTATTTAACTGGGGAAACAGTTAAGTAAAAATATGTGCAGTATAAATTAAGTACAGAAATCAGAGGGATGCAGAGGGAATTAGAGTTGGGAGTAGAGTAAGGAAATCATCTATGGAATGTTCTGGAAGGTGGTACATTGGCAAAGTTCTGGATTTTTGGAGACACTGTCATAGACTGAGTGAGATTCTGACCAAGGGTCAGGCTGGCCAGAGTAGATTTGGTCGACAGAAAAGTTGGCATCTCTGCTGGATCCTGAGAAACAGGGGAGGGTACTCAAGGTATCCAAGCAGGGGAGATGGAATGGGCAAAAATGAAGAATATGAAATATACATGGTATGATTTGGCCAAAGAAAGAATGCCTGGATGGTGCCTCTGCTAAACATTAGAATTAAATTCCAGACCCTGGTGTGCTGACCTAGGCTCTGTGCTCCTGAGGTCAAGGATGCACTGCTGATGAAGAGAGCTGCTATATCCCGCTTATTTAGTCATGTTTACTTAACTTATTATGTAGCAGAAACCATTCCACACTAAAGAATATGACGTAATCCTTGCCTCAAGGAGCTTGGTGGTGACAGCTATGTGAACTTGCAATTACAGAGCAGTGTGATGAGTGCTCAATAGGCTTCATAGCAGAATGCTTAGAGCAGGGGTTTTGGCATTATCTGGACCCGCATTCTCACTATGTAACCTTGGATGAGTAGCTTGATCTTTGTAAACCGCAGGTTCCTCATCCATAAAACGAGGACACTAACAGAACCTATTTTGTTCGGGTTATCATGAGTTTTATGTGATATGATGCCAGCCAAATTCTTAGCATAATCCTGCTCATGGGGAGTACTTAATACACGTTAGCGAGGAAAAACACAGAGCTATGAGATGTACAGGAAATAGCCCGATTATGAGGAAGCCAAAGAACATGTAATAGAAGATGTAACATAAGACCCAAAGAAATTAGCTTGACAAAGGTAGGGACATGGGGACTGGGAGGGAAAGAGTAGTTCTAGAGAAAAATTCTAGAGGTGAGAGAATAAAGGCATGCTGGGGGAACTAGAAATAATGAATAAAGGAACAAGTCTGCGGAGGTCGGCAGGTCTTTGATTACGTGGGGTCGTATATTGTTATAGAGTTGTTCAAACTCGCCAAGCACACCTACCTCACGGGCAATTGGCATTCCCTCTGCCTGGAATGCTGTTCCTCCAGATACCCACACACCTCTCTCCCTTAATTCCTTCAGGCCTTTGCTCAAGTGTCTCCAAATGTGGGAAGTCCCCCTTGACCACCCTGGATAAAATAAGGTTTATACAGTACAGGGCACTGGTAAAATATGTAATTTAGGGGTCAGACTGCTGTGACTGGGTTCCCAGCTCTGCCCCTTCCCTGCAGCAACCTCTTTTTGTGTAAAATGTGAATAATAATACTGATGGCAGAGAAGCGTCATAGGGATTAAATGAATGAATAAGAATAAAAATAATTGGCACTTAGGAGATACTCAGTACGTATCTGCTGCTGTTATTGTTACTGTTGATTTGTTGTTTTTCCAAATAATGATGAAGGAATGTGGCTGGGGCTATTCCACAGGTGAAGTCAGTGGCCCTTTCACTCTGCTTTGCCTTGGGGAAGCTGCTGGAACCTAGGGTTCCGTGATGAGGATTTAAAAAAAATTTTTTTTTGCATTTAAGAAATCTATCAAGCACATCAAAAAGAATGTACAATTATTTAATGAATACCTGTACACCCACCATCTGGCTTAAGAACTAAAACATTACAAATACAGCTCAAGCATCTTAAGATATTGTGGTTCTGATTTCTTTGGTATTGTCCTATACCAGCTTTTTCCAAGTGAGCCACTCGGAAGCTATCTCTGTGGGGTGTCGTATGGGAAAAGATATGTGAGAAAAAGGTTGGGGAATTGCGTTCTAATTTGCTTGGGAAGTACTGGATTTTAATATAATAAAATTGGATTATTTTCTGCAGGATTACTCAAAGCTTTCCAGCCTGAACACAGGATCCCTTTTTTATGCCACATCTTTTGGGACTATATTTCATAAAATATTTTTATTATTTATTATTTTTTAAAGATTTTATTTATTTATTCATGAGAGACACAGAGAGAGAGGCAAAGATATAGGCAGAGGGTGAAGCAGGCTCCACACAGGGAGCCCGATGCGGGGCTCGATCCTGGGACTCCAGGACCATGCCCTGAGCTGAAAGCAGAAGCTTAACTGCTGAGCCACCCAGGCGTCCCACAAAATATTTTTAGAAACACTAATTTATGCTATAGTTATCAACCCCGAAAAGTACTAGTAACTTGATTATTTCCACTCATTCAAAAAGGATGGATTAGTTTTAAGAAATAGGGCTTAATGATTAATCATCTTAGTGCCAAGATCAGAGCTAAATGAGCAGCTAAAGTTTAATAATCATAAAGGAGTCTATGGCCTGCTTATTTACATTTCAGTTTTCCCCATAATCTTGGTATTTTATTCTATTCACATTTTCCCTCTTCTTAACGCTACTTTTAATTGCCATTGTATTCTATGTGTTATAATCTCAAATTCCTGTGGAACAAGGCAGGAATAAACTTATTAAACTCAAATGAAGTACACCTAATTGTATTCACCCCCAAATGTTAAGTTTTACAGTGCTGATTTAATGACTATTGAATATTTCTTTTGGTTCTTTTAAAATCTAACATTGATTAATAGTGAGATTAGGCCATTAGTATTGACGTAAGCCAGAACTTGGACCACAGCCACACCATGCTTATAAATTCAACCATCTCAAGGTTATATTGTGGTAGAAGTCAGAGTCAGTGATGATCTGATGGATTGGAAGATGGGTGGGGAAAAAACTTCTTGGAGCAATTGGTCCTTGAGCTGTGATTTAAAGAGGAGAAACTTGTGGTTTGGTTGTTGTTCCATAGATATGGAAAAAATTGAGCAAAGGCTCATGGCCAGCAGAGGAAGAACCAGTGGAAGGAGCCACATGACAATAAATTTAGTTAGTCTGGAAGGTGAAGGCTAGGTTAGGGTAGGAGATGAAAACAGTTAGAAAGGGTGGATCTACCTGGGAGGAGCCTTTGAAAGAAATACTCGGAAATTTGTGTTTTGGCTCAAAGTGTAATAGGAAATCAATGCTAAGGCTACAATTCATTAGAGGTTATGGTCAAAGTGACGAACAAAGGAAACAAAAAGAGAAAAGAAATGACCTTAGAAAGTGTAGCCTACGAGCATAATTTATCAGAAAATATTTATTATACACTCTATTTGAAAATAAGTAAACTGTATTTGTCGAATGGTGAGTAAACAAATGGTTATGCCAATGAGGGTGGGCAATTCAGTTTATGAAACCCAAGTAATAAGGTTAAGAGCCCACAATCAGGAGGATGGTTTGTTACAGACTTCCTTTGGGAAAGTCAAGAGGAATAATAATATATATATAATATATATAATATAATATAATATATATATAATATATATACACACACCCACACATATATATTTTTGTGTGTCAGGCACTGCTCTGACAATTCTACAGTGAAAGAGGTGAGGTAGATAAGATCCTTATCTTTAGGGAAGTTAAAATATAGAAGTAACACATTCATAGCCATTCAACAAATTCTTACTGAATGCCTGATACTGGGCAGGCTATGCCATCTGGTAGTGGTGCTAGTTCTCATGGAGTTTACAGCCAGGATATAGGAAGTAGGTGGGCATTTACAACACAGTGTAAGAGGAATGTAGGAAAAATACAGAGAGCCAGAGCTAGACTGAAGGGGTAGTCTAGCTGTGCAGGGTGTTAAACATCACTAAACACGTACAAAATTGGAACAAGTTGTATTTTTAAGACTCAGGGGAGTGTAATTGTGATTGAAGGACTATTTTCATAAGCATCTTGATGTGGAGTAAGCAACACACCACAGGACTATGCTCGAATAATAATAACAGATTGCATTCTAAGGAAATGAGGCTGGTTATCATTGGTGCTTTCCTTTTACTAAACGGGATTGCATATCTGATACAGGGAACCGTTCACAGGCAACACAAGAAAAGCTAATTGTTGGCTACCTCAAGAGGTTTTCCTTCTCTACTCTTCCCCCTTATAGCATATGGCTTCTCTTCTATTTAATAATTAAACTTTAAGTTATTGATTTGAAGAGGTATTCATTGTTGCCTTATTTTTCTTGATCTTGATTCCACTCTGCATTGTGCTATAGGAGCATGTGAGTGGGGCACTGTGATGGTTAGTGTTCTGTGTCAACTTGACTGGGCTATAGGGTACCCAGATATTGGTTAAACATTCTCCTCCTCCCTCTTTCTTTAGTGTAGTTATTACCATCTGGCAATGCATAGGGTCATTACAATATTACTGGCTGTATTCCCTATGCTGTACTTTTCAACCTGTGATTATTTTATAACTGGAAGCTTGTACCTCTTAATCTCCTTCACCTCCTTCACCTCAAACACAACAGATTTTATATATTAATTTTGTATCTTGCAACTTCAGTGAATTAATTAATTTGTTCTAGTAGTTTTTTGGTGGAGTCTTTAGAGTTTTCTCTATATAATCACATAATCTGCAGATAGTGACACTTTTACTACTTTCCCACTAATTTGGACACTTCTTCATTCTTTTTCTTGTCTGATTGCTACAGCTAGGACTTCTAGTACTATGTTAAATAAAAGTGACAAGAGCAGACATCCTTGTCTTGCTCTGATTTTAGAAGAAAAGCTTTCAGTATTTCACAACTGAGTCGATGTTAGCTTTGAATTTTCATATATGGCTTATTTTGTTTTATTTTGTCCCTCTAAACACACTTGTTTAGGGTTTTTATCATGAAGTTAAACATTATTTCTGAGTGTAGCTGAGCATTTCTGGATGAGATTTACATTTGAATCTCTCTTTTTTCTATCTCTCTCTTTATATATAAAAGTCTGTATAATCCATATAAATCTATGATCTCTCTATGTATCTATATAATCTATATAAATCTATGACATAAATCTATGTATTCATATAAATTAATTAATCTATTATGAAGGAAACAATAATATGTAAGAGGAGAAAAAAGTTTCTTAAAGAGAGAAATTGATTTACTCTAAGAAATGGAGTCACGGAATTATGGAGGCTAAATTCAAGATTTGTAGTTGGCAAGCTAGAGACCCAAAAGAACTGATGGTGTAAGTTCTTGTTTGTTTGGGATGATAAAAAAGATCTATAAACTCAGGGGTCAATTGTCAGAGGAAGTTATTTCAGCCTTGAAAGGTATGTGGTAAAAAGAAACCCCAGAAGAGACTGCCTTCTGCTTTAAACCTGTCAATATAAATGAGTAGTGTGTCACTCCTTCATCTCACTTACCTTTATTATCTTAAAATGATCTTAGCTGCTCAAATAAGTTTAGCTGCTCACAGACATTTTCCGGAGTGGATAGATTGCTATTGGAGAAGAAGGGAAAATCAGGAAAGGTCAGAAGTCAGGTTTGTTTGTTTTTTAGGAAACTTTTAGATCCAAGTGACAGAACCTAACCAAACTAATTTAAGAAAAAGTAGATTGTTCCTCCTCCCCTGCCCCGTGCCATATAACTAAAAATTTTAGGTATGGGTGGATCCAAGGCACAAACCATGGTTTCAGGTTTATCTTCTTTCATCTCTTTTCTCTGCTTTTCTTTGTAAATTGGCTTCTTTCCTTCCTATACTAGTTTACTTCATGCAATTAGGGGCAATGATAAATAAAAAAAAGTGTAGACATTTTCTTACAACCTAAGACTGCAAAGAAAGCAAGAACATTATTCCATAATGCTCAGAGGAAGCTTCCAGGGAGAACTCTGATTCATCACTTTTGATCATGTGCCTGTCCTTAAACCAATCACTATGGTCGGGGATAATGGAGTTCTCTGTTCGTCGAAGTTTGGGTCATTTGCCCACTCTGTGGACTGAAAGGTTGTGTTAACTTTCCTGTCCCCACCTCCTAAACACATGGAATGAAGAAAGGGTAGATCCCTCATGTGAAAGATACTGGTGTTACAAGATGACTAAAAAAATAATAAGTCTAACATATATATATATAAAAGAGCATTTGTTAAAATTTTATTCAATACTCTAATCAATGAGGGACAGACAGATGCTATAACATGTTCAAAAAAGATCGAAATGAACGTGCAAATGGAGGCAAAACTTTTTTTCCAAGGGTGGGGAAAGAAGTCAATTGAACCTCTACCAGAAAGGACAAAATTGTAGACAAGAATTATTTTACATTGCTGTCAGTTACCAATAATTTACAGCACTATAAAATACTTCCCACAGAATCAGAATCGGATAACCTCAAAGAGTTTCCTCTAGAATCTAGTTACATAGTTTTCAACTGGAAACACAAATATTTTCTCTACACTGGGAAGACAAATAACACGTGTTCATGAAACAAGGGATGTAGTATTTGAAGGAAGAAATATTTCTCCTAATACCAGGTGATACTAGCAGAGAGCTTACCTAACTTGGATTGCAATAGGTAATCTCTTGGTTCTTTGAAATAGAGGGACACCTGGATGGCTCAGTGGTTGAGTGTCTGCCTTCGGCTCAGGGCGTGAACCTGGTGTCCAGGATTGAGTCCCACATTGGGCTCCTTGTGGGGTGTCTGCTTCTCCCTTGCCTGTCTCTGCCTCTGTGTGTGTGTGTGTGTGTGTGTGTGTGTGTGTGTGTCTCATGAATAAATAAATAAAACCTTAAAAAAAAAAAGAGTAGAGACTATGCCTCAGTTGTCTCTGGGTCCTGTGTGCCTAACACATGAGAAATGTTCATTAAGTATGTGCCATGAATGTTAAATAGGGCACTTGCTGTGTGGACTTCCTCTGGAATGATAGAAAAGTATCCCCACATTTATGTGACCTAGAACCTTTCTGAAGCTCTTAGTTCTTGGCCAGCAGAAAAGCACTGTAATTTTTATTACTACAAAATTCACTGGGGGCAGCCCGGGTGGCTCAGCGGTTTAGTGCCGCCTTCAGCTCAGGGTGTGATCCTGGAGACCCGGAATCGAGTCCCACGTTGGGCTCCCTGCATGGGGCCTGCTTCTCCCTCTGCCTGTGTCTCTGCCTCTCTCTCTCTCTCTCTCTCTCTCTTTCTGTTTCTCTCATGAATAAATAAACTAAATATTTAAAAAATTCATCGCATTTACTTCAAAGATTAGAAGTTTGAATTTGTATTGTGGATTACTCAAGGTGGACTGTGGTTCTATGGAGACATTATTTCTGCAGTAGCTGGCTACAGTAATACTAACAAGCATGAGGTGCTACTATTCTTACATTATAACTACCATAAAAGATGAGAGAAACTGTCTGGGATTTACCTTAATGTACAGTCTCTGTCAAATACAAGAAATGCAACTTCTACCTCCATTGAATAGGGATGTTTCCAGATAACTCAGTCACTCCTAACAAGATATGTATTTCCTGGCCGGTAGGCTGCGTGCTAGACCAACTCTCAAAGAAAAACTCAATAGGAAACAAAGGCTAAAAATATTTATGTGATAAGAAAAGACCAACAATTGTAGATTCTGCATGGAATCCAGAGAGATGAAGTAGTATATGAACTGTAAGCCCAACAATCAAATCAGTTTAACATAGTCTGCTTGACATTTACTTCTCAAGCTAATCACCTCTTGATTGTGACACCATAGGAGAAGGTGATTTAAGTACAGAATCAGACACCCAGCATAGTAGTCATCCACAGAAGAAGATAGAATTTAATCTGCCTTTAGGTTTACAGAGTTGCCTTCCCTGCTTGGGCACATGAATTTATATGATTCTTGGAAAATGTAGGACAAGGAGACCTGGAAATGAGAACTATAGCCAATTGGAGCGACATGGTCAAACAGTCTAGCGTAATAAAAGGTAAAAATATCTCCCCCTACCATTCAATGTATCCGTATAAAGTCTATGCAGCCATTACCCTAAGGTTTGTGTATTCCTTTGGGCAATAAAATGTATATTTAATTGCGTATCTCTT
This sequence comes from Canis lupus dingo, assembly GCF_003254725.2. Taxonomy (NCBI): domain Eukaryota; kingdom Metazoa; phylum Chordata; class Mammalia; order Carnivora; family Canidae; genus Canis; species Canis lupus. The sequence continues at coordinate 19,879,714 of NC_064269.1, read as the reverse complement.
TAAAAGAATCACTTAGTGTGAAATGGAAAGAGGGTTTTAAGCAGGGCAGGGTTCTTCACAATCAGATTGAGAGTTTATGAAAAGGGAAGAATATGTAATTGGCTACAAAAGGTAGGGAGTTTCAGAGTCTGAGGACAGTTGGGAGAATTCGAGGGGCTGCAGCAGTAGTCAGTGCTTTCAAAAGTTAAGTCAAGCCAGCACCTCCAGGAGCTGGTGTGTTACCTTCACCTTTGCCCCCAGCTGGTTTCCAAATGGAAAGGAGCTGCAACTCCAGTCCAGTCCGGCCAGGTTCATTCTCTCCACAGCGCCCTCCCGTGATGAATGGCATTCTTCCTTCCTAAATCAAGTTGATCCCAATGGAAACATTTTCTTTTCCCTTTCCATTGCAATTTAAAAATAAATAAGTAAGTGACCAAAGCCAATTCGGAGATGAAAGCCCATTGAAAAGAAACCATGACGGCAGGCTCATTGTTTGCCCGGTGGAGGAGCACGCAGAGTGGGCACACTCATCTGTTAGGCAGGGAAATAATTAACTGCTGAGATTATTTCTGACTGCTAACTGGAGGAGTAGGACTGCCCTGTGATGTGCCAAGTGTTCCCATAGAAAATCTGCATTCTCCAGGGAAGTGGGGGGAGGGAGAGTGAGGCTTGGAAAAAGTGAATATTGGAGTTTTGGAGCAGGTTGAGAGGTAGCAGGAGGGGAAAGATTTCATCTCTGAGGTGGTCCCATTTTAAATATGTTTTAGCCTTCTTACAGAAAGTGGCTCTCTGTATACGTTTACACACCCGCCTGCCAGCCAGTGCTCCCTCGCCCTCCACTGCCACCCTCCTTTTAAAGCAACAGCTGCCCATTCATGGGACTGTGCAAACACCTGGGCTTCTTGGCTGCATGCGTGCACGCGTATGTGTGTGTGCGTGTGTGTGTGTGTGTGTCTGAGAGAAAGAGGGCATTTTTTTAATAAATTAATTTTTTATTGGTGTTCAATTTACCAACATACAGAATAACACCCAGTGCTCATCCCGTCAAGTGCCCCCCTCAGTGCCCGTCACCCACTCACCCCCACCCCCCACTCTCCTCCCCTTCCACCACCCCTAGTTCGTTTCAAGAGGGCATATTTTATGAGTTTTGCGGAATATAAGGCCATAGTCAGCCTTACAAGATGCCACGAAAGGCAGAAGTTAGTAAACATAGAGAATGGAGCAAAATAGGATTGTGTCAGACCTGCGATTTCACTGAACTCACTGAAGGCAAGACGGACATGGTTTTGTCTAAAAGATGTTGAAAGCCTTATTCCAATAGTTGTATCTGTAGCACGTGGAGTACAGACTTGGGAGGGCAGGTGAGGCTTGCTTTGAGTCTTGTGAGCAGCTGGGTGATCTTGCACAAGACTTTTAACCTAATGCAAAGCTGTATCATCTGTAAAATGGAGACGAAGTATCTACCTCAGGGGATGCTTGGAAGGATTAAATAAAACAGTGTCCATTGGATTAGTGCAAGGTCATAAAAAAACAATATTAGCTCCATTATATGTTGGCTTGCTGTTAGGCTAATTTATTCTTTCTAACATTCTGGTTGTTATAATGTTATAAAATGTTGTTACAGAATAAAATTTCCAATTCTTGAGGAACAGGGCAATTAGAATTTCTTACTGTGTCATCTGAAGAGGAAAACATTCTCCTTAGGAAAACATACCCGCTTTCTAGTTTCTTTTACCTGTAGGGTAGCCATAATGCAACTCTTCAGTATATTGTTTTGTATTATACACTGACTCAAGCACTCTACTAAAACTCACAATGAATTTAAAAAAGAGTAATATGAATATAAAATTACTAAGTCCAACATAGCATGGTTTCTTATTGTTTTGCATTTATTTTGTAGAACATGGAACTCAATATAGCCAGGTCCCATTAGTTTTTCAGTGGCAACCCAGTGAGCTATAACCATCAATTACCTTACTCAAATGGAAGATGGATAAATGATCTTGCTTTTCAGACCCCCAAAGCAATGTCGATTTGGCAAGGAGTAGGAGTTACCATTTTAAAACAATAAATTTTTTCAGGCATGACACATTTTTTATTTCAATTTTTAAATTGTCTTCCAGGTTGTAGGAAAATGTAATGACATTTTTCTGGAAGATGTTCTGAAGTTTAATTAAAATGCAGTTTTAAAACATATCCCTTGTGCTTTGCACTTGTAAATATGAGCATATCAGGAACTTACACAGAGATGTGAATGTTCTCATCCCGATGTTGGGTAGCTCTGGTTGGGAACTGTGTACATTAATCTTTTGACAAAATAGCAGTGTGCCTCTTTTGCACAACTGGGCCCTGTGGGTAACTTCTGTGCAGTGTATTCATAGGAAGAAAACCTGATATTTTAAATTCTCCTCCCTTCCTCTGGGAGGTCGCTGTGTACTCAACAAAAAACCCTTGCTTCTTGTACTTACAGAACTCAAAAAGTTCCTATTAAACCAGAGGCTGCAAAACAAAGGGCACTCTGGTGAAAAGTTGACAACTTAGAGCAGTTATTCGCCAAGCTTCTTGTTACCGGAATAAGAAAATGGCATGACATAGGAGTCTGAAATACTCAAAACTCTGATCCATCTCCTAAATGTCCTGGAAGACATTTTGCTCGACTCTGCTTTTCAGTTGATTCATTCAGAAACTGAAATAACTTTTAAATTTTGTTCAATGAGTATTTATTGAACACCTGCTGTGTACTACTCCTATTCTTTGGTATTAGGTGGTATATATTGAAAGATAAGGTTCCTATCCTTAAGAAGTTCATAAAGAATTAGGGAAGTAACATTGGTAACTTGGAAGGTATAGTACTTCTCTTTAGGAGTTAACCCCATGGCACATGACAATATAATTCATTGAAGTAATGTATTTAGCCTTTGGAAACTTAGTGGCTACCAGTATTTAATACATCCTCTGGAATGTTCAATTGAGTCCTTAGGGTAGCTCACCATGAGCAGCATTTTGCTAACTATATAACAGAATCTTTAGTAATGGTCTTGTTCTTAACACCTGCTGGGTTATTAAATAAAGGGAAGTGGCAAACATTTGTGATTGGAATGTCTGTTACCCTTTATTTGAAGAAGGAACGGTGGCTCTGCTGGGAACACTTAGAACTCTCAATACAAGTGTGTACTATTTACAGAAGATGAACCCTCTCTCAGCTTCAACATATTCCTTCTGTCCATAGCTGATTGTGTTTTTCTGTGGACTTTGTGGTCAAAGGGGGAAAATAGCAGTTAAACTGTAAGATACTCTAGAATTAAACCAAGATTATTCTCAAGTTAACACTCTGTGATGGTGTACGTATTTTAGGATTTCTTACAAAAAGCATTAACTTGTGTTCTTCAAGCACTAATGGGGACCTATTAAACCATATTTCAGTATTTAATTAATGGATTATAAGATACAATTGAAGTTCTACTTGACTTTGTTTTTGTTGGGTCCATTAGTGTTTGGCTAGAAAGAGCTTTTTGAATTTTAAGAAGATTGACTCCCTTTGTTCTTGCTCGGTAAATAAAGTTAAATGCTTGATTTGTTCAACTGGTACTCAGAATAGGTAATAGAAAATTACCATCAAGATATATGATTATGCTGTCTCCGAAGACAAGTGTCTTTCTCAGATTGGTGCTGCCTGCATTCCAAACTAATTTTTATAATGAGTAAGGGAGATGCCAATATTCACTTTATTTCAGGACAGGAAACACCTGGGTAGGTCAGTCAGTTAAGGGTCTGGCTTTTGGTCCCAGCTCAGGTCTTGATCTCAGTGTTACGAGTTCAAGCCCCACATTGGGCTCTGCAATGGGTGTGGAGCCTACTTTCAGGACCAATAATTGACATTACTGGACTTTGATTCATAATTTAATGTAGCCACAAACTTAATGTTCCCCTGAACGGTTGTGTTGTAAACACAAACCTTTAGAACACCCCTGTTTTACAACAATGGCTAATATAAGAGGAGAGGAATAGGGGCTCCACTATCACTTCTTGTCTGTTGAAGTTGGACTCTATAATGTCCATGACTATATCTTAGGTGTCTAATTCAATACCAAATTTGTCTGAATTAAATTGGAGGAAGTTAACACTGAATTAGTGGATTAAGTTTTCTTAATTCTAGAATATTCAGTCCAACTCACCCAGATTTAAATTGTTATTGCTTTATAAACATTACTTAAGTCAAAGCTGAGCCATATTCACTGAGGCTGTAATTTGCTAAGAGTTTATTTATATTTAAACACTTATTATCTTAAATTATATAGTTCAGTTTTTCTTTTGTAGAGAATGCAATGTCATTTAAAAAAATCACCATTTGTTCTTAAAAGGCTCTTTTTGCTTCCTTCATCTTCCCACTCCATCCTTTATCCTATGATTTTAGTCTTTATCATTGCTAGAAGGCCTAGGTATGACTCTAAAGGCAATAATTGTATTAATAATGCTTTAGTGAAACTTGATAACCATAAATTCTCAAGTTCCCTCTTCCCCCTTTGCTTTTCAGGAAGCAGTTATTTGTGAAGAAAAACTTCAAGATGACCTAAATCTAATACTTTATTCCCTTAATATTCAAGTATTTACCAAACCAGTATTTTTAAAAAACATATTTTTCATGTGAAAATTTTTGATGGATTTGGTGTAATCTTAAGCTTTAGAGTTTTAAATGGAGTTCCATAAAATGTGGTCATATCTGTTGTTATGGCACTCCATGCTAGTTGTATTATACAGGTTTAGTGTATTTGCCTTCAATTTTATCCATATCCAACAAATTCATGTGTGAAGCTAAGCACAAATCCTAGATTTTGCTTATTAACATAGATTCACATTTCTTACCAAAAGAAAAAAAAATAGTAAGATGGGCCCTGTTTTGAAGGCTTGGGGACTCAGTGAAAATATGAGTAAGTTCAATCTTTGAATATTTGAACATCCTAGAAACATACCAATCACCTACAGCTCAGACCAATGTCTCCTTATGTGTGTGTATTTCCTTTTTAAAATGTTCATAGAATTTTGGACCATTGAAGTTTCTTGAATGCAGCATTTAGTTGTTTCTTATAAATGTGTGTATCTATCTACCCACTGGAATGAGAGAGTCTTGAGGGCGTTACAATATTTCACTTCTTGTGCATCTTCCAAACATCTAATAGGTATCTAACAGGATTGGGAGCATAAACAGAATACTTCCTAAATGTGTGCTTGCTTGATACATAGACTTTTTGTTTTGTTGTGTTGTTTTACTGATGAGTCGTAAGCTGCAGAGAGTTAAAGAAAAAATTCTGTAGAGGGAAAGATGTTTGTTTTCATCCAAACATAGAAGGAGGAACAAGTAGGATGACACTCACAGTGGAAATGGGATTTCATATGGTGTTACACCATGCTGTTGGTGACCAAAGTCCCCAGAGCTGTGAGTGATACAACAGGAGAGCAGTCTTCCTCAGTGAAGGGTTCCCCCCACCCCCCCAAGTTGTCACATAACTCCAGGGACTCCGCCCCTTTCCCTTTCTCTGGTAAAATCCTCAAGTAGCCCTTTTATGCTTATTGTTGTTACCAGTAAGAGCAAGCTCTTTCAAAATCAGCTTTACATTGGTGAAAATTACCCCGGCCTTAAAGTTCCTAATCTGCCTCTCTCCCTTTTTTCAGCTTGGACTGACTCTCTGGACTGAGTTTCTTTAATCTTTTATCCTGACTTCTCTGCTTTTTTTTTTTTTTTTTCTGCCCTCTCCCATCTTCACTTCAAACTGGACATAGTTCATAAAAGATGTCTAGGTAGTTCAGTCATTCTATTGAATCAAACTTAAATATTGGACGAAATACATTTTAAGTGGTTTTTAACTAAAAGCTAATGTGAAAATGTTGGAATATGTACCAATATAAACATATTATACTTAAGACCATATTTAAATACAGTTACATGTTCCTTCTAGTAGAAATCTTAAAGGGTATACATAATTCACTTTCTGAGTCATGATGTAATTTAGATTATATTTTATTAGACATTCTTTACAAATTTAAAATACTGCTATTTTTACATGCACAGAGGAAAATCAGTTTGGATAATTATATTTAGGCATTATTAAAATCAACCACAAAATAAAGACACTTTATTGTGTCATTTATCAACATACTTGATATGTATACCTAAAGTGCATTATGTTACAAAAAATAGAGAAATTCAGCAGCACCAAGATACATTTACAAAATAAATACATCAGTTGACAAAATAAATTATGGTAAATGTGATAATAATAATTGGATTAGCCTTGGCAAAAAAAAATATTCACAATGACCAATGTGCAGTTTCATAGAGCAATGGGGAAGACAGTTTTATTCCAATGCATTTACAGTATTTACAGACAATAAATATTTCTAATACTTTCCATATGTTCACTATTACAGAATCCTGTAATACGTCCTTTGAAGGTCTTTGCTAAAAATTTCAATGCCTCCTGAAAAGAGAAGGAAGGGAAAGAAGAGGAGAAAATAGGTTAATTCACCCTAACAAATGAAAAGGCATAAAAAATAAACATAGAATTACAATGGTAAAGATTCCAGGGATTTCTTGTAAATATTCCCAAAAAGAGGTATCAGTGGGCTCCACCTGATTCTCCAGAACCTTTGCTATAGGCAGGGTCTTCAATATGATCAAATGATCAATGCAGTGCAGGAAGAGAAAGGGCCTGCATTTCTAATTCTATATCTCTGTCTGAAGGAGACCCTGGGAGAATTTTCCAAAGCTGCCAATTGGCAAGTCTGGGAAGAGAAGGGATACATTTGAGAGTCTGGGAATAAGGCTACGTTGTACAATCTATCATCAAATACACCTTGCTAGAAGTTTATTCCTCAGCGATCCCTGATGAAGGTGATCCAAAGGTTGCTTATTCTGTTCAGGTTTCCATTTGGCCAATCTTTCACTAAGATAATGGCTTTTAGGACAGTAAAGTGTGTGGCTTGGAGTAAATATTGGAAAGATGCATAATTAAGCCGTATGTTTGGTTGATGATTTGTTGATATCAACCATTCCATTAGCTGTCCTTAAACAGTAATGAATGAAACTATTTTTGGATTTTAGTTTTTGGAGTCAAAACTAAGAATTAATTTGTCTCTCGCTCTGCTGGTTTTTGGAACTGATCTGGAATTAGAAATTGAGAAAGCCCATCTTAAATTAGAGAATAAGAATCAATTGATTTAACGTTTAAAACAGCAGTGTTTATTATGCAGAATAAATCACCATCTGGGATTGACATTTCTAACCCTTTCTAAAAACACTATAGTGACAGTATTTTAAGATAGGCTAAGAGCATTTTTCTCTGCTTCTCTCTCTGCCTTTCTCTTCTCTTGTGTCATCTATTTTAGTGGTTTCTAGGGAAGCAACTATAGAATGGAACTCAATTGGCTGTGCCATTGCATTAATAGCCAGTGTGTAGGCAGAGTTTTGGATGGCAGACCCATATGGGAGTGAGACCTACAGAAGAGACAGCTCTTGACAAGTTAGGAACTTTATGTGCAGCTTGAAGAAAGAAAAACAAGCTGAACATTTAGGGGATTTTAATGTCTTAAGAAATGGCCTCTTCACCAATAGTTTTGATTGGAATGGCAAAATAGCTCCTAATTACAGAGAAAATAATTTCAGATTAAAAATTTTAATGGTGGGTAGATGTGGATGTATGTTACCAATAAAATCCAAAAGACCATAAAACTCAATAATTTGTGTGCTGTATCAATTTTAAAATGTTCTTGTACTGAGCAGCATCTAATGACTTGAACTTAAGAATAATGTAAGCAGGGAAGGAATGAAGAGTATTTTGAACAATTATTTCCTCAGAAGGAAAGAAAGAGAAAAGGAATAAAAGACCAAGGAAAAGATCTTTTAATTATATTTCCCCTTGTCCAGCCAGTTTGCTTGTTAAAATGGCACATTTTGGAACAGCCAAGCAAAACATATAACATGACCTGAAAATATATGTGTATATTTTGTGTGCGTGTGTGTATGAAAGCACTTGAGAGTCTCTTTTGAATATTTAAAAGCTTTTGTATTATTTCTAAGTCAGTATTTATGAAGGCAAAATATATGGTAACTAAATAAGTCCTACTGTATCTGGACATCTCATTTGCAACATCAAAAATTCCAAAACGTAGTTTCCAACATTTAAACTATATATTCCCCACTGGTTCATGTCAGAGGAGCGTGTTAGCTGAATGATTTCTCTTAAGAAATACTACTACATATACTGAATAATTTCTCTTAAGAAATACTACATATAAGAAATACTACATACGTGCTTGCCATATCATCAGACCTCAGATCACTGTATAAGAATGCAAAGAGACTAAAGAGAGGACACTAATAAAAGACTGTTTGCTTACAAAACTTTAAAGTAGTTATTCTGAAAAGATTCTCTTTGGATTAGAACATTTGCATGGCCCCATATATTCTCATCAGTACACTCCTAAATTTCCCCGATCTTCTCTGCACCTCTCTTGGGTTGTACTGGGAGAGTGCCAACATCCGGCTGCCAAACAAACAGTGCTTTCCATGAATGTCCCTCACAACCAGGGAACAGAAAGGAGAAAGTAGAAGCATTCTATTTCTTTCAGTCCTGGGTCTGGATTTGATTAGGCCACTGCCTAATTTTTACTAGATCTCCTTTAACTTAGGGTAGCTTTGGGCATAAGAACTGATGAGTGCTGAATTTCATTAAATTCCCAGATACTTCTAAGCACTGCAAATCCTAAATAAATGAAATCCATAAAAAAATTATACTTTTGTTTTTAGAACTCTAACATATGTATGTACACACACCGAGAGTAAGACAATGGATAAAAATAGGTTCTGACAATAAAGCCCTCGCATTAGGAATAAATATGTACAGTTAAGATCCTATCTCAAAATACATTGAATATGTGCTTTGAGCCAAGATTTATAGAGTTCTTTACCCACGATAGATCCATTAAGTATTTGGAGACTAGGTCATTCACTCTGCTGATGGTTTCTCTAGTTTTATTATTCCTTAGTTACTGAAGTGGAAATATTTGTCCAAGATAATTAGCATTTTATATGCTATTTAATGATGAGTTTTGTCAACCTAACTCAAAGAGCGAAGTGATGGTACACAGGTTCAAACTCCCCTTTGAAACATCACTCCGTAATCCTATCTCTACTAGTCAGAGGAAAGGCCTGCAGAAGTAACAAGGGACTCTAATTAACGAGATCATTAGCTGCATATGACATGTCCTTGTGTGGTTTCCTCTTTCAAACCCCACGGGAGAGCTAGGCTGAAAAGTAAAAACCAAGAAAAGATCCTGTTGGTGGCAATGCCCGAACCAAGTTAAATATAATTAAATGAAAAATGTGACCGACTCAGAATTGTCTATGGTATGGTATTGTTCTGTAGTGTTCATAGATAATTTCAAAGCCTTCTGTGTCTGCCCCTGAAGTGAAAAAAGGTAAGAAATGAGAAAACGGTCCAGAAATTTTGCCAAGGTGTGAGAGTAGGGGAATAAATACACTTCGCCAGCAATTGATGAAGGTGGTCCCTGGCTTCTGAAGCCTGACTAAGAAGAGAAATTCTTTAGTAGAGTAGTTAAGGACTGGTATTGGGGTTGTGATGGTGGACGAAGAGAAACAGGTTATCCAACCCCTGTATGCATTTAAGGGGTGGGAGGACACTGCTTGAAGGCAGATGATATACTGAACCATCTTGCTTTTGTAAGCTTTTAAATTGTGGAGCGATTGATAGAGGGACAGGAAGGGAGGACATTCTAGGTTTGTCCAAGCCTATGGACATGGTGGAAGGGACACTAACACACCCCAGCTGAGAGCACCAAGGAAAGACTATGAGGCATAGAAGCCAGTTACCGTAAATTGAGCTCCAGCGATGTCGCTGAGATGTCATATGGGTGGTCGCCTTCTAGCCCACTTTCAGCCACGCCAGAGTTTAGCCAGGCAGACCGAGTTCGACGTTTCTTTTTTTCCTGCTCCTTGCGTTTTCCGGGTTTGCCTTTCTTTTTCTTGCCAGGTGTCTTCAGTGGCTGCTCCTTGTATGTCTCCACCTTGTTGGTTTCCTGAGTTAGGTATCTGCCCTCATCATCAGACCCAAATCGGACGGGGTGGTTCTTTGTGTTGGGAGCAGGCTTGGAGTTGGGGGAAACCTCCGAGGTAGCTCTGATTTCTGCTGTGTGGATTTCTGCAATCAGGTGATGAAGGAAGAATCGTCGCCGTAAGTCTTGGATAGATTTCCCCTTGTCATGAAGGAGCTGATGTTCAGACACAGCTCTTTTGCTTTAAGAAAAAAAGGCAGGAGAGGAAGAAAAGAATTTTTTAGTTGTTGGTATAAACCTCAAAGACAAGAGGAAAGGCCTTTAGTTTTCTAGTTGGTCCTATACAGAGTGTAAGCTGGAAGGGCAGCAAGCTTGTGGAGCGGGGATAGAGCAGGGTGGGAAGGGAGTGTGGGCACTTAGGAGTCTGCAGCCCCAAATCTCATTTATGCTATTCTATCTAGATCTGTGACTTTGCTGAGAACATCGGCCTCTCCACTGAAAAGGAAGGAGTCAGATTCAGAGATTTCTAGGCTCTCTTCTCAACTGAAAACATTATGATTCAGTTATTCTCAGCAATGGACAGAAACCACTAAACTTATTTTCACATTTTTCAGACTTGTGTTGGGAAAATAAATCCAGAAGTTCCAGCTTGTGAAATTAAAAGGAGGGTGAATTTACCTGACTACTCACCCAGGCACATGCACCTCACACACACACACACACACACACACACACACACACACACATACATGCACACACACTCTGCTCCCCTAACAAGATGCCAATAGTACTGAAACTCAAAGAACTGCAAGCTGTAAGAGTAAAAGAAACAAAGGCTGAGGATGACGTGAGCAGTAAAGCCTGTCGAGGGAACTATCTAACAGACTGAATTTTAATATGATAGACTACAGGCTACCAAGGACCTACCTACATTTGAAAGCCAAGTGTCAGAGAGAGACAGAGTACGTGTATTTTTCTGTAAAGTAGTGGGTAGTGTCTTTAAAACGGTTTTCTCTGTGTTTAAATTGAGATGATTCTATTTCTCCCATGCATCAAGTTATTTTTAAGTTCAGAATTTCAGAGGGTATTATCCTTAATTGAGACATTCACTTTTCTACTTGTTCTCTTTGTCCTAAAAAACATCTCTAGGAACAAGTATGAAGTGACTTTTCTGTTTCTTTTTTATTTTTTTAAATATTTTATTTATTTATCATGACACACACACACACACACAGAGACAGAGAGAGGCAGAGACAACAGGCAGAGGGAGAAGCAGGCTCCATGCAGGGAGCCCGACATGTGACTCAATCCTGGGAATCCAAGATCATACCCTGGGCCAAAGGCAGGCACTAAACCACTGAGCCACCCAGGGATTCCCCGACTTTTCTGTTTAAACAACACTTTAATGAAAATATAGTGGAAAAGAATAAACTCATCTCCCATCAATCCATTCAGATGGCAGCCTGACTCTTGTTTAAATGTCCATCCACATTATTCTCCACATATATGATGAACCATATGTAGGGGTCACATACATTAATGAGTCATATCATGCCCTGCTTCAACCCCATCTTACCTTACTCCCATTTCTACCACTGTGTAACTCTTCAGAGTGCTTCATTTTCAAGTGTCTCAGGGTACCTCCCAGGGCTATCTACCATGTATTCCTACCTCTCTGACACACCATCGCTGGGTCCCTTATTTGCCTTCATTAGTACAGCTTTTTTAACTCCTCAGAGAAAAAGAACGATAAAAATGGCATTATCTTCATTTTATAGGTAGGGAAGTTGAGGTTCAGAGAGATTAAATGACTTGCCCTTGCCCACAAAATGAGAACAGATAGAACCAAGCATCTAAAAACCAGGTCCCCTGATTCGGAAGCCAGAGATTGCCTTTCAACTACCTCAACCCTTTCTCCTATGGAAGCAGAAGTATATGTTGAGGAAACCAAGAAGTGAAGGGCATAGAGTAAAAAGCCTGAGGTGGAAACCCTGACAGTGGGCAAATGGTAGCAATGTATCAGTTTCCTTGAAGGCCAAGCTTACTGCTCCGAGAAGTCCATTTTTTCATCTCCCAAATAAGGAACTAGGATTGCTAGAGTTTGGATGGTCCCTGGGGAAATTGAGAGATTTCTTAGGTGTACTGTGAACCAAAGAGGAGTAAGACATGAAAATACCAGCATTACTTCTCTAGACCCGATAGCCAGTATACCAGCTTCCTTTTAGTATTTTGGTGTGTGGACCAACTTTAAGCCATGCAGCTTGTTCAAAAAAGACATGACTTAATGGAAAGGAATTTAACAGGAGCCTGGCTTAAATGAGGCATGAAGGAGTCTCTCTTCCTTTTTGAAGGTGCCATATGTGACTAGATTAAAATTCACTTAGTTTATGGTAACAGCTAGTATTCTGGAAACTTTTAATAATATACAAATTTGAGGTTTGGGCACAATATAGTTATACTCTCTAGTAACATTTTTAAAGAATAGGACTGAATTAATTGCATATTTCCTAAGTATTGCAGTTGAATAAGTACCTTTTAGCAAAGCGTCAATTAAAAGAAGTTCTTAACTAGTGATCATTTATAGTATCTGGGGTTTTTATTTCTTTCGCAATTCCTGGCAGATAACCACCCCATTTGTATTGCTCTCCAAATGTATAATACAGCTCATTCTAGCTTAACCCCAAAGCCAAAAGTTTTAATGGTCGGTCTGTCCTAATCAGGCCACCACTGCTTATGCCCCCTCTGCCTGGCATATACGCCTGTCATCTTGGCCAGCCTGTCAACTGTGAGTCACAGTGCCTTCTTAACCCAAGCACTGCACTTTCCCAGGATGGTTCTCATGAGAAAAGGAATGATCATTCTATCCTTCTGTTTTATAAAAAGTCTACAAAGATGGTACAACTCTGTCCAGTTTAAAATAGCATTTCTCTTGTGAGGTACAAAGCTTCTTTCTGCCTTTTAGGGGTAATTGTTGATATAATATTAGAAAACAAAGATTTCCTTAATGCTAAATCTGAAATGCTGTTAACACTACGAACGGTTCAAAGATGTCTGCATTTAAAATATTGTGAAGAATGGATTTCTGACCGGGCAACTGAATTGGAAGATCAGGAATATAATCCTATCTTTATCATCAACAAGGAATAAGATCCATAGAGCATTTTATTTACTTTCAAAATATGACATGAACTGACACCAGGGTAAATAACTAGCATGTACAAACTGATATATATAGGTGAGGAGCAATGAATCCAAATTAAGGAGGCTTTCAACTTAGAGAAGTCTGAAATATTTAAGTTGTATATACAGCCTCAATAACAGTCTATTATTCTATTCCCCTGCGAATATCCCATAGCACAGTAGTTCGCATGGCATTTGTTACAATCCTAATATGGTATTGTATGGCCTGTGATTATTGTAAAATTTTTTTTCAGAAATATGGGGGAAATGCTTAATACTGATAACTATGGATTCAGTCAAAATGTAGCTCTTCTGCTCTAAAGAAAAATCATCCTCAAGGAAGTTTTCAGGGAGGAGAGTCAATTCAAGGAGCTATCAAGGAACGCAGGGAGTAAAGGGAATGATGGAACTGCCTCTTCCAACACGGGAAAGAGCAGCATGTTTGTGCTGATGCTCAGCTACTTAGGAAGGAGTCTGGGTTTGCGAAGAAAAGTTCTGTGGTACATGCGCAGGTCAGGGTTCGGGTGTTAGAGTGAAGATGACTCACCACAAGTCCCTTCCAACCCAAATGACTCAGTCAGAAGTAATGCTTTTCATTAAATGGAATAGACCCAGTCTGGCTCCTAAGCAAATCAGCCAATTATGTTTTCGGTTTCTGAATCTGCGGGAATTCCCTATCTAACTTAAACACAAAGGTTGCTATCTGCCAAAAGGGGGACAGAATTGGGACAAGAATATCTGTAGACCTCACTCTCCAACCTCCAATTTATTCACACTCTAGCTCCACTAATTAAAATCTTCTGAACTATCACAACTTATAATTGCTTCCTTGGGTGGCTTAGGAAGCATTATTGTTGTAGTGGTCCTCTTCCCTGCTCCCTAAAGTCAGGGCCTCCTTAGAAAAACATCTAAAAGCAATTTCCCCAATCCTTGGTGTGAAAAGTAATTGGGGTGTAATATGTTTGATTATATGTTAATATTTCTTTCAAGAAATTAGGTTGATTTCATGTAACAGTAGACTAATATTTTGTCTAGCACACAGAATTTACTGTTACTTGGCAGCAATGCAAAAATAATGACTTGTTTTTTTAAACTCCATGTGGCTGTGATAATTTGATGAAACATCTTCATCTACTGATGATTTCAGCCTTCATGAAAAACCATGGCTGTAATATGATGATCTATTAGCCATTAACTATAAGAATGTTTTGTGGTAGTTTATAACCATCTGCTGAGTGTGAGTGTTTAACTACAATATTATATTTCACCCACAAACAAAACTGTAACAGAGTCTCTGGCTGTTAAATGGTTTCTGATGTGTATTTTGCAAGGTGCAACAAAGAAAGAGTTAAAAATAGCCTTTAGGACAACTTAGCACTATTTTTATGTCGTAACTGTGGATTTAATCATGGTCCATTTACTGTTTCTCAAAAGAGAAAACAGGTATTTCTCAAGCCACTGTTAAGAAAGAACTGGCTCAGTTCCAAGACACTGTTTCTCGGCCAGTATTTAGGCGTGCTTTTAAAAATTCACTCTTCATCTGTATTTATATATGGACTTTAAATAATTTAATACAAGTCTCAAAAGGAGCAAAAAGTCTGAAGACAATTTTCAGAAACACATCAGCAAAATGCTGATTTGAAGAATACAATGCAGCTTTATCTTCAGTACAATGTTCTACACAATTTGCCTTAGGAGATTCATAATAGATTTTCATTTTGGTGCCAAGGTTCAGACACGTCTAAAGTAATTTCATTTAAGGATTTTCTGCTGTAATAATAATAGACCAAGGGCACATATAAAACAGTTGCCTTTTTGTACACCCTCGGGAATTTACAAGGAAGCACCATGAACTTGATTGTAAATATTGGATATTGCTATTTTTATTGTTGGTGTAAAAGCTCCTTAATTCCTTCTCCAGAGGCAAACTCCTTTCAGTTCTCAAACTTTTATGCTTTTCCCATCCTGAACACGGAGTCTGCAGCTTAAAGATCACCCAAAGATGGCATTTACACACATTACCGTACTGCTAGGTCCAACAGATTATTAAGATAGTGTTACTCTACTGCTCTTCCAACTTTTCAGTCACACAACATGGTAATATTTCTCTGGTGTGCTTAGATGTATGATTATGTTAAAGTCAAAATTATCCTGAAGAGAACCACCAAACGAGAATGCCAAAATACAAGCTTTCAGTCTACAATGCAAATATTTGACTCCAGATTAAAGAACTGTTAGCAATAATTCCAAGAAAAAAAAAATAAAAAAAAAAACAAGTTTCCACACCCAATATTCATTTTGGAGTCAAGCACTCCAGCGTTCCTGAACTGTATCAATACTAATGCTGGAGCTGTGCCATTGCAAAGTTGTTACTACTTTATTATATAATATGCCTTCATTATGTAATGTGGTCCATTTTATATGCTTAAAATTATGTCATTCATAATAAAGTCAGATGTAAGGCTTTTGCTTTTCACACACACACACACACACACCACACGCACACACACACACACACTGCCACCCACATTCAGTTTGTAAATCAAACGCACACAGATGTAGGTCCTCCCCGGCTCCCTCAGCCTCTTCCGAGTTATCTCCCACTTGTAATCAATCCTCAGGGTTCCCCCAAACCTTCCCAGGTCCTGAAAGTGGAACCTTCCCCTTTCACTGGAGGCAGATGAGCTTTGTCTAGCGGAGATCTCTGCGCTCCCTCTTACGGAAACTCCTGGAAAATTGGTCTCTCCTGCCTGTCTCCCCTAGAGGTCCGACCAGTTCTCCCGCCGGGGTTGCGGGCACGGTCTCGGCCCCCCGGCAGGTAGCCGGATCTCCCCGCTTTCGGAGTCGGGCAGGGAGCATCCGTGACCGCTGCGAGCCCTCGGCAGCGCCCCAGCCTGGCGGCCTCTCCCACTGGCCTTCCCAGCCCTCACCCGGCGCCCCGGGGAGCGCGGGGGCACTTACAGCCGGCGGCCGAGCTCCTCCACCGAGCGCCCGCAGGAGGGCACCGAGTAGCTCAGCAGGAACACCGCGACGCCCCACTGCTGAACCAGCCTCCGCAGCATCGTCCCCTGTCGCTCGCGGGACCTGCAACAGAGCGAAAGGGCCCGAGGGGTCAGCCCGCGATCCCCATCTCCCCCGGACTACCACGCTCCCCGTTTCAGCGGGCTCTCCAGCAGCCTCTTCAACCCCAAGGGCA
Source organism: Canis lupus dingo (assembly GCF_003254725.2). NCBI lineage: Eukaryota > Metazoa > Chordata > Mammalia > Carnivora > Canidae > Canis > Canis lupus. Next base: position 19,863,291 of record NC_064269.1, on the reverse strand, counting down.
TCTCCCAAGTTGCAAAGAAAAGAAGAAGAAAAGAAAAAAGAAAAAAAGAAAAAAGAAAGAAAAAGGAGCACACGCAACTTTCTCTGAAGCCTCTCAGCACTTACTTATTTAGGAATCAGCTACTGCAACTGTGCTTTTCCCAAAATCACACAGGCGAAAAGGGACCAAAAGGGGGGGGAAAAACAAAAAGAAAAAAAGAAAAAACCAAAGCAAAACAAAATCAGAGACGGTCCTCTGAAATAACAACCACAATGAAATGCTTTTATATACGCATCAAGGATGAGCAGCGTGTGGACACGTCTTCCCTAGCAAAGTCTCATTAGATCTGGCCGGCACTTCTCCCGGGTTCGTGGAGCCGAGCTGACCCCTTCCTAAAAAGAGAAGAAAAAGTTTCCCCCTCGGAAGTCAGCTTCTTCGCGAACTAGGCCGTCTTGCTCCAGAGCCACTTGTAGAGACCCACGTATATATACATAGCTGTCCGTCTACCTCCTCTGGTGGGCTGGTTGCTTCCGGAAAGTTGATGCCGCACACCCTGGGAACAAGTTTCAAGTGCGCGTGTCGTCGACCAGGAGGGCCAGGTGGCCAGGAGGGCGGGGAGGCGGCGCGCGCAGGGGAGGCGGCGGCCCGAGCGGCCGGGCAGCGGCGGCCCCCGTCACGGGCGGGGAGGCATGCCGGCCGGGCGGCGCAGGTTGGACGCGAGTTGAAAGCCTAGCGGAGGAAGGTTCACACGCTCCCGGGCAAACCTGCCGGAGAAGTGAGCTAGTCGCAAAGAGGTGGCGCCCTTGGAACGCGCGCGGGGCGAGCGAGGGCGCGGGCGCGCGGGGGGCGGGGGCGGCGGCGGCGGCGGCGGGGAGCCCGGGGCTGGGAGTGCGCGGCGAGCGGCGGAGCTGCCCGGAGGCGCGCCGAGCCCCCCCACCCCGCCCACCCCGTCCACCGCGTCCACCGCGTCCACCGCGTCCACCCCCGTCCACCCCCGTCCACCCCGGGGCGCCGGTCCAGCCGCGCAGTCCCGGGGCCGGAGCCGGAGCCGGGGCCGGGGCCGGGGGCGGGGGCGGATCCGCTCGTTCCCGCGGGGACTGCGCGGCGGAGCGGCGAGCGGAGGTCCCCGAGGGCGCGCGGGCGGCCCCGGAGCAGCCCCGGCTCCCCGCGCGCCGCAGCGGCCGCGCCCGGCTGGACCCGCGGGCGCCGAGGCCGCCGAGGCCGCCGGGGAGCAGGGGCCGCAGGGCGCGGGCGCCCGGGATCCTCCGCGGGGAGCTCGCGAGCGGTTGACCCGGGGCTTCAAGGAGCCGCGACTCCAACCGGGAGCTCGGGGAGCGAGATGGGAACCCTCCTCCCCGGCCCTTTCGGGGGACCCGCTGAGTGGGGAGCATCGCTAAGGCGTGGGGGTGTAGGAGGCGGGGTGCAGAGCCTAAGCTTAGAAGAGTCCGAAAGACTTGAGACTTCAGGTCGGGATTGCATTCGTTGCTGTCTTGGAACAGCCGAGGACGTGTGGCGGTGGTCCCGGGAGACCCGCGTGCGTGCTGCACCCTCCTTTGGACTGCCGAGGGGCGACACTCCTGCGGCGCGCACGCGGCCCTCCGGCCACCCGCAGGCCTCTGACCCGCGCGCCCCCGGGCAGCTGCGCTCTCCCCCGCAGCCCACCGCAGCCCCCGCCCAGCCCCCTGTTACATATTCTGGGATGGCCCTATCCGGGTCGCTTCAGCCCGCAGATGAAGCGGAACTACCGCTGTGTACGCTGCTCGGCCTCGGAGGAGCGAAGGGAAAGCGGGGGACTCTTCCCAAACTATTGGGCGGGGAAGAAGGACGGCCCCGAATTACTGGGCAGTATCATCTGCAGAAAGGACTGCGGCGGCTGTGAACGCCCGCCCCGCGGACTCTATCTTTCTGAAATGAACGCGGGTAGTTGGGAACCACTCAAGGGATGCTTGTCTTCCAGACAGACAACCCCACTGGTACGTTACAGCACTCTCTGGAAGGCTTAGGGAGATTTGAGATGATTTCGGGAGCCTGACCTTTATCAAGCCTGGCTTCCTGGCGGATGCTCCACAGATTTTACCGACGGTGGGTGAAACAGCGCCCTCTCCCTCGCGGGGCTCGGCTCCCTCTCCCCCTCCTTAAGTGCAGATAGTCAGCCAGCAGTTCACATTAGCTGCTTAGTTTGGGTGGGAGTCACCCCTTCTTACAAGCTCCTTTCTTTCTCCCTCATTTGATTACTCTAAACTCCACACTTAAAAAACTTGGCTTCCTCCCACTGGAAAAAAAAAAAATCTGGGAATTTCCACAATTCCCTCGTTTAAGAATTTCTAAATGTTAGATCTGTTTGCATGGCATGAAAAGACAAAGTATCAGCGCTCAGAAATGTCAACCTTTGAACCCCTGACGCTTTCTGATTTATAATAATTTCTTTCCAAAAAGAAGCAGGAGCCTTAATGTAACCGTTAGATCTGAAGGAGGAAAAAATCTAGAAAGAAAAAGTAAATCACAAATGAACTATTTAATAGTTGCAAGTTATTTAATATTAAAATGATAATATTTGCTTCCACAGTAAAAAAAAAAAAAAAAAAAAAAACCCAAAGGTACTTAGCCAAATTTTAAACTACCCAGGCTTTAAAAAGTCAACCCTCTCCCAATAAAAGGTTAAAAGTCAGATCGAAAATATCAAATCACTTAGGCCGTAAATAAATTCATTATACTCTGAGAACGCTATAAATTAAAGACTGGCATCAATAGACTGCTTTGATTTATGTTGCTTTTTCTACTAATGAAACGAAATTGACTCTCCTCTCCCTCCTTTCTTTTCCCCCACACACTCTTCTGGTGTTAATGGCAAAACATCTATCAAATATTTTTAGAATTTCCTCTCCTCCACAAAAAGAGAAAATATAGACACAGGAAAAATAAATAGTCTTTATATACTTGGAATCCTGAAGCTTCCTCATAATGTATTACTTCACCTTTTCCTTGATTTACAGTCCTCTCTTCTCTTCTGGCCAAACGAAGGGGATCTTCTCAGCAGTCTCTTCCAGAAATTAATTTTTTTTTTTTTTGCTTCAAAAGAGTAAAATGAAGTCTTAAATGAATGAAAAACTTCCTAAGGAAGCGTTTCTATTCTCACTAAAGGCAATTATTAGAAAGCAGGTACCTCTTCTAAGCTGCCTTGTTACTTCAAGCAGAAATTCTCCTCAATATATACTCGGGACCCTGCCTTTCTGCCTTTCTGAAAAGGATATTTTCTGACATCATAATCTCATTCCCAATATAACTGAATAACCTCCATGATAATGCTGAGAACACATGACTACAAATGAGATGACTCCACACTAGGAGGGTTTGGGTTTTTTTTCCCCCCCTGGGCTTAGGCGGAGAGTGAGTGCCAACAGAGGCTGAATGTCTGCTTAGGCCTTGCTTTCACCTAAATGCACCTTAGCAAATAGGAGGATTTGAAGGCCTGTCTTTAATCTGAAGTATTTCCATGTGAAGACAGGTTAGCATTGTGAGATCTACACCTACACGAATGCCTAGCTCATGAGCAAGCCCCAGACTCCCATCTTCCAGTCCCTCATGGCAGCATTATATGCCAGTTTTAAGAAGAGATTTCTAAATTTTTAAGTTCACCTTTACTCCCCAATTCATGTTAAAATAACCAGTTTATGTATATCTCCAGGGTTATTTACTACTGCAATTTAGTAAGACAAAAAAACCCTAACACTTATGTTTCGCTTTTTCATCTCTCTTTTTCCCCTCCTCAGCCCCAACAACCAGCAAATAAATATACTAACCAAAAAGGTACTTAGAGCTCTTTAGGCAGTGCATCTGGGCTCAGAAATTCCCTTATGGCCAATCAGCATCCCTTATCTTATTACCAATAACATTTGCCAGTAGTTCCAAGGTATTTTTTTTTTTAAATCCTATGAAACCAAACAACTAAACTCATCCCTTCTCCTAAATTTTTCTTTGTTTACATAGGGAAGTTTGCAAAATTACCTCAAGTAAAATTACCATTTGATTCTGCTAAGAATGCAGTCTGAGACTTGAGAGGAGGCTGTTACCAGCTGACCTCAAGGTAGCACAAAGGGGGATGCCATGCCTTTAAATCCCAAGCAGGTTTAGGAAAGGGCGTGTGACTGTTAAATCTCTTCCTAGTTAGATGATAAGACCTAGAGCCTTTCTTCTCCAGGAACAGGACTGTCTGCTGACATCTGCAGGAACTGCCTCAGGGAGCACTGCCTAGACATGCATCGGGCTGATGGGATTTTCTTATTGGAAAAGTGGGTTTCACACCATCCTCACCCTTCCCTACGTCCTGGGCAATGCTCAGCTTTCCACAAACAGGACCAGGAAGTTCAGCAGTGCGGCACTTTTCTCTGAGACCACAAGCCAACGTGAGCTCAGAAGGTCTTTAGGAGATGGGGGTGTCTAGGGGCCCGTTCGCCATGGTCAAGCACGTGTGCACCTCCTAAACCCATGACCATCATAACTCCTCTGAGGAGTCTTCTGGCCAAGGATGGTGCTCCTGTGTGTGTTGGGTGAGGTGGGGGGTGGGGATTGGGGGGGGGAAGTTGGGGAGCGGTTAGGAACAGGAGTCCTGATATCCTGGACTGATGCCTGATGGATGCCCTTGGCTGGGCCCAGTTCTTGGCTCCGGGAAGTAGGCAATTCTGAACTTGTGCGAGACCACAGGGAGAGCCCCACCTGGCTCACACGACAACCCCTCAACCTGCAACTGATCTCCGGTGGAGCGGTGCCACACAGGCTTCCTGGCCGGGTCCCAGCTCCTCTGTGAGTAGAAGAATTGTCCTTTCTTAAAATGTGAGAGCCCTGCTGTCTGCAAGGCGCTGCCCCCCCCCCCCCCCCCCCCCAGCTCGGGAGTCACTGGGACCTGGAAAGCTGTTTACTTCCCCAACACCATTCTCCATCCCTGCAAAACAGGGCAGCTCCCAACCTCTCCCCAGAGCAGCACCCAGAGTAGGGCATCCTACTAGGATCCTAGTAGGATGCCCATCGCCTCCGGCACAAAGACATCCAGCAGCCTCGCTTGGATGGGCGTCGTGTCTGTTGCGCTTTCAGCCTGTGACGACGGTGTCGTCGGGTTCCGCTCGCCCTTCCTGGGACTCCTTTAAGAAGCGAGGCCTCCAGGAAAGCTGCGCCTTCGCTCTGCGGGGTATCCCGCCTCCGTCAATGCGCGCCCGACGCAGCAAGGCGAGGTGTGGGTCTCTTAGGGAAAGAGGATCTCGGAGGAAGCGTGCGCACCCCTCAACGGTCTATATCAGCCTCCCCCTGCCTCCCGCTACAGAATTAGCTCGCCCCTTTGCAGATGCTATCTAGCCACCCCCCCACCCCTCCCACCCCCCCCCACCCCCGCCCCATGTAGGATGCTGGCTTGGCTCCCGGGGATCCTAGGCTTGCTGCAAAGTTCAGAAGCCTGGGAGCCCGTTGGCAAGTCTAGCTGTGTTTCCTGGGTTTGGGGGGCTTCCTTCCCTGGGAATCTGGCTTCAGGCTCGTCGCACAGTCTGTCCCGAGCCGTAGAAACCAGGCCTTCGCGCCCCGCCCCGTCTCGCTGGGTTTTGCGCGCGGTTTCGCTCCGGGGCACAGTCAGAGTCGCCCGCCCAGCCCTCCCAGCCCCCCCGCCTCCTCCCAGGAGCCCCCCCAACCCCCGCTCCCGGCTGCAGGCGAGAGGAAGCCTGGGGAACAGTGTGTGACCCGAGGACAGGGTCCGAAGGCGCGAGCGAACTTCCTCCAAGTGGGGCTCTCCCCTCCCTTTCCCTCCTGGTCAATCTATGACTCAAACTTGACATAAGCCCCTGGCAGACGGTGACGACAAATTCCCGGTGGGGGTGGGGGTGGGGTGGGGGAGGAGAAGGGTGGGGGCAGATGCACCCCACCCTGCCACCGCCACCCCCTCTGCGCCCCGTCCGGGTCCGGGTCCGGGTCCGGGTCCCCGCGGGGCGCTGTGCGGGGACGGCTCCCTCCTCCCCGAGCGCCGGACCCAGCCCCCGGCCCGCCAGCCCCCCTCCGCGCCTGCAGCTCGGGAGCCCCGGGCCCGTCTGTTTTATTTCATTTAACACGATCCGCGAAGCCAAGGCGGGGTGAGGGGCCGCGCCGGCGAGGAGAGGAAATGAAGGGACTTGGAACAAAGTCCTCCCTGCCAACTCTCTCCGTCTGATTCTTCGAATCCAGGGGAACCTTAGAGGACCGGGGTGCGGGCAAGGAGGGCTATTCATTCTCCAAGCCCGCTCCGTCTCTACATAGCGGCTCGGTGGTTGCACTTGGCGATCGCGGGGGTGTGCAGAGCGTGGAACACCTGGCCCCTCTCCAGCGCAGAGGAATCCGGCGAGCCGGTGGCTCCCGTGGAGTTTGCGAGCAGCGCGGAGCCGGCTGGGGGAAGCCAGTGAGCTGTCCATGGTGGTTAAGAGTCCTGGACGTGCGTGTCGGGCGGTCCTGGCGACGCGCAGACCCCCCCACGCCGGGGGCCTGCCAGCCACCGAGCCGCTGCGCACCCGGCACGAGGCTGGGTGTGCTCGTTTGCACGACTCCAGGACGCTCTGTCACAGAGGCAGGACTCCAGAGATAGACGGAAACCAACTCTGAAGTCCAAATTGTGGGTTTCCTTTTAGCTCCTTCCTGAAGGTGTCTTTCCCCCCTCGGGCAACGTTTAGCTTGCTTCGAGAAACGCTGGTCCATCCAGCAGCCTGCTGCTGCCTGCCCTTCCCTGCTCTAAGGTTCCCTCCTCAAATGAAGGAGCATGATGATGTGGGTAGGCTTCTCCTGGAGAAGCCGGGGAGTATCGCTATGGTGATGTCCACAAAACCACTTTGTTGCCTGGGAAACTGCTTCTGGGAGATTGTCGGATGTCTCGGAGCTTTCCTAGGGGGTGGTTGGGGTCCTGTGTAGAGTATTATTGCTCAGAGGACAGACTTCTTTATTATTCACCAGAGCCCTAGAACCCTGTGATTGCCACTCTTAGGAGGAAAGGAGGAAACAGAAAAATTCCCATGGAATATGCGATACTGTAGGTCCATTCTACTGAAGTCGATTTTGCCCAGTTCTTGTGACATATTTGTTTATGAACCCAGTTAAGCTCTTATACATATGTACGGCAAAGAATATTTCGCCTTTTTGTCACCACATCTTACCTTTTAATTTCTCTTGTCAATTCTCACCCCTTAATATAAAAAATAGTGAAAGGAATAAAGGGGAAAGGAGAAAAAATGAGTGGGAAATACCAGAAAGGGAGACAGAACATGAAAGACTCCTGACTCTGGGAAACGAACTAGGGGTGGTGGAAGGGGAGGTGGGCAGGGGGTGGGGGTGACTGGGTGACGGGCACTGAGGTGGGCACTTGACGGGCTGAGCACTGGGTGTTATTCTATATGTTGGCAAATTGAACACCAATAAAAAATAAATTTATAAAAAAAAATTCTCACCCCTTATCTCTATTAGCCATTCCATTTTCATCTGAATAACAAATTCCCTTAAATACTAAGGAAAATTTAAAAATATATGTTGTAAACATTTATAGCTTTTATTTGAATTTTGTGCCTTTATTTATGAGGGCATATCTAATTAGCATCCAGTACATAACAGATCCTTTTATATATTTCTGTATAAATCAGAAGATATCAGATTGGAACACATTACTTGTTTGTTTTTACCCTTCTTTCTTATGGTGGTGCAGTACTTAAAAAAAGAGAGAGTGTGTATGTGCTGATAAACCACCTTGAGAATGCCTAATTTAAAATAGAAAGTGTGATGATTCAGTACTTTTTCATAGCTTTTGTCTCAGTTTCTGGATCTACAAAAATAAAATAATGAAGAAAGTGGAGTCTTTCTATATATTCTTCCAAGTATTTTCCCAAGTCAATAAAATTGATATAAAGCCTTTACTTTCCCCTTTTCTATCAAAATGAATGAAATAAGACTTAAATGTGTACCCAATTCCTTGAAAATTATGAAACTGGGATAATAATATTTTAGCATTATTATTTTGTAATCTAGATTAGTTTTGTTCTATGAATTCTTTGATAGTAAACCTCCCCCATACACCTCTTTACTCTCCTTTCATCGAAAGGAGAAAAAAAAATAAAATGGTATAAATAGATTTCATTCTTCTATCCTTTATGTGCTCATAACTTAAGGAGCTTCTTCCCCCTACTTTTCCTCCTCTCTATTGGTAGCTTAGCATTTTCCTCTGTCCCGTGGTGATATCAATTGAGAATTCTCCCTTCGAAGTTTATCTAAGTCCCCAGTTTCTTTATTTTTAGAAAATTAGTTTTCCTCAACAGCTCATTTATTAGATTTTTAAGATTTCGTTCTTTTATCCATTAAATTTGATAAATTTATTAGGGAGGGTTTTAATCCTTCTCACCAGCAGCTCCGTTAAACCTGCTGGACTGTTTTTTCTGCTTTCAAGAGCAAAATACTCAATTGGTATAATTGTCTATGACCTAAAAACAACAATAATAAAAAAAAATCTATCAGTTTCTCATTTGTGTTCTGCTTACCTTCCTAATGTGCCCAACACTGTTATGCGCCCAGAGTATCTGGAGGTATCTGTAGAATCAAATTGAATTGTAGCCCTTCCTACTTGCACTTTTGAGAAATGAAAGTGTAGTTTTAGTTATTTTAGATCTGTTTTTCAAAATTTGTTTATAAAGCTCTTTGATCTGCTACTGGGAACATTTTTTTTTTTTTGTAAAGCATATTCTTTTTAAAATTGTGGATTTGGGGGCATCCTGTGTCTCATTCAGTCTCAAAAGCTTCTTTCCTTCATGCTTAGTGCATGTATTACATACTTTCCCTGAAGATATTTCCCTCTCCATTTCATTTGTGCTTCACTGCCCAGAGACTGGTAAGTGAGGGGGAAAATGTGGACTTTTGATGTATCATAATATACTGAAGTCAATTACTATGTGAAAGTACTTATGTTAAGAAAATTTAGACTGACCTTAGCAGAATTTTCTTGCACTTTGTTCCTTTAATTCTCATCCTGCTAAGCTGTAATTATACGTAAAACTGCCAAAGTATTTTTAATGGTAAAAAAAAAAAAAGAAGAAGCCGCTTTTTGTGGAAAGGATTAAAATTTTTTTTTGTCCTATAAACACAGGTCATATTCTTTGTAAAGCTGTTCTTAACAGGCAAAAATGTACATGCCTATAGCAGTTAAATTACTCCTTAAAAGACCTATGATGGCCTTAAATGGAGCAGGAACTCAAGTGTGGTTGATATGGTTCCAAAAAACCCCCATTTTAAAAGAGTTTCATTGTCGAGGTGCACCAGGATGTTCTTTCAGTTCTATAATACACAGTCTGGGCATCATAGCCACATATTTCCCTCATCTCATTCCAACCCCGGTGTGGTAAAACCAAAGAGACACAGGATCAAGGAGAGTCTGAGGATTTGCAGGGAAAGAGCTGTGTAAGTACAGTGAGTACAGATCTTTAAGATCTTCCCCAGACTTCTAAACAGTTGAGAAGGTAGCTTGTTTGCTAAGTAGTGCAAAGTGTCTCCAGGTCTATCGCTGGAGCTGCTGACATAATTAATGATTTCATTCAGAGCCTGAAAGAAGGTACTTGTATTCCCTCTGGCATGGGCAGGCCAAGTTCTTGTCCAAACTCTAATACCTTGGGTTGATTTTAGCCAACAAGACTGTTGGTCCTCTTGTTGCACACCCAAAACTTGAAAGCCAAATATTATATTAGGCTATGATACTTCCCAGCCTTGAGGAGGTTGACACATCCTAAATATATAAACAGCCACTATTATCTAAAGACGGATTACATTCTGGTGAGAGATTCATTACTCCTAGGTCAAATTGGGAAAACGAAAAACAGTAGAACCCTCCCACCAAACACCCAACACATAGCAAACTACTTTAAAAATCAATATTTCCCAGTAAACCTTATATGCAAAAAGTTTTTCTTGTCCCATTTTACACTATGAGGTTAATGGCAATCCTTGAAAATTAATTACGGTACTGAAAAGACTTTAATAACATTTCTGCTAAAAATAAATTGGAGGCAGAGTATTGCCCTGGATTCATGATTGCTTACATCTGGTTTCTATTTCTGTGATTTTCATTTGGTTCTCAGAGAGTTCATTCACAGTCATCACAAATTTCGTTTCCTGTTCTCCAATGGGAGAACTTGTCTGATGACCCATGTATTTTTCATCCAAATGCTGCACTTTTCTACATTAGGAGATGTAGAAAGGAAGAATGAAAAATACATCAGACTAATTCAAGCAAACCAAAACCTGAAAGCATCTTTCAGCACCTGACTAATCCAGAATCCAGTGGCAAATAACAAGGAGGAAATCACTCCATCTTCTAGACCCTTGTAGAACGAGGTAGGGAAGAAAAGAGAAAATAGAAGGAAGGAAGAGGAAGAGAAGATGGAAGGAGAAAAAGGGAGGGAAGAAGAAATTAAAGGAAGGGCTTCTTCTGATTTTTCTTTATCAATAAGAATCCTCATGCCTACCCCATCATTCCTCCCATCACCTGTAATACATGGGAAGGTAGTTTTCTTTCTCACCATGTTAACTTTCAGATCTTTTTCAAAGAAGGGGATGAGCTATCCTGGCCTCTGGTTGAAAAATCTCTTGAACTCCCCCACACATTTAGGGAGGAGCCTCCATACATGTTGATCTGGACTTGTGTAGAACAATTTGACTCTTACTTCTATGCCATTCTAATATCTTTTTTCACTATCCAGAGCATCTCAGTTGTTCTCTAGGTAAGCAACACCTGCCTCCCTCTTGAGATGATTGTTTTATCTAAAGATCCTATCTAGTTCCTACTCCAAAGTTTCGGGAAGTCTACTCTTTTCACCTTACCATACGATTTTTCTTAATTTTCCTTCCTACTGATGTTCCAGAAATGTAGTCTCCAAATTATCTCAGATGCTCTCCACATTCAATAATAATTACAAATATTATTGAGCTTTTATCCTTAGGACGGCAAAGACTTTTCATTTCATTTGCCATAGATTGATGCCCAAACTACCATAGATAATTACTAGAACTGGGACCTGAATTAAGTTTGTCTGACATTACATTACCTCTAGTATGATGTAGGCTCTGGCTGCCACATTTCAAATCCATTGATCTGTTAGGGTTGATTTGGCTAATGTGACTGGTTAGGCAACTGGTGTGCTCTCTACTCATCCATGTGGGTTCTTGAAAGCTATGTATTTAGTTGAAGAGGTTGAGAAGAACCATTCTTTGATCAAGTGTTATTGAGGCATGAAACAATAGGATGGTCTAACTCTACAGACTAAAATTTAAAAAAGAATATTTTAAAAAATGCTGATTGTATGAGCCTATTACCACTCTATAGAAATAGTCCAAGAATTAATTTTATCTGATGGTCTTATGTTGTCAACTTTTATTAAAATTCTAATTTATGCCAACCAAGTTCTATTCTTGAAACTTAAAAAAAAAAAAAGATTTATTTATTTTAGGGAGAGAATGTGCAATTGGGAAGAGGGGCAGAAGGAGAGAGTGACAGAGGGAGCAGACTCACTGCTGAGTCCAGGCAGGACTCAGACTCAATCTCAGGATCCTAAGATCCTCCTTTTCTTTCAAAAATCACATTTGGACCTGCCCCCTCTCAATTTTTGATAAGGGATGTAGTGTATTCTTGAAAAAGTTTTGTAAAAATATGTATGCATCTTTGGGAAAATTGCTATCAAATATACTTTCATTTAAGCTATTGATCACCTACTATGTCTAAATCCTGTATTTTAAAGGAGCCATACATCATGACTCTATTTCTTCCTTTATTGCTTAGGCTATATTCTTTACCTAAGTTAATTCAAATCTTTTTTGGAAGAAAGAGGATAATCAATAAACACTCCTTGAATATCTCTTAAGTCAGGCACTGTGGTAAATTCTGGGATTATACTAATGATATGGGATTTACAGTCTCTTTAGGACTCTGAATCTCTTCTTATTTACTAAATATCTCACTAATGCTTTTATTATAAATCTTTAAATTTTGATATATTAAATATTTTACTCACATTGTTTATTGTCTATCTCTTCCTACTGGAATAAATACAAACTCTAAAGGCCAATAATTCATCTGTCTTTATTATACCTCCAGAACCTAGAGTAACACTTGGCACGTGGTTGTAAGTCAATAAAAGATTTTTTTAAATTTAAATTCAAGTTCGTTAACATATAGTATATTATTAGCTTTGAAATAAAATTTAGTGATTCATCACATATGCTTAACACCCTGTGCTCATCACAACAAGTGCCCTCCTTACAGTGTGCCCATTTAGCCTGTCACCCCACCCACCTCCAGAAGTCAATAAATATTTCAAAGGAGAGAATGAATGAAAATTAAAAGGTGCAAATACTTTTTTTCTAAATACTTATCGTGGTACATATACATATTTATTTATTTATTTTTTTTTTATAAAACAGATTTCTACCCTGAGTCAGCAATTTTCTTCGTGAGTGCCACACACTTATATCAATAAACTAAAGGATTACTGATAAATGAAAATAACGTCAGTTTAAACACAATAATCTTTTAAAATGTGCTATGTAATAATAAGTTAGACTTGTTCAGAAATGAATTATTTTTAGCATCAAAGGCAGGTCCTATTTTTATTCCTGCATGCATTTATTTTACCTCCCAAACTTTAACACAATTAGAATAGTCTCTATTATCAGATCATACAGTCAGAATGGAGAATGGTATTTTACCACACCCCAGTAAGGATTCCTACTAGTAGGAAAAGCTGGCTATTGTCCTTTAAGTGGTTCCATTATAGCTCAATCATTAATCAACCAAAGCCTTACGTATGTTGAATTTGTCTTTTTTTCCGACAGTAAGTAAATACATTTTATTGTCATGGCAGATGAGTTGGATAGAATAGTATCATACCTGAGTCAGTTCCTTACTCTTTTCCCTGACTGCCACATTCAATTGTATAATAATGCCTATGAATGCATTTTTCAGTTATGTTTTGAAACCACATTTTCCCCTCAAATGACCTGTTATAGCTGTGGTTTAAGTGCTACATTTTCCTTACAATAGCACTGAGCAATAGTCTTCCACTTCACCATGGAGTTATGAGCTTAATATATTTGCTACGTTAATTCAAAAGAATGCAGAATTATATTAAACACCTAAAATAAATCTGATCTATAAAATCCTATCTTGTATAATACTGTATATGACATTTCATTGGAGTTTCAGACATCTATGAATGCATGAAAGCTTTTTTTTTTTTCAATCCTGACAAGAAAGGCATAGCTCAATGTTTAAAACCTAAAATGCAAGCAACGTTGCATTACCTGTCAAGAACTCATCATGGGATAGAACTTGAAAATCATAGTTACTGTCCTGTTCAGTCATCATAAATGTTGGCCTAGAGTTCTTGGCAGGAAGAGTGTTTGAATGGAGCCTATCTCCAACTCTAATAGATGCTGTTAGAAGAATAAAAGTTGGCAACATTTTCCACAGAGAGCCAAGGGTAACAGAAACTTTCGTATTATAAACTGGAGATAATAGAGCAGCATGACCCTAAGTGTTGGTTTTAAAATGGACTTTACACAATCCTGTGTTTAACAGGGCATTGTACTCTTGATTTAAAGGAAGAAACTCAAATCATCAGAGCATCTGTGAATGCATAAATAGTGAAAATCAGGGTGTTCAACAATTTCAACGGAAGAATATTCCCTAGTGTCATTCAGCCAGGCTGTAAGCACATTGTACTTTCCAAGTCTCCATGGGAATATTGCTCATTCATTAGGTACTCTCAAATGCTCCATAAAGAAACATTATTGTGATCTTACATTAAACTGAAGAGAAGCAGACAGGAAGGCAAAGCTATAGTCTCCACATAAAGGAAGGAACACCTGAATTACAACCTGTTGACTTTCAATTTTTGGTACAATTGCTTAGGCAACGAGGGCTATAGCTTGTCATGAATGTATATTGGCAATGTGAGCAATGGCAAGGGTGAGTCGAAGATCTAGATTTTAGTCCTGTCTCTTCTTACCAGCTAGTTTTATAAATTTTTAGAAAGGCACAGAATCTCTCAGAGGCAAAGTTTACTCACCTGTGGAATGGGGAATGGCATTAGCACATACTTCACTAGGATGTCATAATCATCAAATGAAATAATACATGTGAAGTTACTTTATAGACTGTAAAGTCTTATTGAAATATTTAATTAAATGCATATATTACATGTGACTATTACTCTATATAGAAATACAAAGGTAGATATTAATCTAAATTATTCACTCCTCAGGCATTCAGATGAACATTTGATAACACATTGGGACAATTAGACAATGAAAATGACCTTAAAATTGAGGGGTTTTTTTGTTTGGTTTTTAAATCTCTTGATATTTTCCTTCATTTTCTTGACAAATATTAATTAGCATTGTATGAATCAGTTCAGGAAATACCATTCTCCCTGATTTCCAGCGTGAATACCATACTGAATATCTTTCAAATAAGGGGTAGCTAATTGATTTGTAACAGGGGTTGGTCATTTTTAATAGCTGCTGTTACCTAAGCATCTTTGTTTGGATAGTTATTCCAGCTGTGGCTATGACAGTCCCTGAGGCATCCCATGAATCAGCAACGTTCAGTTTGACCCTTTTGAGTAACCATGGTATCTAAGGACTTCTCAGACATAACAACAAACTTTGAGTCTGGGGACAGAATAGAGAGATAAGAATTGCAAGTCAAGGAATAAGAACCCAGGGTCATGAATCTGTATATTCAGCAAATATACCATGTCACAAGGGAGGGGGGGAAACCCCAAATCTTTTAACGAGGGGGATTAAATAAGAGAGGAGGATAGTAAAGAGAAAAAGGAAGAAATCTGAAATCACATAGAGAATTTCATCTAAACCTATTATTTGTGTGTACATCTGTCTGAACATGTTGAAGTTTTGATATTCTCTCCTGGGGGATTTTCAACCCACTAATTCTTTTTTTTTTTCTAACCCACTAATTCTTAAGAATGAGGAACCATCTGATGGGCAAAGCTAAAAGAAAATGGATTGGTAAGGTCTTATCAAAGTCTGAATTTCTCCAGGTAGTGCTTGTCTGATTTAAGCAATGCTATTTTTTTTTTTTCCAACTTAAGCCAGTACCATGACTGTGAAGAGCATTAGAATTCCATCTTGAAAATCCCTGCTTCTGGATGATACTTGTGGTTGGAGGCGTGGAGAGGAAAGTATCCTAAAGCCAAAGGATCTTTGCTAATGCACACAGGTTGGATATAGACCACACCTAGCTTGGAGACTTAATTAACTGTCACAAAGGTTAATCCTGGAAAGAACGAATGAGATTAGGAATTAGACTCATCATTTCTTTGTTGAATGGAATTCTTATTATATACAGCTAGCTTCATAGGATATATAAATAGTAAAAAAAGACACCATTTGTTCCCAGGAGAGGTTTATAGATTTGTTTGTTGGGAATGGGGTGGGATTATGCCTATATAAAATAATTAAGCTCTCCAGTTTTACTCCTTCTCTATCAGAAGGATAACTTGAATAAAAATAATTCAGCCAAATACAGTGTCATTTTCTAGCAAGGAAGAAAGGACATTTAGAGGTCTCTACCTCTTTTTGATGACTCTAGGCTTCTGATGGAACAGAAAGCACCCAGTGTGCCAAAGCATAGTAATACCTATTCCTAAAGAGCAGGGCACAGCTCTGTCACCAATGAGTATCCTTTCATCAGAAATGATTAGAGTGTACCATTGCTAAGAAAAATTTATAATTTAGACAGATTATTTATTTAAGAGATACCACTGGTTACCTAATATCTTTTCTTATTTTGTTTTGTTTTTTTAATTAATTTTAAAAAATTCTAGTAGAGTCAACATACATCTTTTTTTACACATACTACCTCCTTTCTAATAGGACTCTGATTTTGTTCAGGCTCTTCCCCTCTTTGTGTGACTTTATTCTTTGGGGTGGGTAGGCCCCAGTTTTGACTTCAGTGCTGGGGGTGGGTCCTGGTGGGACAAAACCAATCGTAGTAGTCCTAACCCTCTATAGTGATTGGTTCAGTATTGGCTTGTGATCCAATTCTGTTCAATAAAGTCTTAAATGGAGGACAGCTGAGAGATTCTCAGAAGAGTTTATTTGTTCCAAAGAGAAGCAGGGAGAGTCATCATTAACTTATGTAAACACTACTGTATCTGGATATGATGCCTAGATCTAGAGCAGCTATCTTATTTTCTAAGAATGAAAATAACCTACAGAGGCAGACCCAAGAGGGTCTTAGAGAAACAGAGTCAAGGTCACTTAGATTGATCTACCTATGAAATTTTGTTAGGAGAGATAATAAATGTTACAAATAGTAGGCCACTTTGGGTTGAATCTTCTGTTATTTGTAGCTAAGAAATTTCTAACAGATACAGTTACTATATGAGGCAGCCAGAGTATCCATAACTCTTACTGGTGTTCTGTGATACAGAGGAACCCACTTTCACCCTTCCCCATAACTGAAGCCCATTTTTTTTTTTTTAACTTAGACACCATGAGATTCAGCAGATGTGAATGTCAATGCTCATCTAATTGAAGCCCAGGATACACCTTGAGATAGAGAACTCAGAAAGCAATTAAGTATCAGATTTCATCCTGTGGAAATAATGCAATTTTCCTGAAGGAGGAGTTGAAGTCAGTTGGTCTGGGCGAATTTTGAGGCATGACATACGTGGGAATATGTTTTGAAATATCTTTCCTAGGGGCCCCTGAGTGGCTCAGTCGGTTATCCGTCCAACTCTTGATTCCTCGCTGGACATGGAGCCTCTCTCCCCCCGCGTCCCCCGCCCACTCCAACCCCATGCTCACGGGTGCTCTCTCTCTCTCTCTCTCTCTCTCAAATAAATAAATATATTTCCTAGTGTAGTACTGTGAAAGTCCAAATTAGCTAAGATCAGATCTTTTGTTCCTCCATTCTGAGACTGCTTATTATAATCCCTCAGTAAATTACCTTGAATATGTGTCATAGTCTTATGTGTTAGGATGGCGGAAACTGTAAAACAGGTGGCCAGAGGTAGAGGTATTTGTTTTAGGCACCAATAACCAGTTTTTCATTGGATGGACTGAACTCTAATATATCATAGCAATGGAAAGTGACTCCTACCCCTGGAATCACCAATGGCAGTAGAACATACTTCATTTTTTTCTAAAACACTTTTTTTCCCTAATGTATTTACCTCTCTAATTGCACTACTTTTCACAATTGCTGTTGGACAAGTGGCAGTTATGATGTAGCTGTCATTGCCTATTCACATGCATCAAAACTCATAGAATTGGCCCTGGTATCTTAGAAGAAATTCCTAGAGACCATAGCGGAGCATTCTTTTAAGAAATGCTGTGTCCTTAACAGTCTAAATGGCACAAAGGATGATATTGTGTGCCAAAACATGGGCATGGTTGATTTTGAGTCTGAAAGTCACTTAGAAAAGCCAGACTTTGAGGGGTGCCTGTGTGGCTGGCTCAGTTGGTTGGGTATTCTAACTCCTGATTTTGGCTCAGGTCATGATCTCAGGGTCCTGGGATCCAGCTCCACTTTGGGCTCTGCACTCAGTGAAGAGTGTACTTGAGATTCTCTCCCTCTGTCCCTCCCCCAACTTGAGCTCTTTTTCTCAAATAAACACAATCTTAAAAAAAGTCAGCCTTAGAATGTGAATAACTTAACCAATACTTTTTTATGAAAAAAATCATTATGTCTAACATGTTTTTGATAAGTATAAAATAAACATTCTAAGTTACAAGACCACATCATATCATAGCTTTATTGGAAGAATTAAAAATTATTTTAGAAGTATGAAATAATGGTTCTTCTTTAAGTTGATAACATCTTAGATTCAATGAAAGATGGTAACTAGAAACTCAGATCTCATTGTTACTGAAGAACTAGATGCTTCTTCTACTACATTTGCCGGAAGATTCCTTCCTCTGAGCAGTCACCTCTCATGTTTCTCTTTTGTTTTTTTTTTTTTTTTAATTTTTATTTATTTATGATAGTCACACAGAGAGAGAGAGAGATGCAGAGACATAGGCAGAAGGAGAAGCAGGCTCCATGCACCGGGAGCCCGACGTGGGATTCGATCCCGGGTCTCCAGGATCCCGCCCTGGGCCAAAGGCAGGCGCCAAACCGCTGCGCCACCCAGGGATCCCTGTTTCTCTTTTTGAATCAGTTTATCAAGCTGGTACTCCTTTTTTTTTTTTTTTTTTTTTTTTTTTTTAATTTTTTTTTTTATTGGTGTTCAATTTACTAACATACAGAATAACACCCAGTGCCCGTCACCCATTCACTCCCACCCCCCGCCCTCCTCCCCTTCCACCACCCCTAGTTCGTTTCCCAGAGTTAGCAGTCTTTACGTTCTGTCTCCCTTTCTGATACCTCCCACCCATTTCTTCTCCCTTCCCTTATTTTCCCTTTCACTATTATTTATATTCCCCAAATGAATGAGAACATATGTTTGTCCTTCTCCGACTGACTTACTTCACTCAGCATAATACCCTCCAGTTCCATCCACGTTGAAGCAAATGGTGGGTATTTGTCATTTCTAATTCAAGCTGGTACTCCTGATTGACTAGACTCAAGTCACATGACTTGAGGACTGTAAAGGAATCTGGGGATGTGATTTCTAATTTCTGAGGTAGAAAGATGGGACTCAAGACATGAATATATCCTAAATAGTAGAAAAGTAGCCATACTTCAATAAAGAAATGACACTTGAGATGGATTTCAAAGTTTAGATGCTGTTTTTAACAAGTAGAGATGAATATAAAAGATGTTCTTAGCAGAGAAATTAGTGTGGAGGCAGGAGAACATTGCCTATGTTTGGATAAAAGGGAAAAGCATTGCATATTTATGGGGATTATCAGAAGGCACACTGGAACTAGATAGTGGCAAGTCTTGGATTTCAGGTTTAAGAGTTTGTATGTATTTCAGGGGCTATATGGAACCAATAGCATGGGGAAGTGGAAGATGCTGTGGTTGCTTTTGTCTTCAATAATACATGGACTCCAGCATAATCCCAGAAGGACAGGATTGGTTCAAGGATATAAATGGGGGGGAAAAAGGATATAAATGGGAATTTAGAGGTAATCTGCATTCAAACATAATTTTCTTTGCGAATAGATTTTCTAAAGTATGAAAAATATATACTTAATTAGTTACCTCGGTTCCTAAGCAACTTTCTTTGTGAAGTGCTCACATTGTATGATTATTTTCTAAGAATAGTCATTGTGGGATTTGTTATGGATATGGATTCTATCCTAAGTGCAATCCCCTATTCTTTTTTCCACCCTCTAACAAAAGAATTTGAGTTGGTTTGAGGTTTGGAAGAAAGGTTGGAGGATACCATGCTTCAGCATGCCAGTCTTCAATATTGAAGGATTGTTGACATAACAATTTCTTTCTCTTCTTTTTGTTCTTTTCTCCTTTTGACCTTCAAACCATAATTCTTACTTCTTATTTTAAAAGCTATGACTAATGATCCATTGTGATGGGAAATGGATACAGATCAGGAATTATACTTAAGGTTGAAAGAGTTGAATCTGATCATTTCAAGAAGGGATGCCTCATATATTCTCATTACCATCTTAGCTCTCTATTATGGATGCACTGGGCAAAAAAACGATGCCCTGGAAAAGTAGTAAATTGCATAAATTGTTATCGGTAGATCAAATGGTTGAAGTGACTGTAGCTATTTGTGTTTTTTTCTGCTATTTAAAAACTAAGACACTATACGTAAAATTTATTATGTGCCTTTTCCAATTTCTAAATACACTACTAGTGGCAACTACTAACTCTGACATTATGACATGAAAAGCTAATGTGACTAGTAATTTTTATGCCATGCATTTTTTGTTCTTTAGCTCTACTGCTGTTGACAATGACTGTTGCTATTTGCAGATGGCATTTAGCTTCATGATTTGCCTGATTCTTCTGTTTCCAGGGTCACTCATTTTATCAGTTTCTTAATAAACACGTAGTGGCTTAAAATAACAACCATTGGGCAGCCTGGGTGGCTCAGCGGTTTAGCGCCGCCTTCAGCCCACGCCGTGATCCTGCCGTGATCCTGGAGACCCAGGATCAAGTCCCACATCAGGCTCCCTGCATGGAGCCTGCTTTTCCCTCTGCCTGTGTCTCTGCCTCTCTCTCTCCTGTGTCTCTCATGAATGAATAAATAAATAAAAATCTTAAAAAAAAACCCCCAACCATTTATTGTTATTCATGAGCTATGAGTCAATTGGGTGCTTCTGCCTATCTGAGGCAGACATGTGGGTAGCTAGGCTCACTCCTGTCTGGGGTCAGCTGGTGACTTGGCAGAGGACTATGTGTGAGTGAAGGTGGCCAAACTCCTATGTCTAGTGGCTATCTCACTGTTGGTGGGGAAGTTGGGGATGACGTGGGCCATGTGCCTCTATCATAGTCTGAAAACTGTAATGCTTATGGAGGCCCAAGTGCAGAGCTCTCATGTGGCAACTTCTTCCATATTCTATCATGTAAGTCACAAGGCCATCCTAAATTCAATGGTTGAAGAAATAGACTCCACCTTTTGGTGGAGGAGATTCAAAGTATTGTGGCCATTTTTGCAATCTATCACAATCATTTTCTTTCAAGATATAGTACCTGGCTGGTATGTCTTCCCCTATGTTTTCCATTTGCAAAATCTATACTATGCAAAGTTGTTTTCCTCTCTTCGTGTTGTTTATGGCTGATTCTTTCTGGCTATAAGTTGAAAATTTTGTTTTCCTGACTTCTTCTTAAACATTCAAACAAATATAACCTGGCCTGACCAATGTGAGTATGGAAAGAACATTAAGCCTTTGGTTTTATTTTGATATGTCCAGAGGCAATGGGAGAATTTTTGCAAGTAAAGCCTTTGCCACAATTTTAGAGGTTATATTCCACACAATGTCAACTAGTTAAGGTGGAGTGGGTATTCCACTTGCCATATTGACATCCTAGCTGCTTCCCCATGGAGCATAGATCATCTTTTAATTCATACATGGGCACTATACAGGCCTGGCATCCTGATTAAGAGCTCTCTGAGCCCCAGTTTCATCAACCTCAAATGGAACGGGACGAGGAACTCAACACAGTTTCATGATAAAAACTTTCAATAAGTTAGTTATAAAATGAATTTACCTAAATATAGTGAAAGCCTTATATGAATAGCTATGGGCTTTTCATATCATACTCTAGTGAAAAGCTGAAATCTTTTCTTCTAAGATCGGGAATAAGGCAAGGATGCCCACTCTTGCTACTTCTATTCAGCATAGTTCTAGGAGTCTTAGCCAAGCAATTAGGCAAGAGAATGAAATAAAAGATATCCAAATTGGAAAGGAAGGAGTAAAATAATCTCTGCTTGCAGATGGCATGATCTTATAGTTAAAAAAAACCCTAGAGACTAGAAAAAAACCACTAGAACAAATAAATGAATTAAATAAAGCTGTAGGATATGAAATAAACATACAAAAATAATTTCTCTACCCTAACAACAAACTACCTGAAAGGGAAATTAATAAAATAAAAATACTTAAGGACAAAGAAACTTAACTAAGGAGGTAAGTGACTTGTATGCTGAAGCTATAAAACATTGATAAGAGATATTAAAGACATGTGTGTTCATAGATTGGAAGATTTCATATTGCTAAAATGGCCATACAACTGAAAGTAATCTACAAGTTCAATGGAATACCTATCAAAATCCTAATAACATTTTTTTAGAGAAATGGAAAAAAAAAATCTAAAATTCATAGGGAACCACAAAAGACCCCAGATAGCCAAAGTCATCTTGAGAAAGAAGAGCAAAGTTGGAGGCATCATAGTTCCTGATTTCTATATTATAAAGCTACCATAGTTAAAATAGTATGGTACTGACATAAAGATAGATATGTAGATCAAAGGAACAGAATAAAGATCCCAGAAATAAACCTATGCATATACAGCCAAGTGATCTTTTACAAGAGTGCCAAGAATACATCATGAGGAAAGGATAATCTTTTCAGAAATGGCACTGGGAAAACTGGATATTCAGTTGCAAAAAGTGAGATTGGACCCTTCCTACACCATCCACAAAAATCAACTCAAAAACATAAGAACTGAAACTGTAAAACTCCCAGAAGAAAACATAGGAGAGAAGCTTCATGGCATTGGTCTTGGCAGTGACATTTTTGGATATGACACCAAAAGTATAGGCAACAAAGGTAAAAATAGATAAGTGAGATTACACCAACCTACAAACTTCTGCACAGAAAGGAAACAATCAATGGAGTGAAAAGGCAATCTATAGAAAGAGAAAAAATATTTACAAGCCACAAGTCTGATATTGGGTTAATATCCAAAATATACAGGGAACTCCTAAACTCAATAGCTAAAATAGCTAAATAAATAATTAGCTAAGTAAATAAACAAACAAAACCATTTAAAATGGGCAAAAGGCTTCAACCGGCCTTTCTCCAGAGAACACATACAAGTGGCCAACAGATACGTGACAAGATGTTCTGCAGCACTAATCATCAGGGAAATGCAAATCAAAACCACAGTGAGATATCACCTCACACCTGTTAGGATGGTTATTACAAAAAAAACAAAACAAAACAAAACAAAAAAACCCAAAAGATAACAAATGTTGGAGAGGGTGTGGAGAAATTGAAACTCTTGTACACTATTGGTGGGAATATAAAATGGAGTGCAGGTAGTATGAAAAACAATATAGGGATTCCTTTTATAGATAAAAAAAATAAAATTACCACAGAATCCAGTAATCTCACTTCTGGGTATATATACAAAACGATTTTAAATTGGCATTTTGAAGAGATATAGAGATACATGCATTCCTATGTTCATTGCAGCATTATTTGCAGTAGCCAAGATATGAAAATAACCTAAATTTCCACCTACATATGAATGGATAAAGCAAATATGGTGTATGCATTCAATGGAATAGTATTCAGCCCTAAAAAAGGAGGAAATCCTGCTATATGTGACATCATGGTTGAACCCAGAGGATGTTATGCTAAGTGAGATAAGCCAGAATGGTAGTTGTCAGGGACTAGGGGTTTGGGGAAATGGGGATTTACTGTTCAGTAGCTATATAGTTTTAGTTAAATGTAATTTAGTTAAATGTAAAATGAATATGTTCTAGAGATCTGTTGTACAACCAGGTACCCATAGTTAGCAATACTATATTGTGCACTTAAAATTTTGTCAAAAAAGGTGGATCTTAGGGTGCCTGGGTGGCTCAGTTGGTTAAGCATCTGCTTTTGGTTCAGGTCTTGATCCTAGGATCTTGGAATTAAGCCCCATGACAGGCTCTCTGCTCATAGAGGGCCTGCTTCTCCATCTCCTCCCTGGTGGTGCTCTTTCTTGCTATCTCTCTCTCCCTCTCAAATGAATAAATAAATGAAATCTTTAAAAAAAATGGTTGGATCTGATGTTAAGTGTTCTTTTTTTTTTTTTTTAAGTTTCAAAACCCTTTATTTAGATAAAAAGAAAATTTTAGTGAGTTCCAAACAAAACAAATAGATTACCTGAAAGGAATAAGAATCAGACTGACATCAGGCTTCTCATCACCATACTAAATGCTAGAAGAAGAAACAATGCCTATACATTACTAAGGGAAATTTATTTAAATGCATAACGCCTTTGCCATGTAAAATCACCAATGAAGGACCAATAAAGCCATTTTTAAACATGTAAGAACTAAGAAATCTTAACATCCAAGAATCCATTACAATGCATTATTAGAAGACATAGAATAGCAACACCAAAAAAAAAAATTTAAAGAGAATGATGAGAAGCAAAAAACAGTAACATCTGAACATGAACCAGGAGGAGTAAAAAAGCTGAAAATAATTAAAAGAGGCTCCACTGGAGCTTGACACTCAAGACCATCTATTCTGAGCAACAAGATTTTTAGTGACACAGGATTAGCTTTCCTTCAAAATGGGCACAATCACATGGCTTAGTTGTTGCTGTTTTGGGGGGCTTAAATTTTTTAAAGTCTTCAGAGCAATAACAGAAGAGTTTAATTTTATTAAAGGAAAAAATGTAAATGACATAAACCTTGACAATTTAGAAATGATAAAAATCAGAAGTTGAAGCAGGAAAGGGAAGTGAGAGGTAGTAAAATGCTTTTGATTCCTCCTGGGAGATGTACCATGCATTACAAAGTGATAAAGCAGGAAAGAAAGTTTAAGTGTGACTATGTTAGGTGATGAAATAGTGACTTGTCTTGATGTTAAGTGTTCTTATCACAATAATTAAAAAATTATTTTCAACATTTGTCATAAGGTTGTCCTATGAATTCAATGGCACAATTCCCATAAATCTTTGAAAAAAATAAAGTGTGACAAAACTACTTGGTTGCTATTCTTATTGCTATTTTAATACTAATGGATGGACTTATATTTTAGGGTCTCCCAGTAATGAGTGTGCTTTTGCTATTTCAAGTATCACTCATCATGATCAATGAAACCATTCAGGAAGACAGTATAAAGTATTTATTGCCATTATTCAAACAAACAACAAATTGCTAAGCTTCTTTTGTATATTCAGCAATGTCCAGGCACTGTATGAAATAAAAGTATGAGATGAACATCATCCTTGTCTCTAAGTAATTTAACAATCTAGTTAGGAAAATGAAGCTGTCATGTACAAGACAATTAACAAGGAAATAAGTAGAAATGAATCAAGTAATAAGCAGTCTGAGAGCCCAACTGAAGTTTAGACAAGAAGAATCATGGAGGCGTGAATGTTGCATAAAATCTTCTTGGAAAAGGTGGGACCTCAGAGAGTTAGGAAGAGTTGGCTCACTGCAGAACATTAGCTATGGGAGCTCTATTGGTATCATCCAGCTTTTTATGCTCTCCAAAACTATAAGGAACTTCTTGATTTAGTTGTCAATAATTAGACAGTATGTGGTTTAAGAGCAAAATTCCTTCTATAGCCTGGAAAGAAATTTCTCCCTATACATAAAGTTTCCTTCGTACAGGCTGGTGCATGACCTTGGCCCT
Organism: Canis lupus dingo; assembly: GCF_003254725.2. Lineage (NCBI taxonomy): Eukaryota > Metazoa > Chordata > Mammalia > Carnivora > Canidae > Canis > Canis lupus. The sequence goes on along the minus strand of NC_064269.1, from coordinate 19,838,262 downwards.
TCTTAGCTTACAGAATGTTTTATAAAGTCTTTACAGCCAGTATAACTTCTGACAGGAGGATATCTCTGATCTTGATGATAATCATCAGACATCTACATTATTTTATTATGCTTTCAGAAGATGTGCAGTTACTAAATAGATTCACCCAGAGATACACATCAATCAACAACCAAATTAATTGGCATCCTCATTTTATAGTGTTTCTTTCTTTTTCCTTCAACAGTTTCTTAACGCAGTGTTTCTTGAATTGTGTTTTACTGGTTAAAATACAAGTTCCTGAAACCCATCCCAGGCCTCCTGAATTAGAATCTTTGGGGAAAGCTCAAGAATCCACATTTGTTGGAGCTGCTCATATGACCTTTAACACACCAATCATGCCTTAATGTTTGCTATGTTTAAAAACATCCTGATGTCCCCTCTGCCTCCTACCTCTGTCCCTTAGATCTCTGATGTTGTGCCTCAGGCATCAGTGTTTTTAACCTCCAAGGTAATTCCAATGTTCAGACAGAGTTAATGACCATTGGCTTAACAGCACTATGTTTCAAGTTTGAAGGCGCACAAGAACCTGGAAATCTTGTTAAAATACAGTTCTGATTTTACAAAATCTGGAATAAGGCCATAAATTCTGGATTTCTAATAAGTTCTCAGATGTTGCAGATGCTTCGGGTCAATGGACCACAATTTGTAACAAGAACTTCGAGAAGAAGACCTTTAATTGCACAACTGCCTTATTCTTCACTGGCACAATCTTCTGTATGGCTTCTCTGTGATTGGACCTAATTCCTTATTAACTAATTTATGGCCCAGCAAAAACTGTTTAAAAGGATCCTTTTGCTAGCTTCCCATAAAAATAGGATTTCTTTCAAACTTTGTACACCAGCCAAACAACCTGACATCTACTCTGACCTCCTCTCTTACCTTTCCTTCTAAACTGGCCTTCCTTCTGCTGTTCACATATACCAGCTAATTCTTGTTTCAGGCCTCTGCCTGCTGTTTCCTGGAAAGCTCTTCTCTCAATTCACTGCAAGGTTGGCCCTCTGTCCTTTTAGAACTAAGTTTCAATATTGTTTCTGTAGTGGGCCCTTCCCTGATGCCTTCCTCCACGCCATCGCGAGCATACATTATCTATTACATCATCATGTGTGTTTTTTTTTTTTTAAATAGAACTTATGATCTGAAATTCCTGTTGATTTATTTCTTTCCTTTTTAATTTGTCTATCTCCCTACTCCACCCCTATGATCATGTAGGCCATACCAGGATATAGGCCTAGTTTATCATGTTCGTAGCTGGATTCCAGTGCCTAGAACAACACCTGGTTTGTGGTGATTGATTAATAATTGCTGAGGGAGTGAGTGGTAGTCTGTAAAATCACCTAGAGGAAAGGGATCAGAATCTCTCCAGTATTGGTTTAAAATGCCAATTTCTGGATCCCAATCGCAGAATATTTCAGTACTTTAGGGATGGGCTCCTAAGACTCTAGACTGAGAAAGTCCTAAAGTGTGTATTCCATTCTTGTTTCACTGTATTTTCTTGGGTAATAACTATGGATTATCCTTAGCTATTAGAATTCCTTAATTCTTTTAGAAAGGGACTATCTCACAAAAACTGATTTTTTTCACTTGGCTTATGAGCTAGGGTGGATCTGGATGTGCTTCCCAAACCATGAGCACCATGTCAGACTGCACCTCTGATCTGCTGAGACAATATTCCTGGGTATCAGTTCCAATAATCTTTATTTCTTAAAAGATGTCCAGGTGATTCTGATTAGTATTCAATTTTGTGCAGCACTAGAGTATGAAGAACTTCTTATTAGAACTGATGGGATGTGAAGCACTGATGTTAATTCTCCACAAGCATATACAAAAAGACTCTGAATAACATGCCGTATCTGATAGAAATGCTCTCAGGGCAAGCAACAACAAAAAATCTGATTAATAGTAGATTAAACAATAGGTGCTTTTTTCCTCTCTCCTAACAAGAAATCTGAAGTTAGGTGTTCGCTGGCAACGGTTCAGTAGCTCTGCATGCCACCAAGGATTCAGATTGTTCCTATCTTTATCTTCCACCATCCTCATATGCTTGTTTTTTTCCTCATACTTATAACTTTGAATAAAGCCAACACAGCTTCAGGCATCACATTCACATTTAAGGAAAGATGAAGAATGAAGGGTTCATTTTTTTTATCTGGAAAGAAAAATCTCTCCCAGGAGCTCCCTCGAAGACATATTGTTTTTCCTTGGCCAGAACTTGGCATTCTACCCCAGCTGCAAGGAAGCCTGGGAATGTGAATAGATAGCTCTCCAGACGTTCGCGGGAAGTGGCTAGTGAGAAGGGGACCTAGAGTGGTTTTTAAACAGCCAAGAAACAGCATCTACTACATATGGCTGTTGTAGGAACATGGCTCAGCCCAAAATGATGTCCAAGAGGAAGCATTCCACCCTCTTTTGATCTGTTCAATCAATGTTTTCTAGGATTATTTTTCTTTTTGTCTAGAGGATTTCCCCCAAAATGACTGATTCTTATGTCCACGCTTTATAAAAATTGAGATACAATGGATATTTTTAACATTAGTTTCAAGCGTACAACATAATGATCTGACATTTGAGTCTATTGTGAAATGATTACCACAGTAAGTCTAGTCAACACATATCACCTCACATGATTACAAATTGTTTCTTGTGATGAAAATTTTTAAGATCTACTCTCTTAAGAACTTTCAAATATACAGTACACCATTATTAACGATGGTCCCCATGCTGTATATTATATCCCCAGAAATTATTTGTTTTCCAACTGGAAGTTTATACCTTTTGAGTTTCCTCACCCATTTTTGTAAAACCTCTAGCCTCACCTCTGGCAACCATTAATCTGTTCTCCAAAAGTTCTGTGGGTTTTTTTTATTTGTTTGCTTGCTTTTTTAAAGATTCCACATTTAAGTGTGATCATATTTGTCTTTCTCTGACTTATTTCATTTAGCATAATGCCCTCAAGTTTCATTCATGTTTTCACAAATGGCAAGATCTCTTTCTTTATGGCTGAATAATATTCCATCGTGTGTGTGTGTGTGTGTGTGTGGGTGTGTGTATACCACATTTTCTTTATCTATTTATCCATCTTTACTCATTTATTTATTCATGGACACATAGATTATGTGTTGGCTATTATAAAGAATGCTGCAATGAACATGGGGGTGCATATGTTTTTTCAAGTTATTCTTTTTATCTCCTTTGCATAAATACCCAGAAGTGGAATTGCTGAATCATATGGTAATTCTATTTTTAGTTTTTTGAGGAAACTCCATACTGTTTTCCATAGTGGCTGCACCAATTTACATTCCTACCAACAGTACACAGCTTTCCCTTTTCTCTACATCTTCACCAACACTTGTTATTTCTTATCTTTTTTGTAACAGCCATTCTAGTAGCTGTGAGGTGGTATCTCATTTTATTTGCATTTCCCCAGTGATTACTAAACCTCTGGTGGTAACAGCAACAAGTTCATATATGCCAGGCATTATATACTCATTTAATCTTCAAAACAAACTTATGTAGTAGCTCCAATTATTACCTACAGTTAACATGTGTTAAACTGAAGTATAGAGAAGTAATTTGCCCAAGACCACTTAGCAAGTGAATAGTAGGATGGGATTCAAACCCAAGCAACTTGGTTCTAGAGTCCATGCATCTAAGCATAAAACTGTAGTGTACTACCATCCATGTGTACTTAGGTAAAAATCCACAGACTAAAGAAGCAAAACTTAATCAAACAAACTTAGACTTTGTTAGTTGCTGTGAGGCACTTCAAAAGGGGAAATTAAGGAAGAGTACTTCAAGGGTTTAGAAGACAGGAGTCAGTCAAAGGAAGGTCTTAACAGGGATAGCTCAAGAATTTGTAAACTAGGAGAGTTACTAGAATTCTCTCGTCTTATCTTTAGAACATATGAATCTATCTGAAATTACTATTAGAGCAATAAAGTCTGAATGAGCTGGAGTTAAGAGAATTTGAGCTTAGATATTTTGTCTTTATCATATTTTGCTACAGTTTATCTGTTTTGTGAATCGTGCAGTTTTGCAAGTTATGATTTGTATTTCAATTCTTAGTACTCTCCTCAGTAGCTAACTACCAGCAGAGACGTTGTTCAGCTGTCAGTGTCTCCTTCTGGTCATTCCTCCATCTAAGTGGAAGGATAGGTCATTCTCTTTCAAAAGAATCTAAATCTGTACCACTGTTCAATTGGTTGTGATCTTGTATTGAGTATGGCTATCTCAAGTGACAATCCTTCTGATTGTTTTTGTTGGATAATTTATAGAATCTTCTAGAGGGAAAGTGGCTCTAGAATTATTCACACTCAGTGACTGCGACTTAGAAACACTGAGATGAAAAAGTACGTATGCAAATATGATTTATCTATTCCTTAAGCTACTTATATCGTTTCTTAAATAGCCACGTGGCCTTTTCCTTTGATCCGAGAAGGGTAGTTCAACTTTGTCCATTGTCTGGAGGTTGAAGTCTATTTCTAAGATATTGTATGTGCCATGATTAAGGATAAGAGTGTCTACTAATAATTTAAATTCCTGAACCAGTGGATAAGGCAGAAAATAACCAAAAGGATAAAGAACAAAAACTTGCAAAGAAGTATGTGGCAATCTGTACCTTTGGGCATCTGGGGTCTTGGACATAAGCCATCTACCTCACACTGTCTTCTGCTTTGGGGCCAAAACAGCCCTGGGAGTCTTGTCTTTGTCATAGATAAATTCCCAAAGTGATGAGCGCAATGATATCTATGAGTTTATTCTCTCTAGTAGCAATGGTCCTTTACAGAGATTCTTTAGATGCTTTTTTCCCCCCCAGAAAATTCATGTCTTCAATACTTTAGTCAGTACTCTTAAAGTTACACATTTTGGCCAAGAGAAGTGGGGATCTCCATCACAAGTACCAAGAAAAGGCTCTGAGTTCATGTTTTGTGTACTTAAGGTCAGAACGACATCAATGCAAACACATAACCGCCTATTTGAATATACAACATAAAAGGGCAATCCATCATTAATTTCCCCTAAAACACACTTGCACCTGCAGACTTCCTGGAGGTTTTTTTTTCTTCTTCTTTTTTTTTTCTTTAGGGGGAGTGTCTTGAAGTACCAGGACTCTCAAACACCTGGAGGCCAACAACTGCAGATGTCTGCCTGAAGGCAAAGATTTGATCAAGCTGATGAAGCCAGCATGGTATGTCCTAACAAAACAATGATCTACAGAGATTATAAAGCTTGAAGTGGTTTTAATTCTGAAGATATGCAAACCCTATGCCTGAAAAGAGATGGGAGATTCCACAACAAAACTATGAAATGATTACCAAATGTGTACCATCAAGAACTAGGATTTTAGTTGACATTAAGGATTTTGTTTTACACACATTAATTCTGTATTGTTTGAATATAATAATCTGTGATTGTCTCAAATATGGCTTAAGTAGAGAAGAAAAGAAAGTTCTTTGTGGCCATGCATTTAGGATCTCTGCTATTGTTACTCCAAACTAGGACTCTCTGAACTTTTCCCAGAATTTAAACTAAGTATTGTAGTTTTTAAAATAAAAAAAAGTATCAATATTTACTTTTTAAAAATCTCTGAAAACTTTTTGGCTACCTAAAATATATCAAAGAAGAATATTTGAAACAGTTCAGAACAATTAAGTAAATTTCATTTGCTTAATAATTAATTTCTATTTAAAACAAAAGAAGATATCTTAGAGTTAAATCAGCCAAGATGCTGGTTTTATATTTTTATATTTTTAAATTTATTTATTTGAAAAAGAGAGAGAGCACAAGCAGGGAGAAGGGGCAAAGGGAGAGGGAGAAGCAAGCTTCCTGCTTCTTCCCAGCAGGAAGTCTGTCAAGGGCTTGATCCCGGGACCCTATGATCATGACCTGAGCAGAAGGCAGACACTTAACCAACTGAGCCACGGAACCCCTAAGATGCTTATTTTAAAAGCTGTTGGGTTTGTCTATCCTTGATTCTCCTTTTCTGATTTCCTTGTAGGCCTATCCTGTTGCTAACAAACCTGACCATTATGCTAAATTACCATAGTTCACTTCTCTAAGTGAGATTCTTTATGGTACTGTGTAAAAATTAAGCATTTAGCAAGCTTAGTCACACCATATAATTGCAAAAGTTTTTAAGTCTAGGTCAACTTGAGCAAGTTTGTTCTTGATTTATGTGCTACCTCCAAAAATATGTCAAGGTATTATTTGCTTTCAGAATAGCTTACATTTCCCTTCACAGAGGAGTACTGAGGCAAATATAGTGATTGTGCACCCACCTGGGACTATAGGACCTGCATTTTGGATTTTGGCCACACCAATTTAAAATACATAACTTTTTATTTTTTTTAAGATTTTATTTATTTATTCATGAGAGACACAGAGATAGAAGCAGAGACACAGACAGAGGGAGAAGCAGGCTTCTCGCAGGAAACCCGATGTGGGACTCGATCCCTGGACCAAGATCAGGCCCTGAGCCAAAGGCAGATGCTCAACCGCTGAGCTACCCAGGTGTCCCAAAATACATAACTCTTATGGTCACATATTATTTATTGGTACTGATTTACTTCTCAGATTTGTGCTAAATTATTTTCTTTCTTTTTTTGAACCTCCTATACCTCTGACCAGCTAAACGCAGACAAATAGGTAGAAATGCCCCTTTAAAAACAGGTGGGAGCATACCAGTTGTTATTCTCAAACTTATTAAATCCAAGAGTTATCCTTAAGAATTCCTTGACTCATGCTATAAAATTTTCAGAAATATTTACTGGAAAAAATATTTAAACTCTGAGTCAGCTGTCATATAATCTCTACCATCATTTATATTGTACGCTTGGGGCTGTCATGCTGTTCATAGTAGTGAGGTGATACAATATAGGTAGGAGTGATGTGTGATTACTTATATTATTTAGCTTCAGGAGAACTAAGAGGCATCTCACACTGAAAGAGTCAAAACTTTGCTGATTTCTGATTGTTTCAGAGGGACTTATTTTACTACTGTCAATAGTGCTTTTAGTTAACTCCAGAGAACGAATACATACCTACCCAGCCAACAAATCAGCATATTCAGAAATGATCCTATTTTTTTTAAAAGAACTTTATGTATTCTCCTACACTTATCTCCCAACCAAAGTAGAGATGGAAACTGAGATTATTGAACAATGGTTCCAGGCTCTCTTTTCTTCAGCTGCGTTGATCAGCTGTTGTTTATGGGTGGAGTAGGGCTGATATTTGCCTGTTCCTTGTGCTTTGTAATTGAAAAGAAGTCAATTTTAGGGGATGGGAGGATGAGCTGATTGGATTACTTTAATTTTTTTAATTTGTTTTTTTTTTTTTAAAGATTTTATTTCTTTATTCATGAGACAGAGAGAGAGAAAAAGAGAGAGAGAGGCAGAGACACAGGCAGAGGGAGAAGCAGACTCCATGCACGGAGCCCGACATGGGACTCCATTCTAGGTCTCCAGGATTAGGTCCTGGGCCAAAGGCAGTGCTAAACCACTGAGCTACCTGAGCTGCCCAATTGGATCACTTTTATACCAGTTAAGAGAGAATATACCCTACTTCAATATGCAGGGGCTCAGTTTTATACATGCCTCACCTTTACCCATGGCTCTTTTAAATCAACCCTGAAAATGGAACTAAAAAAATTCAAGAGTTAACTGCATATAACCAATTGAAGCCATAAGTAGACTGGGTGCTCTCTGGGAATAGACCAAGCTTTTTACCTGAACATCGATTACTGAGCAACCAGAAATGGAATGTTACCAAGCTAGCTTTGAGTAGAAGACTAGAGAAGTTCTGGTTTAACCAGGATTTTGGAAAAAGTGGCATTTTTAAAAACCTTTATTTTCAAGTATGAGTAATGATGAGACCAAATGGATCTTCTCTGAAATCAGTCTATCCCAAAGTCAAAGGAAAATATATTAATAAGAACCTAACCCCCACTCACCTACTAGCCTCTTTTCTTTCCCTATTTTCATTTAAACTCCACTTTTCTGTCAAAGTTATCTTTCTAAAATTCCAATCTAACCATGCTATTTTCTGCTTAAAAGTCTTTGATGGGTCCCCATTCCCTTAGAAGATAAGGTCCAATTCCCTCAGCTTGACATTTGAGACCTTTCATAATCTGGTCCCAGTCAAAGATCCCAGATACTTCTTTTCTGACCCAGATTGTCTGCAACCACACTAAGCTTTTAATTATCTCTTGAATACATTGACTCCTCTGTACAGTTCTCTGTATCTGGAATGCCCTCTCCACACCAAGATTTAAGCATCCCAGATAGCAATTCCTCTGAGGAGTCTCTCTCATCTTACTTCTCCCCATTCTACTTAGAAAGAAGAAATAATGTCTCCACTCTGAACTTGTCATAAGGCCTTTTTTGGAATTAGTTACATGCTCATGAGTCTGTCCTACCAAACTGAAATCCTTCATGGAAAGGATAATATAATATTCATCTTTATTTCCCCAGCATATTGTGCAGATGTGGTACATAACACATATTCAATAATTGTTAAATTCCAGAGTGTTTTTTAAACAGTAAATTTGGTCAGGATATGCAGCAAATATGTGATAATAGTTTTAAAATACTGATTTATTTATTTTTAGTTCTTAGTACTTATTCTGTTAGAGCAGTGCCGTCCAATATAAATATAATGTAAGCCACAGATGCAAGCCATATATACATAATATAAAATTTTCTAGTAGCCACATTAAAAAAAGTAAAAAGAAACAGGTAAAACTAATTTTAATAGTATATCTTAATAGTATTTTTATTTAACCACATATATCCAAAAAATCATTTCAATATGGCATAATAAATAAATGATTAACAAGATATGTACATTCTTTTTTTTTTTTTTTTTTTTTTGGTCTTTGAAATTCAGTATGTGCTTTTCACATCTCAGTTTGGGCTAGCCACATTCCAAGTACTCCATAGGCTCTTGTGGCTTATAGCTACCATACTGGACAACACAGCTCTAGAGATTTCTATTTTCATTCTGGAAGTTGCTGGGTGCTCTACAATAACTGCTTCAGTGGTGGAATGCAAACCTGAAAGAAAAAAACAGGAATGATTTTCCTCTGGCGTTTGAGTTTCAAAAGTTTAGGTCCTTGAGGGGAAAGAAAAGCTGTGTACAGAGGAAATGAAATAGATTTGGGGAAAAGATCATGACGCAAAAAGGAGGATTCCTGTGGCATTCTCCTACAAGTACATACATGAGCAGAGAGTCCCTATGCCAGAGAGTGGGGAACAATTTAAGAGGAAGCAGAAAGTGAACTGAATCCTGGAGAAAGAAGGGCTCCTGCCTCTCCCTCAGGTTCAAAGGAGGAGGCCAACTGAAATTCAATTTGGTTTGGGGGGTTTGAGGGCCTGGATTCTCTCTTCTGGGAAGAACTGAGGAAGGTGGCAAGTAGAAAGTCTGCTATGTAGCGTGTTCAGGCTGATGGAACTGAGATGGCCTCATAGAATTTCCACATGTTTCTGGAGCTATCCAAGAGCAGTTTGCAAACAGTGATGGCTTCTTCACAGTCACATTGGGTTTTCTGTAACCCAGCCTTTTGTAAGGGAAACAGAAGGATCCCATGCCCCAAAAAGGGAGAAGCATGGACATTAGAAGAAAATGACATAAACGGACAGGTTTAAATAGGTAGGTATAAACAGATATAGACAGACATGGAGAAGCCTTGTAAATAGGAAGGGAGAACAACTGAGTAGTGACGTCAATGGACATGGAATCAAAGACCAGTTAGAAACAGAACAGCAGGACAAATGTCATTGTGGTTTGGTGATGAGGCTGATAAAATGACACCCCCTCAGGCTTGGATACCAAGACTTCCTAGAAATTAGACATAACTCCAGGGAGAGAATGACAAGCCTACGTTGACTGGGTTTAACCTTCTCCTAACTGAAGCATGAAAGTTTATATTGAAAATTAAGTTCAGTTATAGAAAAATACAGGAAGTTACATCTCTTTCACAGCTGATTTTGTGGACAAAGATTCATGACCATCATATGAAGGATATTCTGGACACCTGGTAACTTGGCTGTTTTGTTTTGTTTTTTTAAACAGTGTTTAGAATACAGTCTTGTTTTTACTCTTAAACATTTTTTAATGAAATATTTTTTAAAAATTAATTATTCATGAGAGACACAGAGAGAGAGGCAGAGACATAGGCAGAGGAAGAGGCTGGCTCCCTGTGGGGAACCTGATGTGGGACTCCATCCCAGGACCTTGGGATCACGACCTGAGCCGAAGGCAGATGCTCAATCACTGAGCCACTCAGGCGTCCCTAGCTCTTAAATATTTTCATTCAGGAAGGCCTTAAAGTTGCAAAAGGAATCTGGAAATGTTTTTAAGTATAAGTTATAATTAACCATAATTAAAAGTGTCTTAGATTGAGAGCAACTAAAATGGAAAGACAGATAATCTGCCTATAGTCAAAAAGGAGATAAATTAAAATATAGATGGTGTTGAGTATTGAGAAATATAGGTTCAATGAAATTAATAATTGTCTCTAGTGCTCTAAAGAAGTGCTAGTCATAAACAGATACCATCTTTCTACAAGGCCTCAGTGTACCCCCTTGATCTTGCTACGTTGCTTCAGGAATTCTTGAAGAGAAGAGGAAAATCTAAATTTTATGAAAATGAGGATTCTGCTGTAGATTTCTCATGAACAAAGAACTAGAATTATTGTTCTGAATTCAGAAGAAATAGGTGACTGCCCTCAGCCTATTAAAACACACACACACACACACACACACACACACACACACACACAAACACACAAACACAAAACCAAACCAAACAAAACAAAAATAAAAAAACCATGCCCATCATGGGTTGTTGGAGGTTATGGGACTGAGGAGGAATGCAGGTAAACTACATCTGGATTATGGATAGAATACATTTAAGAACCAAGATTTGATAAGGCAGGATATACACTCTAAAGTTACATAAGCATTAGCTCTCCAAAGACTTTGGTCTTTTATGTTTGAAATCCTCTACTCTCCCAAGACTAAGAGAGAGAAATCATGAAATCTCACTAGCTTCAGGGTAAAGATCTTTAACTAACCCCTTCTGGAGAAAAACTTTGGTTCTAATCATCCTGGAAGTCCGTCTGATCCAATTGGTCAAGGAGAAATAGAGATTCAGAGCTCTCCAAACTCAGGAAAGTACAAGGGCAGTAGCAGGGAAGTGATAAATTGAGAGCATTCTAAGAAAATCTACTTCAAGTGACTTGACCTCTGTGGGAATTGAATATATTGAAGATTTCTAAAAAGTTAGAAAAAGAGAAACTAATTTACCAAAAAAAAAAAAAAAAGAGTTGTCCCTAAGTTAACAGGGGTGCACACTGTCTCACAGGACCTGCTTTCTTATTTCTGCCATCTTCCCTAGGGAAACCACATTCTGCCCAGCACCCCACCCCCCATCACCAGAGGCTTGTTAAAGACTCCTTTCTTTCTTTCTTTTTCTTTCTTTCTTTCTTTCTTTCTTCTTTCTTTCTTTCTCTTTTCCTTCCTTCCTTCCTTCCTTCCTTCCTTCCTTCCTTCTTCTTTCTTTTCTTTTCTTTTTTCTTTTCTTTTCTTTTCTTTTCTTTTCTTCCTTCCTTTCTTTCTTTCTTTCTTTCTTCCTTTCTTTCTTTCTTTCTTTCTTTCTTTCTTTCTTTCTTTCTTTCTTCTTTCTTTCTTCTTTCTTTCTTTCTTTCTTTCTTTCTTTCTTTTTTCTTTCTTCTTTCTTTCTTTCTTCTTTCTTTCTTTCTTTCTTTCTTTCTTCTTTCTTTCTTTCTTTCTTTTTCTTTCTTCTTTTTTGGATGAGATAAAGGGGAAGAGATCACAAATGTTCACTTGTAGGATGGGAGGGAGGAATGCAGAAGAGTAGATGTCAGAAATCTTTCTAGAGATCCAGTTTAATGATTACTGTTTGTGATGGGAATTGCAAATGCTCTTTGCTGTTTCTTGTTTCTTAAAAGATGAAATGGTAGTTTCTTGTTTCTTAAAAGATGAAATGGTAATTTCAGTTCTCTCAGAGATTTCTTAAAGCTTATTTATTTATTTTTATAGTAATCTCCATACCCAATGTGAGGCTCAAACTCATGACCCCAAGATCAAGAGTCCCATGTTCTTCCAATTGAGCCACTCAGGTGCCTCAGAGTTCTCTCAGAAGTTTTTTTAACAGCTAGCAGAGAAAAGTTGAGGAACTAGAATCCACATAAGCACAAAACATTCCTGAAGATGTTAATTCTGTGCCCATGTCGATATCTTTTCCTTGGGATCCAATTTATTTTTATGTTAGTTGTCATGGCATTGAATTAGTAATGGTAAATGTAGTAGTAAGTGGAGTATTGGATATTAATTGAGACTTTATTATGTGTCAGGCACTGGAGCAAGTACCTAACCTAGAGCACCTAATTTAATTTTCATTATAGCTATTACTGTTATTATTTTAATTTTTAAAGATTTTATTTATTTATTTGAAAGAAAAAGAGAAAGGATACAAATATGGATAATATCCAGTTCATGTCCTTAAGGGTCTACAGTCTAGTCAGGAAAACAAACATATACCCAGAAGATTTCTGTTTTCAGGTAAGATAAAGCCACAGAAATCAGAGACAGAACAACCATCACCCAGCCTGGAACTTCTGAAAATACTAATTATTGTTTGTTGTGAACACAGTAATAGAAGGACCTCCCTTGATAGTCCTTTCTTTCTTTCCCTGGTTCAGAAACAGGACAAGGAAGTCTGAGAGAGATAAAATGTGGCCTTATGACTGAGAAACTGATTGGACAAGTGGCGGTAGTCATGTGGCTGAATGCGCTTGCTCCCATCCAGCTCCTGACTGAAGAATCCAGCTACCTGATTCTGGCACCAGGGATAACAGGGGACCCCATGGGCTGCCCATGGAGGGCAACCTGCCCTACTCAACCCAACAGAAGTGCTTAGGGTCTTCTCCAAAGGAGCAGAAGGAGCAGAAGAAATGTGAGTGAGGAGAGAACTGTCAGAATTTTTGTCCAGTAAGGTTCCTCTACATGAAATCACAAGGAGGGCAAAATGAGCATCCCTCCCATCAGGACTCAAAATTGTTGTGTTAGGGTGGATTGGCTCACATTTTGATCTGATTACCAAACCTTTACTTTCTAGCATGGAAGTATTGTTTTACTAATTCCTATGATCTTGTAATTCTATAATGATTTTTGAGGAATAGGAAGAGAGTCTATATTCAGAGTATCATCCTCCCAAAATTTTCAGTCCTCAGGGAGTAGAGAAAAGCCTTCTTGTCTCTAGATAGTAAGATGCTTCTGATTTATCCTTCTAAAGACAAAAGGTTTCATTTTAATGTTCTAGGTTAGATTATGGAACAACATTTAGTGTATAGAGATGGTTTGAGTGGAGTAAATGGATGAAGACATGAAAGCCCTCTTTGTTAGAGATGTTTAATATACTAGTAATTAGAAAATTAGTAAACAAAGAAATACTTTAAAATACTGGACTCCATAGTGGGCTTTTTTCTCCTCTTTTTAAGTGGATGTTATGAAAATGTTTCATTTTTATTTGTTTACTAATGTTGTGAGAAAATTCCAAGGATAGTACCCTGGGGTATGTATGTGTATGTGGATCTAGGACAGTGTCTCTCAAAGTGTGCTTTGATTCTTGGACTAACTATACCAGAATCACCAGGGCAACTGATTAAAAATGTACATTCCTAGATTCCACCATAGAAAATCTGCAGAAATCTACATGTATACTATGCTTCTTAGGCAAATCTTTAGTAAACTGAAGCTTCAGAGGCCCAGAAATCCATTTCAAATGACCCATCTCTGACAAAAGTCAGTAGTTTGTGGTGGATGTGATGTGGGTATAGAGGGAGTCATGATATGAGAGTTTGAAGGAGAAAGCATTCACCCTAAGCTGGGTGGTTGGTGAGGCTTTGAGCGCAGGGAGGAGAACCTTGAGCAGAGTGAAGGAAGGATATTTCAAAGGAGGAAAGAGCAAAAGCCCTGGGGAAAGTTACTATAAATTCTCTTCTGGAGGCAGATCTATATTTCATGTATATTTGGGATGGGGGGTAGAGGTAGGAGCATGTGAATTACTGATCTTTTCTATAATTTTTTTGTTCCTAATTCAGAGTGGAAAGCAGTTACTCTCTCATGGGCCTCCATAACAGTTATCCTCTTGGTCCTATATAGATGGTATATTGAGAAAGAAATGATGGCTGTAGATGCTATCTAGGAAGGACAGTATTACAATGAAGATGTTGACTGAGTCCACGAAAGAGAGAGAGGCCAGGCTTCATAATACCCATGACAGGCTGCCCAGAAAGTCTCCTGTGTTTGCAAGACCAAAGGAAATGAAAGAACTCATTTATCAGACTTCTTTGAAGCCATAATTGGGGACTTTCAATCATTTCTAAATTAGGGATCTACTTTTACTATCAATCTGTACCTCATGTCAACTCCCTTAATGAATCTTTACTCCCATCACCTTCACCCCCAACCGGTGAGCACCTGCAGGTGAAGCCCTTTCCCTTAGGAAAGCAGAGCCAAGTTTGAGGCCTGTTCTTGGGTTTGCTCAAAGCTGATCTATAAATCAGCAAGCCGAAGGTTGGTAAAATAAACTCATAAACCAAGAACCTGTTTTAGAAACACATTTTAAAAATGTATTTACAGGATTCTCTGACTCCACCCATTTCATATTTTTCAGCTGGGGTAGAGCACTTTTTCTATTTAAGTTTATAGTATCATTAAAAAGAGAAGCGTGAACCCACAATGAGGACTGTGTTTTTATTTTAATATTATCTTTAAATATCACACATTATTAAATTTCCACAGACTGAGGTGTTGTTTTATTTATTTTCACACTACATTATGAGCCCAGGACTGAGTTCTAGCCACAAAGACTTATGAAGTCTTAGAGGGCTGCCTGTCCTGGCCCAGACACACACAGCATCACTGAGGTGGCCACAGATGTTCGAGTTGGGGTACAGAACATCTGTGAAACTATCTGGGTCATGTTCCTTACTCCAAATCCCCACCTGTCCCAGGCCATTCCCTTTCTCTCACCCCCCCAACCCTCCATTTTCTTCTGTAATGAAATTCATTTTCTCTGTATGCCAGGGATATAAGAAGAAAGTAGGTGGAGGACACGTCTTTTGATCCCGGGGTAACTCCGGAACCCCTAAAAGAAATCGAATACTTGGATCCCTATAAGACTTTTCTACTAATTGGCTCTGTCTCAGGGTCTTTTGAGACCACCTTCATATTCAGTTATTTTCCCCAAGGCCAGCCCTCCCTGAATTCTCTTCTCTCTATTTCCAGAAGTAGTATACTTGGGGGTGGGGCTGGTGGATAGTAGGAGGTAGGAAAAAATCAGAGGTCAGTGAAACATGGGCAGCACATCCTTCAATGAAAAGAAACCCGTATGTTGAGATTTGACCTCCCAGGTGAATCGTTCTGACTGTGGGCTTGCTGTGTTTAGTGGCAGCTCTGGCCTGAGGAAGATTTGTAGCGCAGGAAACATTTGTTTGAGTATCCCCTACACTGCTTTACACACCCCTGGCTCTCCAGGGCTCTCTGTATTCTATGGTGTCTTTTCTCTTTTGACAGACATACCAAGAGATCATACAGACCGACACAATGTCATTACCATGCACTCTGAGGTCTTCATGGCTTCTCAGCTTGGATGTTTCTCCTTACAGACAGCAAACTTCTCTTGTATTTTCCTGTAACTTGCATGGCATAGGCCACACACCTAAGCAGCTAACTTATTAAGTGTTCAGTAAATATTTGTTCATTGAGAACAAAGTTTTGTTTTGTTTTGTTTTGTTTAAACCAAAGAATAAAATCTCTTATGGTGAAATTTCAGTTACTATGACATGAAGATGCAAGGTATTTGGGGGAAAGAGAAATTTATTTACACTTCCAGTCACATATGTGGTGTTCTTTTAGAGCATGGAGAGCTAGAAGCATCTCAGAACTGTAAGGATGTCTGCTGGGGCTGTGATGGCCCAAGCCTTCTATGGCAATGGTAAAAGCAAAGATGAGGCCTAAAGATTGAGTGGAAAATATTGGGAGGTGGGGAGGGCTTCAGGTCTTCTGAAAATATCTGGATTTCTTCTTTAAAAAAATAGTCTTCCCACCATCCAAAACTAACCAACTTGCTTGGTATTAGAAGTTTTATGAATACTTGTGTCTCTATTCATCTGGACCTCTGAAAAGGAGCAGATACTTGGAAGCTGCTTAACAACAGTGCATATCCCATTGTTTAATTACTTACATTAATACTTCTTGGGAAAAAATGTGACCTTCTATAATGATTTTTATACCAGACTCTAAGATGTTTGTTGAAGTGGCGTAATTTCTTAATCCTAATTAGTATAACTAATTATTAGACAATTTTTCCATTGTTAACATATTATTTTTATTGCCAGCTAAAATTACTATTTTCATTTGCATCACAAAACTCATAAGTGGTTTGAAAAAATGTGAAAATGTCACAAAACTTCCCTTGAGGTGCACTGGATACATATTGGATAGTTTTTATTTCTCTGTGTAAAACATGGAGATTTTGGCTGTTCTATTAATTCTTACCTCAGCAGATTTCTTTTTTCAGACTGAAATTAATTGCTATAACAGAAATTATTTTTCTCATTCTATAAGGAGCAGATTCTAGTTCAGGGTTCATTCCAGTGTTATGTCTGTTTTGCAAAGTGCATAGAACATAAAAGCCAGAGATCTTTGGAAATTCCAATATGGTATAGTAACTAAAGAAAATAGTGATAATTATTTTCTCAACAATTTATGCAGTCTTATTTGTTACTGTAAGAGGAAATGCTAATTGAAAAGCTAGACTGGTTGAATATATGGTTTCTTTGTAGGTATGCAATGTTAATTAAAAAATAAAGGAGAACTTTAATTTTTAGTTATTTTTCATGGTTTCTAAGTTAAATTTCAAATTACAGGAAGTTCCTCATTTTATTTTGTAGCTCTTCATGGCACAAAAACCTATTTCAATTAGAAAGAAACAAAGTAGGTCAAATTACTTAAATAAGAATCAACAATGCCTCATTCAAAGCCCGGAGGCCAATTTATTCCACTGTACCTCTCATCCCTGTCATCTTGGGCCAAGACTCAGTGGCAGAACTTTTGATGATCTATCTCCTAGATGCACAGATTGATACTGCGCTGTGCTTCCTCTTCTTGATCTATTCTGTTTCCACTATGCCTTTTGGAAACCCATTTCAATAGGTACCAAGATGAAGGAATCTTAATTGTTTTCTCTCAGCGGTAAGCCCATGAAGTGTTTTTTTGTGGTAAATGCCTTGGTTGGCCCACTCAGAGGCTGGGCCTCCTGGGCCTGTTGGCAGACTAGTGCCCTAAAAGAATAGGGTCAGAGCTAAATTTCCCTGGATAAGAAGGAAGAGGGATAGATGTAAGCGAGCACCATGTAAGCGAAGTGTCTAGGAAGAGAGAATGAGACTCAACAGCTGGTGATTTGTTGAGTGACTTGGGAAGACTTATCTAATGAGGATCTTTGCAAAGAAATGCTATGTCCTGGGTGATGTCACTACCCATGGTCAATCTCAAATTCTTAAGAAAATTTTATATGTTTAGCTGATGTTCTATGTAGTAGTCTTGTTTTTCTTTGTGGGGAGAAGGTGAAGAAGTATAGAATCTTAGTTAAAGTCTGACATTATGGGATCCCTGAGCAGCTCAGTAGTTAAGCGTCTGCCTTCGGCTCAGGGCATGATCCTGGAGTTCCGGGATCGAGTCCCATATCAGGCTTTCTGCATGGAGCCTGCTTCTCCCTCTGCCTATGTCACTGCCTCTGTCTCTGTGTCTCTCATGAATAAATAAATAAAACCTTGAAAAAAAAGTCTGACATTAGACAAAAAAAAAGGTTGTCCTAGACCTACTGTGTCTTAGAATGTCTCACTGTGTCTCACAATGTCTCATTGTTTGACCCCAGAAAATTTCTTGGAAGAATGCCCACTAATTGTTTCCACTTCCACCTCTAGTTTACCTGATCCATTCTCCTTAGTCAACTCCTGTCTGTGGCTAAACTATTAGTAGCTGTAGATGATTCACAAGTTGTTCTTTAATCCAGTCTGCTCTCCAGAAATTCAGGCTCATATATCTACTTCTACCTGGATGTTAAGTAGGCCTGAACTTCATCTTGATCCTTCTATGTTTCTTAATGAAGCCAACATGTGAAATCTGAACTTCTCTTTTCCCTATCTTCCTCCTCTTTTCCCTAAACCTACTTTTCCTCAGGCTTTCTGCAACCTAATGTCACCAATATCAATTAGGTGATCTAAGCTGAACATCATACTAGACTCCTTGAACTACCTATTCAGTCATCAAACCCTAATGAACACCTTCAACATCTGGATTTAGCTCTTTATAATTTCTCCTTTAGAAAACCTGCATGTGGGAATCCCTGGGTGGCTCAGTGGTTTAGTGCCTACCTTCAGCCCAGGGCATGATCCTGGAGTCCCAGGATCAAGTCCCACATCAGGCTCCCTGTATGGAGCCTGCCTTCTCCCTCTGCCTGTGTCTCTGCCTCTCTCTATGTGTGTGTGTCTTTCATGAATAAATAAATAAAACCTCAAAAAAAAAAAAAAGAAAAAGAAAAAGAAAACCTGCATGAAATATATGACTGCATTTCTTAAAAGGTGCCTTTATGTTTATATTCATCATGAGTTCCTTGATGGCAAAGGTTGTCTTACTCATCTCTTTCTTTGGCTATCTCTCTAGAGTCTAACACTTAACATAATCTATCATTATCTATTGCTACATAACAAACCATACCAAAACTTGGAGGCTACAAACAGTACTTCCTTACTTGCTCATGATTCTGTGGTCAACTTGTGGAGATTTCATTTGTGAAGCCTGGTTTCTGCACTACAGGGTATTGGCTGAACTCATTCAATCCTTTGCAGTCAATTGGCACATCAGCTGGGGCCTGGATGGTTTTATTTGGCTTCATCTATATGTCTGGCAGTTGACTGGGGCTGTTGGTTGAGGTATATTTGTTCTCTGCTATATGGTTTCTCATCTTTGAGATGGCTCAGCCAGGCTTCCTTGTATAGTAGTCTCAGAGTAGCAAGAGGGTAAGAGAAGATCATGCAAGGCCTCTTGAGGTCTAGAGTCCAAAGTTGCATAATGTCACTTTGGCCACATTTTTATAAAACCAAAGCAAGTGGCAGGGTCAGTCAAGATTCAATAGATAATGAAATAATCTTTACCTCTTGATGGGAGGAACAGCAAAGTCACATTGCACTGTTCATATGGGAAGGAATGATTCACTGGGGCCACAGTTGCTTCTGGCACATAGTTAAGCTTCACAAATGCCTGTAGGATACACTGAATAGATGGCTGGGAGGACGGACAGATGGAAGGATGGAGGAAAGACAGTATGGCATGGAAGCTAAAACTAGGATGAGGAATCCTAGTCCTGATGTTTGTCACTAATCATTTGGTCCTGGGCAAGCCACTTTGCCTCTCTTTACCCATCTTTCTTCACCTATAAAATAAAGGCAGGGAGTAGATAAAGTCCAAGGCCTTCGTTGAGCTAACATTTATGATTTTATAGCTATTAATCCCACTATTATACCACAGGTAGCAATAATTGCTTGCTACTTGCTTTCTTGAAATGACTTGATTCATCCATGGATGTACATTGCTAGGGAAAAATCATGTTGGTACTCATTTCATGGGAACATCCCAAATGGTGTTTCTATTGTTAGTCAGCCAACTAGAAGCAAGAACATGTTCATAATAGGTATTCTTTCAGCTTCTTTATTTTTTGTATTCGTGGTTCCTTTGAAATGACTATCAAGACTTTCTATTTAACACTATTAAAAATGTAATCCTTGTCCTGAAATACAATTTAGAATGTATGGGCTTCCTCTTCATTCATCTCCCTTAATGGAGGCAGTTGGGAAAATATTGTTGGCTACTTAGGGAAGAGATTAGGTTTGCTTAGAATTGTACTTACTTTGCAAAATATATTCTTTCAACTCTGTTCAACTTTTATTCTGTTCGGTATAAATCAAATAAAACATGTCAACCTGTGAGTTTGCAAAGGCTTAATTGCCAGGTATCAAGTAAGTTATTTCCTCTGCACACTGAAAATAATATTTAATCTTTCAAACCCCTAAAAGATCTTCAAATTACATAGTATGACAGAATTGAATTATATAAATATTGTTTGGGTTTTACTTTTCCAATTCCTTCTTTCATATGAGACAGCATAATATACTACTGATTTTTTTTTCAATTTTCTGTTCGATATCAATTTATACTGGTGGTGGTAGGATGAATGGGGAAGGTGGAAGGCAGGATTGGTAATTGTTCTAGAGGTTCACTGTAGCTGCCTTCATCTACTTAGATAATTAGCCTTTTGATATCATACTCAAACTAGTCTCCTCCTATACATTTCCAGGCTGATTTTATTTAGATGGCATTTCTTTTAAAGGGAACTCCATGGAAAGGGGTGTTAAGAAACCTTGAAAGAGAATCAGATGCAATGAGTTCACTTGTACTCTTATACTAGGTAAGTCTCAAAGCTGTATTAAAATGAGCTACTTAGATCTGTGAGTGGAATAACCTATAAAGTGAACAACTGAGTTGTGTGAGTCTTGCTTTTAGTCATGACAAAACAGCTAAAAATACAAAGCGCTAAAATGGAGCAAGAAGGATTAAAGTACAGGTCACATCCTGAGAGAAAAAGGGCTGTGGGGGAGGAAGGGGGTGGTTGCATGGAAGGGAATGGGGGAGGTAGTGTCCAGCTGGAAGCAAATGATGCCACGTAGTTCAGCTGGCCGTGAATTCTTACAGTACATCCTGTGCTGAGGTAGTTATTGCTGTTACAAGTTTAAAATAAAAAGACATCATGAGTAAGTAATTTGGTAGAGTTTATCTTAAGGGTGTTAGTTCTTTTTCAGGGAGGGAGTGGAAGTGAAGGCTGAAGGAGTAAAGGAGTTCGCTTTAATTAGCATTCAGATGATTTTTTTCTAGACAGCTAATGGCATCTGCCTAACTCAGTACTGTTCTACTTTATGTATGGCTTACTTATTATATGGTAATCTTTATTGTTATTCATTTATAATCCTTCTACTTCCAAAAAGGATTTGAAGCAACCTATGATAAAAGATACAGATATCATAAACCCTTCAAACCATTAACAGAAGAGTAAAAGTCAAAAATAAGTATTAGGAGTAGCAGAGGTAGAGGAAATAATTATATTAGAAACAAAGGGGGAAGGAAGTTGCTATAGCTCTGAACTTCTTAATAGTCAAGACAAGAATTTTTTTTCAAGTTACCAAAATTTTGGTAACTTATCCTACAAATAACCTGAGCAATTTAGATTATTTTTTTGAGAAGAGTAAAAGCAATTTAATAACAACATTAAAGGGATCCTTGGGTGGTACAGCGGTTTAGTGCCTGCCTTTGGCCTGGGGCGTGATCCTGGAGACCTAGGATTGGATCCCACGTCAAGCTCCCTGCATGGATCCTGCTTCTCCCTCTGCCTGTGTCTCTGCCTCTCTCTCTCTGTGTGACTATCATGAATAAATAAATAAAATCCTTAAAAAAAATAACAACATTAAATTGTGAGAAGTTATTAAAGACAATCTCTTTCTCACCTCTCTCACAGAATGACTTTTACTTTTTAAACATATTAACTTCTAGCTTTTGCCCCTATGCAAACATATTTTAATATTAGGGTAATCAGACTGTATTTTGTATTTTTTTCCTCATTGCCTAAATATTTTTCAGACTTTACCAATGGCTGCATATTATTGTTTTCAGCCTACATAATAGTCAATCACATTGTTGTAATGTCTTTTGCTTAACCATTTCAGTTTTGTTGACCTAGTTTCTAACATTTTACTATTGTAAAGAATGCTTTCATGCATGTAACTTTTTTTCTCTCCTGACGAATTTCTTCTTCATTCAGTCAATAAATACTTAATGATATTTTTTTTTGCATATGCCAGTCATGGGCTATGCCCTGGGGACACAGAGTTAAATATTTTCAAAGTCCAGAGGAGAAATGCATAACTTTCTTGGGCAAGGAGATACCACAAAAGGTTTCACAGACAATGTGATATTCGAATAGTCCCTAAGAATAATAATGAAAAAAAGTACTTGCCAAATTTCTTTCCAGATAGGTTTTATCAGACCACAATGTTGATATTATAAAACATTTCCTTAAAAAAAATTCCTTCTTTTCCTATATTTTCAAAACTATACCAGTATTTGTGTTATTATTAAATTTTAAAAAAATAGAATGCTTGAAATTTACCTCAATTTGCTTTCTTTTGCTTAGATTATATTTGAGGATAATATAGTATCTGTGTAGATTCTGTTCATGGTCTTCATGCTTTCACCTCTATGACAGGACAAGTAGAAAGAATAAGACTTGAGAGTCTTATTTATAAGACAACTTTGCCATTTGTTGGTAACGTAAATCAGGGTAAATTATCTGATCTTGCTAAGCTGTAGTTTTCCCAACAGCAACGTTAGAATAACAATACTTAACCTTGTATGATTATTGGAAAGATTAAATGAGAGAATGAGTAAAACATCTGGAATATTATCATGTATTGAAATACTGATGTTTTCCTGGTAGGGTTAAGGAGTTCTTTACATATGTTAACCCTATGTCCTATTTGGTGATAATAATTCCCCCAACGTATTGTTCTTCTATTTTCAATTTACAGTAAAAGAACCTTATATTTTAAAAGCTCTCTATTTTTGCTTTTATTTCCTTTATGTTTTAAAGTTGAGTAAGTGTTTTGTTAAATATTAGAATTTCTGACAGTTTTTCTATTGTAAGATTATATGGAATTCTTTGAACCATTTGGGATCTATTTACTTATGTAGAAATATAATGTTTGACATAGCAAATATCAATTGAACTTTTATACACGTTTTTCTGCAATCAAAACTACTGTCTCAAAACATGAGAGTTCAACATTGCTGGTATTTTCTTTTCAGTACCTAAAATCACAGATTTCCCCAAGCAGGTTACAATAGACCTGCAGCTTGTCGAGATAGATTTTTAGATAGAAACTGTAGACTTGATGTGAGATCAATGAAATCATAAAGGCTGAGATAATATTTACAGAATTATTCATGTCGACAAACACTTAGCTCAGGTTCCTTGCATATTTACTTGTCATAGAGCATTATAAAAAAAGGTAAACATTTCTTAGAACTGTCTTTATTATAGCCTGAGTCTAAAACCTTAAACAAAAATTCTGAGCAGTTGCAAGGTCTAACTTCCATAGTCTGTAAATTTAAATTCTATTTTTTGACATGACTTTGAAATGGCATCTTATGCATATTTAAGAGATGAAAGATAAAGGAGCAAGAACTCAATTAAAAATTAGTGTTTCATTTAATGGGAGAAAACTCTTTTGCAGGCCAGCTTTGGTTTATCAATTTACCTAGCCTCAGTTCCCACAGCTTTGAAATTTATACCAAAAGTTCTCACATTTGAAGACCTTTTTCTACCTTGTATGCCTTTGTGTGTTAGTCTTTCTACCTATAATGGACTTTCAAGTTTTAGAGTTCTGATCAACTTCTGATCTTTGTAGACCCAAAATAAAGGCAAAACCTTCTCTAAAACCTTTAGACATCATTGCTGACTCTTTCCCTTAGTAATCTCTGGAGTTTTTATGTTTTCACTGTTGTATGAAACCCATTGCCTATGTCTGGGAGGCAGCATTCACTGGCTTTGGAGCAAGGACTTTTAAATCGGTTGTGGGCTTGAGTCCTAGTTCTTCCATTTACTAGCAGAAGAGCCTTACACAAGTCAATGACCTCTCCATGTCTCAATTTTCTCATCTGTAAAATGGGGATAATAATAGTATCTTATGAAGTTATTTTGAGAAATAAGTGAGATGATGCATATTAAACATTTAATCTAGTTTCTGACACATAGAGACAAGACATATGCTAGTTACTTTTTGTTATATAACCATTTCCCCCACCCCAGCTGTCTATTGTTTCATAAAAATGCCCCAAAACTGGATGACTTAGAATAACAAACACCTATTATTTCCATTTCTATGGTCAGGAATCTGAGTGCAGCCTAGTTGGATGCTTATGGCTCAGAGTTTTTCAAAAGACTTTAATTAAGATATTGGCTAGGGCTCCATCTTCAGGCCCTTGTCTCATGGGCCACTCCATCTGTTCCTTGTCTCAAGGGCAGCTCACAGTACAGCAGTTAGCCTCTTTTACAAGCCAGTGAGAAGGTATACCTAAGACAGAAGTTATGGTTTTTGTTTTTTGTTTTGTAATACAATCATCAGCCCATCATTTTTTATTTCTTGTATTTGTTAGAATACAAAGTCCATTACTCTAGGTCCAGTTCACATTCAAGGTGAAGAAATGACACAAATTTCTGAATATCAGGAGGAAGAAATCATTGGGGTCATCTCAGATACTGCCTAGCACAAGGAGGGCTGGAGCCTCCAAATTTTTGTTTTTATGTTTTCAATGCATGGCATGACATGGCTCAATAGATCCTTACCCTATAGCTAAGAACTTTTTCTTAGTTCTGGAAAGTATGAGAGATTCTTAGTTATCGGCTACCTACACAGCATTGTTTTTGTTCTTCCTCCTTAGGGTAATAGCTATTACCAAAGCATGAACCCACAAAAGGTAGAAGGATATTGGCAGCGGCCTGCCTCACATCTTTGTAACGGGAGGGATGGACTCCCAGATAGCATGCATGAAGAAAGATTTAAAAATGGGGGAAATTTACGTATATCAGTTACTTACCTGAAACTTTTGCTTAGTGTGAAGAAAGAGAATGAACTTTGTATTCCTTCTAAACTTGTTAGATGTTGCTACATTAAGGGAAAGAGAATTCAAATGATAACCAGTTAAGACAGATATCTCCTATGATATAGCACCTGGTTGTATACATCTGATTGTAACCATGGCTTGTGCTGATCAATCTCCTAATAGCTGGCTAAATAAATTCCTAATATCCCAGGGCTCCTGGGATGAACCTCCCTCAGAAAATCCCTGGGCTTATGAGTCCTGGGCAGAAATCTTGTTTCATCTGATGTCATTGAGTATGGAGAGATGCTGGTGGAAAGATAATGCTTAGTAGCCAGCTACTTATTTTCTTTATTTTAGTCTTCCTGCAGAGTAACCACAAAATCCCTGGGTAGACCACTTAGAAAATATCCCTCTAGTCTCACAAATGTTAGTTTTCCTCCATGTTCTTTTAAACATCTTTCATGTTGATGGCTAGAAATTATTAAAGCAGTATCTGATTGCAATTTTTAAATTTTTAACCATTGGTAGGTAGGATTGAGGAAGTGTTTTTTCCATAATCTTAGGCATAGGAATGCTACACAATAGATCACCAATAAATGCAAGCTACTGTAATAATATTACTATGCTTTTTCCAAAAAACAATCCCCTCTTGATTGTTTCATAGCAGCTAATGATCATGCTCTGTTATTTATGCATTTATACATCTACAGAGAATTCTAGGATAGTAAGCAGTAGGCATGTGAAAGCCCCTTGCTCAAAAGGCCACCCTGCCTGGGGTGTAGGCCTTTTTTTGCTGTCCATGATTGCTTTCTTCTCTTTCCAACATAGGCTCTCATCATTCTGCTAGACTAGCCAACTGACAGTTCACAGAACTTCTTACCATCCATCTCACCCTACAGTTCCAGAGTGTTCTTTGTTCCTCCTACAGAGCAACTTTAGGTTTGAGGCTGCTAAGACTCTTCCTTCCTCTTTGGAGTCATGGAGCATCTATTTCCATCTAATCACCCATCTATTCATTCATTTGTATATTTGTTCATCACTTTTGAGAAAAAAAAAACGATAGGGTTCTTGGGATCCAAGAGTTAGCAGTCTAATAGGTTTGATGAGACATGAGCATAAATAATGGTGATGAAGAGCAGTGTAGGAGAGGCAGTGGGAGGCTGGCAGCCAGTGTTCCAAGGGTTTGGAAAAAGAAGGTCATTGCTGCCTGAAGTGATCAGAAAAGGCTTTGTGGAAAATGTATGATGGGGAGGATTTTATCAGGTTAAAATAGTGAGATGGACCTTTTACAAGGTGAGGAGAACATGAAGAAGTGGGAGAAGGCCGTGGATGGAAGATGGAGACAAGTCCAGTGTGCAAAGAAGCAGGTCTGTGGTGTGGAGACAGGGTTTGGATCCCAGGCCTTCTGGATGGAGAATAAAACAGTGCCAAACTGGGATGCAAATGCCCGATGTATTACTTAAGCTTTCTAAATCTGTTTCCTCACCTGTGAAGTAAGATTGTTTACCTCACAGAACTGTTATGAGAATCAAATGAGACAATATGTATACTGTGGCAAGCTAATTTTTTATATATTACCTGAGGTCCTTCCCCACTACTGCTGTCCATAAGTTCCCCTCCTCTGTCTTTATTCCTACCACCTTCTCCTTGCAGTAGCTAGACCTATTCCTTGTCTCAGGGCAAGAATGTGGCAGAGCAGAAAGAAGAGAAAAAAGGGAGTATCTTCCCATTTCCAAATCCCACCACCTTAGGGGAATGGGAAAGACTGTGGAATTATCCACATTTCTGAGAGTCTGATAATGTTAGAACTCTCTAGATTATCACTTGGATTCCCCCCAGGAAAGGTGGAGTGGAGAGAGTGAGGCACTGGTCCTACACAGCAAGGTTCCACTTGGTCTCCTCGATAGGTGAGCTATAAAACTCAGGAGGTGGACATGTGGATAAAGTCCCTGAAAGCTACTTAGCCTAAGAAGGGAACTGCTTTGCAGTGAGTATTGGCAAACAGGGCTACAGACCCACAGAGAATCCCATACTCTAATTTACAAGAAAGCCACAGAATGACTGAGCTGCTCCAAAGGGTGGAGCTCACCTAAAATGGCCAGGAGACAGGGGCTCAGGCTGTCTCAGGGCTGAGCTGGGAGAAGAATGCCGGAAGGGCCATAGATCGCTAAGCAAGGACACGGCACTTGGAGAACCAGATACTTCCCCAGACACTACAACAGCTTGATATTGGGTGAACCCTTAGATCTCTCATATAACCCTTGAGAAAAAGGGATTTCAGCTGAACTAATAATCAAATTTCTGTGGCCGCAAGCAATAGAACTCAAAATAGAAATTCAGTTGGTATAGAAAAAAATAAATAAATAAAAACATTTGCCTTGCATATCGGTGTTGTGGCCTGAAATAGGTATTCATTATAGTAACTTTAAAAACTTTAAAATGTTAACAACTAAAATGAAAACGAAGCTGGAAAACTAGGTGCGGACTGGAGTGTGCACTGCCCTGGAATAGCATCTGGCGAGGGTTCTCTACTTCCCTATTCTCAGCCTCAGAACAGTAAAAACTGTGGCCCAGCTGTTCTGGTTGTAAAGGGCAGCTATGTAGGGCAATACTCCCAGAAGCCTTCTGTGCTCCCAAATCAGCTCCATAAAAAAGTAAGTGTTCTAAATATCAGGCATGTCGATACCAACAACCACAGAAATTCAGCACCAAACGTTTTTATCTTTGTGGCAGATGGTGGCCTCTTTGTGAAACAGCATTTCTCAGAGCAAGGATGCTTTTCAACACTTGAAATAGCTGAGACCACTTACAATCCTTAAAATTAGAGGAAGCGTCATCTCGGAGAAAACCTTCAGGGCAACTTAACTCTTCGAACCAGATGCCTTGTGGAAGAGCATCTTTTCATATCTGGAACTTTTTTCCATTCCCTAACTGGAATTACGAATTGTGATTAATTCATATTTATTGAATACTCTCTCTGAGCCAGACAGCATGATAGGGGCTGGTGGTACAATAGTAAAGAGGCAGAGCTCCTTTCTTCAAGGAACTTAAAAAATTTTAATAGCATGTGTTAGTAACAATAAGGCTATAAAGAAAGTAGTCTTATTATCTTCATTTTACAGCTAAAAGAACTGAAATTCAGATAAATTAATAAAATAGCCCCAGGTCACCTAGCTAGAAAAGGCCAGATCTGTGATCTTAATCACGACACTAGTGTCCAGTAAGGAATGAAGATGAACAGGTTTGGGACTACAAAACAGCATGATGGAAGCTCTGATTAGGTTCTCTGTAAGATCTTGGGAAAGGCTTTATCCTGTCACAGGAGGGCAGGTGCTATCTAAGAACTTGAGATGGGCCCTTACCTGTCTCAGAAGGACAGGGTGGGGTTCCCGGAGGAAGCTACATAAACAGAAAGATTGTCAACTGGGTACCTGGTTCAGAGGATTTGCTCTGGGTGCTAGGTCATGGCCATTAGGATTCATTTTTCATTCTTCAGTCTATGAAAGTTAAGTTCAAAGCACATACTCTTTGATGTTTGTCCTCAGTGGAACAAGGACAATTGCTTTTCATTGAGCCTGGATTCTTTATTACCCTTCTTCTTACCCTGCAAATATAATCATGGAGCATTAGTGTTTACTGGCTGTGGAGACTACCTAAGGGGTGAGGCAGTGGGTGGGGCTACCATGGCTGGGGTCAGCTGGTCCTGCAGGCAGCACGATGGCCCTGGTCCAGCCTCCAGCCCATGCCAACAGCCTCTCACTCCATCTGTGTCGGCCAGCCTCCAGAAACACCATGAGACGGGTCTGAGTCCACACTGACCCTGCCTAACCCTTGGCCAGAAAATGACCTCACTAAGCATCAGTGGGGACTCCAGACACAGCCAGGAAGGAAGCACACCAGGAGAAAGCGGTGTGAGGCAGTAAATGACTGTTATTATTGATGTGTCTCGGAAAGGAAGGAAAAGGTAAGACTCTGTTTTGAGGTAAAATTCGACACAGAAAACCAATGCTCTCATGTTCTAGTCTTAAACCCTTGAAAGCACCTGGGAATTCCTGTCAGCATTACTTGAGCCACCCACCATTTGTCTTCTCTAATTAGATCCCCATTTCCTCACACATGAGAATCAAAGGTAACTAAGACCAATAATTTAATTATGTTTTCAACACTATTTAGTTACAGATGTCTCAAAGCGTTCCAGAAATTACTATATATTTTATTTTTGATGTATATTTATAAGGCCTAGGCTTAAATACGCATCTACTAGTTTGAAGGTAATACATTCTCCAGGATCATTTGTTCTTTTTGATTGCAAATATGCAGTATTTCAGCGACATGTGGGTCAGATATGCTTGGGAAAGAAGATAGTCTAGGACTGTCACTACGGTTTGTAATGTTTCTTTGGAAAATATTAGAAATTAACCACTTTATAATCAAATTTTACTAACACATTCAGGAGGAAATAACATACACATGTTAAGGTAGTTGTGATCTTTTCGTTAGTATGTTTTCTGGGTGCGTATGACAGGTAATCCAGTGATGTGCACCATCGACACTTGTTTTTTCTTTGTAGCTATTGATGAAGGGGGGACTATTTCTAGCTCTCTAGAAGTTAATGCGGCTGTTTAATGCTCAGAGAGGAATGGGGCCACCCTCTGGGCTTTTGTGGCTTGCTTATGATGTTTTAAAGAGGCCTGCCAGGAACAAAACAGGCAATATTTATGTAATTGTAAACAGATCTGTAGATCCTTTATAGCTGAGATAATCTGTACAAGGAAGGGGGCTCTCTTTATTCTTTAGAAGGGAACCAGGACCTTGTCTACTCGCTCTGTAACTGTCTTTGAGGCCATGTACTGTGCGGCTGTGTGTCCTGCTAAGCAAATGGTCAGTATGTGATAATTCACTGATTACTCAAGCCTTCCCGAGTTAGTGGCATGAGCTAGGTAGTGTGGCAACCTGTTATTAGTGTCTGTACAGCTTGGGCCAGGCAGATTGCCCCGAGAGAGGACAAGGTGTGCCAGAGAGAACTTGAAATGGGCATCAGGGAGGTAGATTCCAGACATCTACCTTTTACAAACTGCGTGGCCAGTGCCTCCTACCCCACTTCTTCAGGAGCAAAGTTTCTATACTGATTCTACACATACCAGAATCTCAATGAAGTGACAAGAAAGCCAGCCAGGTCCAGGCATTTCAGTGTCTGATACTGGGGTGGTTGGGACATAGGAAGTGGAGCTCTGACATGTCACATCACAATACAATACATATGTTGTAATAGAGAGGTTTATGATCTTCATACACTTTATTCTAATCTGACTGTTGTGTTTGCCATAAAATGTGTTAGATATTGTTAGTGATCTGACATTTTTTATTTTTATTTATTTATTTTTATTTATTCATGATAGACGGAGAGAGAGAGAGAGAGAGAGAGGCAGAGACACAGGCAGAGAGAGAAGCAGGCTCCATGCCAGGAGCCCGACTCAGGACTCGATCCCAGGACCCCAGGACCGCACCCTGGGCCAAAGGCAGGCGCCAAACCGCTGAGCCACCCAGGGATCCCCTGTTAGTGATCTGACATTAAAAAAAAAAAAAAAAAGAACAGATTCTGCTTTTCTTCTTATAACCCTCTGGATCAATCTAATGAGAAAGAATCCTGAGCTTCTAGGGAGGACTGTTATAAGAGCAACAACAACAAAGTATCATCCACAACTACTTACTCATGTAAACCAGGGTTCCCTCAATATTATGAAACAAAACAAATACAGAAATAAACCAAATTCTGAGGCTCATGTAAGAGTGCAACTATCTCAGTATGATTTTTTTCTTTTTTTGTGCTTCTTGAAATGATCTATGTTCTCTCATCAATTGGCTTAATAATAAATAAATATCATGAATTTGTATTTATAAAAAACATATTTACACTGGCAAAACAGAGCCTTTGTTATTTTATAACAGGGTGACCTCTATCCTCCTTTGCCTGGGTCTGTCCCAGTTTTAGCACTGAACATTCTTCATCCTAAACCCATCAAATGTCCTGGTCAAACTGGATGGCTGGTTGCCCTGTTTATATATCAGAACTCTATGTTAAGATTTAGTTTTTTAAAAGGATCCTGCTACTGAAAATAGTTTTTTTCAAATTACTGACGGATGTTCAAATATGGTGAGCAAATAATTTATTATCCAAATCTGGACATCCTTGAAAGTGAAAGGGGGCATGCATAGGACAAGAAGCAAACCCTATCTTGAAGATTCCTTCCAATTCTAAAAGGCTAGGATTCTCTCTGATTGAGAAGTATTTCACATCGTTTTATGCTTAAGGGTCATTGATCTGAGCATAAATTCACACTCTTTATTTGATCATAAACAGAAAAGAGAAACAAGATGAGCCAGAAAAGAATTTTGACTAATACCTGGTTACGCCTTGGAACTGGTTGGTTCAAAGATAAATCCCTCATGTCAAATTACTTTCTTGTGATTCACTTCATTTCTCATCGAAGCTAAATGAAAAGGAAAAATGTTAATTAAAGGTTGTAGTAAGTTAGGCTCCAGTTGACTAAGGCTTTATTTTGTCTAAACCAATCTCTAGGGTGAATAAACTAACTATTCCATGAATGAACAAAATTCATGTGGTCTGTTACCTCTGCACAATCTGAAGGAAAAACAAATGCCTGGCAACTTGCAAACTTCCTGTCCCCAAAAGGCGGTGGGAGGGATGCGTGGGGGGTATGACACGCCTGCTCTTCATGCCCACACCAGCTGTTTGTAAGGCAGTACGCAGGCTCTTGTCCTTTAGCAAATGTGCTTTGTATAAATCCTGTCCACACACATTGGGCTCTTCACTGACCTTTCTTAAATTGCTTTACTTTAGTGGCCATTACTAACTTCCTTAGCTCTGAATCAGGAAACTCCCTCCCCCTACCCCTTTTCTTTTTTTTTTTTTTTTTTTTTCCTGGAAGGGTACTCAAAGATCATCTAGCCCTTTTCTGTCAAGATAGACATAATAGCATGATGGCAGTGGCTCGGATGCTGGCGCATCGAAGCAAATGAGGTGCCCTTGGTAATTCTGCGATGGTATGGTTTCTCCCACTTTCAGGTTTTCACACTAAATATGATTAGGGTGCTTTTCAGGTCATAAAAAGAAGCCTTGCTCACTACTACTGAAATATTTATATTGTATTCTTTTTTTTTCTTTTGTATATCTGTATCTGCCTATTATCTTTAAATTTGTTTAGGAACAAGGAGTCTTTTCTGGTGAATGACATATTCACATGACCATTTAGGATATACTCTATATTTCAATCTTTTCCTTTTTTCCATGTTGAACATCGTAAAGTTATCTAAATGATGACAGATGAGCACCGCACTCCAGCCTCTTCCTTAGAGTTTCATCGCTGTCAGCATTTGCACGGAACTACATCATCGTTCTGATTCACCCGCTGAATAATCTGTTCTGTCTCTGTTCTATTTCCCCAACTTTGTAACACCTTACTTGGACTGTTTTTTTAGGTGATTCCAAGACCCCTTGTATCCTCCACAGAGAAAGCACCAGCACTGCTGCAAAATTCCTGAGTAATGTAGTCCTCTGAGCTGTGGATTTGAACATTGTATGTGTGGTTTATATGTAGACTTCAATATATGGATTTAAATGATTGATCCATAGATTAATATGGACATATAAAAATAAATATACAAATAGTTGATCAATAGATTAATATAAAATGGATAGATAGAAAAAAATGGATAGATCCATTGTGTGTGTGTGTGTGTGTGTGTGTGTGTGGCTAGCATGTCAGCTATTGGTAAGACAATGATCTGAACAAGGACAGACTTGTTTGTTGTTGTTGTTGTTTTTTTTAAGATTTATTTATTTACTCATAAGAGACACAGACTGAGAGGGAGAGGCAGAGGAAGAAGCAGGCTCCTTGCAGGGAGCCCAATGGGGGACTCAATCCCGGATTCTGGGATCACGACCTGAGCTGAAGGCAGGCGTCCAACCGCTGAGCCACCCAGGTGTCCTGTACAGACTTGTTTTAAACAGCTCCACTGTAAGCACCCATGTAGAACTGACTTGTCACTTATGGTCACATTGCTGGCTAAGCAGAGGTTGATCACAGATAATAAAAATCACCCATGTTTATTGAATGGAAACACTTATGGACACTCTTCCACACACTCTATTACTCACTTTATCCTCATGGCACTATTGAGGTAGGTACTTCTATTGTCCCACAGAATTCAGGCAAGTTTGCCTGGCTAGCCAGTTGTAGAACTTGAGTGACCAAAGTCTCGGTTTGTCCAAGACTGAGGGGGCTTGCAAGAGGTGAGACTTCCATCGTTAAAAATCAGAAAAGTCTCTTGCAAACCAGGACAAATGGGTCTCACTGTCAATATGGCCAGAAACTGAAACCAGGAAGTTGGGGTTCAGAGGCTGCCCTGCTAACTATCACATTACTCTGCCTCTCTTGGCTGAGTTCAATAGTAAGTCACAGTTTGCAACATGCATGACTGTTTCCCAGTGCAAAT
Source organism: Canis lupus dingo (assembly GCF_003254725.2). Classification (NCBI taxonomy): domain Eukaryota; kingdom Metazoa; phylum Chordata; class Mammalia; order Carnivora; family Canidae; genus Canis; species Canis lupus. The sequence goes on along the minus strand of NC_064269.1, from coordinate 19,804,915 downwards.
ATTCAAGAACTTGAATAAGCCATTAATATTAGGGTGGACCTGGGAGCATCCTCACTGACAAGGCTTTCCTGCTCTCTTCCTCAGTTGCATAAACCTGAACATATAAAATGCTCTTATGTAAGTCAGCTCTAAATTACTATTTTCCCTTTTCAGGGTGTAATTTCTTGAATCCTTTCTCTTGTTTTTCCTACCTTACAAACCCCAATTCCTGAAGTTTAGTGTTTCCAAACACAACTTTATCCCCACATAAGGAGGGAGCTTTTCTAAAGTTGCTCTATGCTGTAGAGTTCTGCTGCATTAGGCAGAGCATTCTGGTTATGTGACTTTAATCTCCTGGTTTACATGATTAAGGGTGAAGAAAATTCAAGGGTTTTCTCTCAAATCCCTAAAAGAGGAAGACTACCATGCTTGCTTTCTTCTTGGAGCGTTGTTCCTCCTTGGATTCTGAACTCTGGAATGGAGTTCATCTTTCCCCTCCCATGGAGGACTCCCTTGTGCAAAATTCTTTAAAGACCCAACCTTTGCCCGAATCTCTCTCATGGCTGGGTCCTTGGGAGCTCCAGAGACAGCGTTTTACTTTAAAAAAAAAGGGCACTTGACGGGATGAGCACTGGGTGTTATTCTGTATGTTGGCAAATTGAACACCAATAAAAATAAATTTATTATTAAAAAAATAAAAAAATAAAAGCAAAATGGAAAAAAAAGAACTAATTGTGGCAAAGTTCTTTTTTATAATGTGCTGAGATTTGTCGGTTTTTAACATTATCCGTTCACTCTCCTGTTTTCTGAAGCAAATAGCATGAACTACTTCACTTTAAGACATACGAAGGTAGCTTGAATGTCTCCCTTCAACTTTTTCTTCTCCAGACTAAAGACCCCAGGTCCCCCCTCCGTATCAGTGGTTTCCACATATTTTTTTCCAAAGGAAACCTTACATTGAAATAAAAGGTGAAAAAAAAAAGGTGAAAAGGTGAAATCAATGTTTAATTAGTGTATAGTTATTTTATAAGTTTACATTTATAATATTTCCTTATTATAAAGTCAGTTAAGGACAGTAATGGGACTGTATATTAAAAAACTAAAACAATCGAAATGGAGCTTATAGACTTGCTGCAAAATTGCATCAGCACCCAGTTATCTTCTGTACTGAGGAGATCCTGATTTGCAAATAGTATTAGTTTTCTAAAGCAATGTTCGTTGCAATCTGAAGATTCTCTTTAATTAAATTGATGCAAATGATTGAAAGAGAATTAACAGGACACTTTTGTTTCAAAATTTCACTGCCAATAATATCTGTCAATTGCTTACTTTTTTTACAATGCATAATAAGTCACATAGGAAGCTCACAGTATGCCAAAGCTCTTTCACATTTTGTCACTATGACTCAACAGGTCTTGGTCATCTCTTCTTTTTGTACAATTCATTATTATATATAATACATATTATACATCATGCTAAAGGCATGTGCTGAACAAACTTAATGAAGCCTTACTTGACCTTCATTTGAATGTGGCATATCTGTACTCGACTCTGGAGAAAAGTAATATACTCATAATTTTATACAAGCATATATGAGCAGAACTGGATTTTTGTGGGTCAATCTGGAAGGTTCTGAGTGAGTTTTATCCCTTTTATTATTTTCTGCATTTTCAGAATGTCTTAGAGTGAGCTTATCAACTTTTGGAAATTATATTTTTTTCATTTTTATTCTTATTACGCATGTCTGCTTTAATAATGTAAAAATAATTGCATAACAAGAAATTCAGAGATATCGCTAATATAATTACAGAGTGAGACTCTGGGAATGTTTTTCCCTATTACACTTTAGGTTCTCTTATAGGAATATGTCATTTTTGACAGTTCTCTAATTTTTATTTAATGTGGCAAAATTAAAGAATTACTACTGAGCATAGACATTTTATTCAGGACTACATTAAAAAACTGGTTCAAAGCTGCAGCATTTCTGATAATATTTGCAGGAAATTAAAAGACATACAGGGTGATGTGAGGAAAAGCTTCATTCATTCAGAGTACTACGCAGTGATCATGTAACCTGGCAGTGCAACTCCATAAATGAAGGTCTCCAATGGATCCAATCTTGATACCTACTATGTTTGAATATTTTTATTATAGTTTTAAAATACTTAAAAATATAACTTAAAGTAAAATTCAAATTGAGCATTTGCAAAACTCCAAAATATCACCCTATAACCTATTTTGAAAACCCATGATATGTCCATACAGGAATTCATTTTCTCACAGTTCTGGAGGCTAGAAGATTAAGGTGTCAGCAGGTTTCTCCTGAGGCCTCTCTCCTTGGCCACCTTCTCCCTGCATCTTCAAAGGTCTCCCTTTGTTCATGCGTCTGTATCCAAATGTCCTCTTCTGACAAGGACATCATCATACTGAATTAGGAACCCTCCCCCCCCCCCCACCCACGCCATGATCTCACTTTACTTAATTACCTCTTTAAAGCCTCTATCTCCAAATATGGTTACAGTCTGAAGTACTGAGATTTGGGACCTCATCATATGAATTTTGTGGGGAACATGATGTAGCCCACATTGCAGAATTCTCCTGATTTTCTATATCCTTGTTAAAGAAACTTCTTCCCTCCGCAGAAAGCCATACCCAACTTCTCAATTTTTATTTAGTTACGTGTTTGTGTATAGACAGACACATTTATAGAAGTAAAAGGTCCATGTGTTGATGCATCACTTATTCCGCACTCATACAAAATTTTTAAATGTTTCTAAAGAATCATGTGACATTTTAAGGGAAAAAAACTGTTTTGGGGGTTCTGGAATGACTTCACCTTTGGCTATTTGCAATTATCACACGGACTTGTGTAAACCAACCAGTATCAAGTTAAAAGAAAATCAGATCAATGGTTAGAAAAATCAAAACAGATGCTCATTAGATTCGTCTAAGTCAGAATTAACTCCACCTTTCAAATTTTGTGGGAATTGTGTTTAACATCTGCAGAACAAAGCAAATACATTTAATTCGCCACAGCCTTGAGTTTATAGTTCAAATTTGGCCTCTCTGATCTGTTATATTTGTCCTAAAAAGCTGAGGAAGTAAGTTATAAAAACAAAGAAACTAGAAATATTAATTTTTCTAGTCCAAGATAATCATCCTCCTTAGCTTTCACTTTGTATAACTCGGGGAAGTTTTTGGTATTAAAAAGGAATACTATCCATTCTCAGCTTACAAACCAGTTATGTTCCAAAAATTCATTTGTAAGTCAGTTATTAAGCACTTTCAAGAAACTTTCCCATAGAAATAATGTTATTTATGATGATTACATCCTAGGCCAACCCATAAAATCTAGTGTAACTCTCATCCCCCAAAGTACGGTATTGATAGTATAGTGCTCTGAGACCTCCTTACCAACTAAAATACTGCCTTGATGGAAAAAGAAATAGTGTCATGAGGATAATATATATTTTTAAATCTATCAGCATGCTTTTCTTGTCTGTATTTCTCTCTGATTTGCCAGAGGCATCCGTTGGTGTCAGGGGGGTTTGGGCTTGTTACCGCAGGAATGCGAAGTCTGTATTCAGCTTTTGACAACTGGAATCGAAGTTTTGAGACTATAGTCTTAAAATCTAAAATTTATCGAGAGAAAGAGTTTCTTAGTTTCTTAACCAGTCCCTGCATAGCCACATGTGGACAAAGAGTTAGACCCTGAAAGCACTATGGCCAGGGCCTGTGAGAGCCCAGAGTTCCAGGAAAGAGGTCCTCCTGCAGCAGAAGGGGGGAGTGCCTGTGGAGTGGGAGACTGAGACAGGGAAGGTGGCAAGTGAGTTCTTAGACCCAAAGGTAAAAGACCAAGGAGGGATTTAGAGGGATTAAAGGAAAAAACCAGAAGAAGGGAGGCTGTTTCATTCCAGGCGCCATTTTGAACTCTGGCAAGGAGACAACCACACAGGATGGCCTGCCTCAATGCCCTTGATCAGGCCCAGCTAAGCAGAGAGTACAGGCCTGGTGCTCACCAGTCGGCCTTCAGCGTTGTTCCCGGCATGTGTACCCGGCGTGTGTCCCCGCAGGGCTCAGGCCCAGACACTCCACTGTGGAGAACAGTGCAAACTAAGGCCCTGGACAGAGATCCAAGCCCCCAGAACATGCACAGGGACTGTCACTTCTCAAATGTGTGGGATTTATTTCTCGCTACTGTGCCCCACTCCCAGCAACACTGGGGATGTTAAATTAGGTATATGAAATAAAGGAGATTTATTTTATTTTCATATCTTTGTAGTTTAATTAATTTATAAATCATTTATCATTGGAAAAGCCCTACTCTGTGCTTAACCTCAGCTCCTCTTTAGAAGAGTCTTATATGAATACAATGCCTGTACAACTGAGGAAATTGGAGCAATTGTGCCCCAAATTTCACAGCTTCAGAGGGAGAGAGCTGGGATTTGAATCAAGATGAGCGATGCTCTGAAATTCATGTTTTTTCAAAGAATTCACAGTTACAGTTTGTAGTATCTGGATCACATATTCCCTTTATCTCCTTTATTCTGACAAGGGAGAAGGTAGCCTATGGTGGTGAAGGGATGAATGCCAAGATCTATGGAGCGAGGGCTGAGGCCAAGACCTCAGGTGGATATAATTTCCCAGTGATGTTTCTCAGTTCTAGGCTGTTTTCTAGATACCTTCATTGTTTCTTCAGGGATTCACATATCTACTTTCTGTTTCCATTGCCACCACCTGACCAAGACCTCTCTTCTGTTATTCCCTACGTTTTTAAACTCATTTACCATAATGTGCTGTTGCAGTGTGGCAATGTTCCGAATGGTGTATAATGTCACAGAACAATTTGATATATCTTCCCAGAGATATATCTGGGAAGAAATATCTTCAATTTTACTCAATGATAATTGAGTCATTTTTTAAAAGATTTATTTATTTGAGAGAGAGAGAGAGAGAGAGAGAGTGGGGAGGGGCAGAGGGAGATAATCTTCAAGCCGACTCCCCACTGAGCATGGAGCCCAAGATGGGGCTTGATTTCACGACCTTGAGATCATGACCTGAGCTGAAATTAAGAGTTGGCTGCTTAATAAATCCAGATGCCCCACCGTTTTTTAATTATTCCCAAAAGGCATCTAAATAAAGGGTGGGTGGGTAAAGAAGCAAGCATGGTGTGAAATTTTAAGGTGTAGTGTTAGATTGCTAGTGAGAGCTGCTTTAGGCTACAACCCTAGGCCCTTGGGATATATGCTTAATTAACTCTGCTATTTAGGGTAGTATATTTTGATGGAAAATTTAGAGAATCAGAGTGCTAAAAAAAACATTTTTGAGGTTTCCTTAGGGGCTTTTCTGCTAAGAATAGTAAGCAAGCCCAGCTTTCCCCAGAAAAGTAACTAGGACAGGGATTTACCCCAGGAAACCAAAATATAGAGGGAGGGTGACAGAAAAAAAAATTAAACAATAATTTTAAAAGCTTAGCACTTACTTACCATGAATAATTAGCTAAAATAGGAAGCTACCAGATGGCTCAGCCTTGTTATTAAAACCCACCTGTGAGCTACGTTATAAATTGGGTTGTTTGAGGGAACTTTGGCCTCATGTCAGCTGCCCTGCTCCAACTGTAGAAGTGCCAGTGATGACCCCTCTCCCCTGATCCCTCCAGTCTCAGCTCCCATCGTTTTGTCTCTTTACCCACCCCCAATCTGGTTTGCTCGAAAAGGTTTGTGCAGAGGCCACACATAGGACTTTATATACACAAAGGAGTTAAGTCATTTAGCTGTCACATGCATGGTACTTTTCTTGGTTATTTCAGGATGGAAAGGGAAAATGATCTGGGGAAGACAGAGTTGGGAGACAGTGGTATATAACATGGAGGTGTCGGTGATATTACTTTAACAAGTGGGGTGGCTGGAGGATGACAAGAATATAGTGGCTTGGTGGGGGTTTACTCCCCTTTCCTCACTCTCTTCCTTTCTCTTTGGCAGCTACCTAGCCCCCATAGGATGACACAGGTGATGATCCCTCTCCTGGGCAGCCATGATAGGATGATTATGTGAAGTGACACACGGTAAGATTGCTTGTAACTAGACACACCATTGGTTCTTCCTTCAACTCTTAGAGGGCTGGGAACCTGGTTTCTGAAGATTCAAAAGTCTGCACAGTGGCAGATATTCTGGTGTGCATATAATGCTTATTGCTAATTAACGCACAAAGGAAAAACACCCCTGTGTTTTTCTGTCTGTGAGGCATTTTGTTTATCAACTCTTAAGTATTCTCAGAGCAAGTGACACATTGGTGTTTAATACCTGTATGTTTCTGTCCTTACAAATTTTTTCTTTTCTTTTTTTTTATAACATTTTTTTTCTCCCTTTGACACTCAGAATGCCAGGTTGTGAGACTCGTCACCTCCTAGACTTCATGTTAATTAGGTTAGATGCATTTATAGTGTTTTGCAGAGTCCTTAACACATGTGAATACTATGAATTTAGTTTCTGTGTTGTTTGTATTTTAATATTTTGTTTATTATGACATTTTGACATCTTAAAAATCCCTCTGGCTGGGAAGAGTTTACCTTCCCTGGTTTGACCAATTCTTAGATTTACCAAAGGACTCAATAGGGAGCCTTCCTTTTATATGCAAATTAGCTAATCTGGAGCCACATTTCCTTTATCTGGCCCTTACCCCAGGAGGCAATATTCCTCCTCTTTACTCATCCCAGGACCAGGTATCAGACAACTAAAGACTATCTTATAGCAGTGCAAAACCCACTGAAATTAGCCAGACTAGTCAATCCTAACCTACCTTGTCGTGCCTTGCCTTTGTGGCTGAAACTCAAATAAAGGCATGGTCTAAGTGCTCCCCATATTCTCTCCAGTCTTCTGCCTCCTGGTGTCATTTCCACGTGGTCCTGTGTGCCATGCTGTGCCTCCTGCCTCTAGGACCTGTGAATACCATACATTTGTTTCCCTTGAGACTCTCATCTGTCTTCTTTTGTGGCTGTACCTGACTGATCAGCTCATAAAATAATGCAAAATAGTAGGTATTAGAGTAAGAGCTCAATTCATGATAAGTCCTGTTGTTAAAATTATGTGGTCATTAAAATCTTCCTATATTCATTAAATACCTGGAAACTCTGGATATTGTAAGTGCTAGAGTAAGGACACATATTTTATTCTAGTCCCAAGAAATCTCTGTGCCGTTTTACATGGCATTTTCTTCCAGATGTTTTGGCTACAAACCATTGTTATAGTGAAGATAAAAGTAGTTAACAAGACCAGCAACATAAGAGCTAAAGTATAAAACCATGTAGAGTCCTTTAATCATTACCAAATTTTCAAATATCAATTAACCAAAATTTTGCAAGATTTGACCTCAATGGATTGTGGGTAGGAGACAATGAATTCCAAGGAAGGTAAAATTGACTTAAACAAAAGTGTGTATTAACTTGTTATTGCCAGCAGAATGAAGTTGGCACTTGTGACTGAGAAGTCAGGCAAACCCATGAAAGGTACGAAGATTTCAGTTAGATATCATTTTAGTATCCTGCAGCTTTGTGTAGACCTAGCAGGATGGAAGTGGAAAAAAAAAAAAAGGCAGAATTGAGGTTCTAAGGGTTTTAGAGTTCGAGGTTAAATGGGTGCCTGGGGCAATCAAATGGCTGGTTTGTATAGTAGTTTCAGACTTCTGTGAGATGAATTGGGATGAGGACCTCACCGAAGACAAGGCCAGGAGAGCCAGGAAACCAATACTTCTTTAACTTATATGTGGCCTCTGTTATAGGCTAGAAGTGGGCTTAGTATGTTCCCTCAGAGTTACCAACAAGAACCCAGGCAGCATCCCAGGTCAAGTCTCTGGGGGAGAAGTAGACTCAGTCAAGGAGGTTTCCTAGTGGGTATATTTAGCATTAATTATAGATGATTAAGAAAATCAAACATATAGCATTCATACCTTTTTAAATAAATAATCTGGGATGTGTATTATTTTATTTTGCAAGATTTAAGAATATTTTTGTCTATTCAATAATAGCTTAGCCTTATAATTTCAATTTAAAATGCATATACTTGCATGATCGATTAGATATATTCTTTTCTTTCTTTTTTTTTTTTAAGATTTTATTCATTTATCCACGAGAGTCACAGAGAGAGAGAGGCAGAGACACAGGCAGAGGGAGAAACAGGCTCCATGCAGGGAGCCCGACTTGGGACTCAATCCTGGGGCCTCCAGGATCACGCCCTGGGCTGGAGGCAGCGCTAAACTGTTGAGCCACCCAGGCTGCCCTAGATTTGTTCTTTTAAGTTAAACCTTACCAAGTTTATTTAGAGTATTGGAGGACATAAAAAAACCTAAAGCTCATCATATTTGTAAATCCAATTAATTAGAATGTTAAGATTCTAAAAGTACTCAGAAAATTATTGTCACAATAGCAGTACTTAAAAATACATTAAATGAGCTAATGCATTTAAAATTATATGAAAGTGTTTGGCAAAGTTTGTAAATGAAATAATACATTCTAAATGCTTTTCTAAGAAATTGCTAAGTTTTAAGGCTTATTTAATAAAATAATAATAATAATAAAAAAATAATAAAAGCTTTAGGTTTTTAAGTTTTTAACTTCGATAAATTGGAAGGTTTTTTTAAAAAAAATTAAGTGAACTTACAAATAATTTTTTCTGCCCAATAAAACACTTCAGAGATCAAAAAAGTCACATTCAGGCAATTATGTACATTGAAAAGCTAGCAAATTTGTTTTGCTGGAATGAAGAACATACTTAGGTGAATTTAGAGAATACAAGAGGGGTGCCTGGGTGGCTCAGTTGGTTAAGCATCCCACTCTTGATTTCAGCTCAAGTCTTGATCTCAGGGTTGTAAGTTCAAGTCCCTGTGAACTTACACAAGTTTAAAAAAGCAAAACAAAACGCAAGTAATACATCAGGATGGGTGGTGGCTTCAGATCAAGCTGTCTCTTGTATTGATATAAGGGGATATATTGTGGAGAATCCCTCCATATATTAAGCAAATTTCAACAACAAAGTGCCACTTTAAATCTTAATGACTAGCAAAATGATGGTAATACTATCTAGTTGGGAGGATGAAACACTGCTAATAGAAAATCTGAATTAATTATGGAATTATGTATAGGATAAAAATTAGAAATATTCCAAACATTCATGAAATTCAATGAACAAATTATGTTGGAAACATACAGAATACTATAATTAAAATGAAAATTATAAAGACTGTGAAGGAGCCTGAGGAAATATATTATATATTATAGGAAAAGGGGAAAATTCAGAAAACATACCTCTGTGCTAGGATTTTATCTATATGATCAAGTGTTGGAGGAGAATATGGGAAAAATGGGTGAGTTTGCCTTTTAAAGATGTTATATTTTGTTACAGCATAAATGCAATAAAAGCATTTTCAGGCCATACTTTAGAATCCATTCTTTGTTAGCATCCTATTATGGATCTACTATATATGAATTCATCTACATTTAATTTAGGATTCCAGGAATTTCCAAGTAATTTTATCCTGAAAAATCTGATAACTATAGCTATAACATTTACTGGAATAGGCATCTGTTGCTGTTCTGCCTCATAACCTCTTTTTTCTCTGGTAACAGAATGAGCACTGTGGTTCAGAGAACGGCCCTACCCCCACTGGATTCAGCCTTGTTGGTATTGCCAATCAAAATGTTTGACCCTCCTTGGCCAGCCAAAAAACACCTTTAGTGTCTGCTCCCTACAGCCAAAGAGTTACGCTGGTTCCTGTTGATTCAGAAATCTGTTTTCTCAACTTCCATTTCATTTTCAGAGTTATTCTCTATCCTTCCGAAACATTTCTATCTTTGCTTATGTTAGATTTCCTCCATTGGTATATTTAGATGTTCCATTTTTTCAGAATCAGCTCTACTATCCTCAAGGCTATTCCTACAGAAGCTATCAGTGTGAGTGTCTTAATATAGTTGGGAAAAATTAGCTACTAGACATTGCTCCAAGTCTCCCGAGAAGTGACTTCTGTTCTAAACATCAGGAGACTATTGCCTAATGTGAGGTCTGTTTCTTTTGCCTAAAAGACTATGCATGGTCAAATGTATAAGCTGAATTCAAATCCTATCCCTGCAAGTTACTGTGTATGTGACCTTAATATCTCTCTCTTCTGTATTGCAAGGCTGTCATTGCAAATATAGGAGAAGACAAGTAGAAAGCTAAGAACAGGATCTGGCACGTATTAAGTTCAAACAGTCAATAACATATCAGCTCTTGTTATTTAAATAAAAGTTGCTTTAGGGACACTTAGGTGGCTCAGTCAGTTAAGCAGTGGACTCTTGATTTGGGCTTAGGTCATGATCTGGGGTGGAGAGATGGAGCCCTGCATTGGGCTCCCCACTCAGCAGGGGGTCTGCTTGAAATTCTCTCCCTTCCCTTTTGCCCCTCCCCCCACTCATGCATGTTCTCTCTTTCTCTCAAAATAAATAAATCTTTTTAAAAATGTTGCTTTAATTTGAACTTTTAAAAAAACTGAGTAGTTTAGACACTCTTCTAATGACTCATTGGAAAAATAACGTGCAAGACAATAAAAGCCAATTTGACATATTCATTATTATGTTTGTGATGTCTTGTCTTTCCTATTAGATTATATACTTCTTAGAGCAAATTCCCAATGTTGTTGAAGACACATGGGCCTAACAGTGTTTTGCATTGTCATAGTCATTCAGTAATATTTACTAAATGAATTAGTTCAAATGCATGCTTTAGTACTCCTCATGTGCTGAGCATTGTATTAGGGATGGAGGACACAGAGGAGCAGAGCATGGTCCCTGTTGACAAAGAGCTTGCAGTCTGGTGGGGAATATGTATACATATTCAGTAGTACCATTAAGTTCCACTCGGACAAGTGTCATCTAGGAGATTTGTTGACTCATCCTTTTATCACAAGCAGTCATTCAGTAAGTGATAAGTTAGTGCTGATTTGGCACCCTGCAGGATGCTAGGAATGGAGATATATTAGTGAGCAAGAAGGTGTGGTCCTGGCCTTACTTTCTAGAAGATAAGTGCTATGGGAGTGCAGATAAGAGTCCTCGCGACACCTGGGTGGCTCAGTGGTTGAATGTCTGCCTTTGGCTCAGGGTGTGATCCTGGAGTCCCTGCATGGAGCCTGCTTCTCCCTCTGCCTATGTCTTTACATCTCTCTCTCTCCGTGTCTCTCATGAATAAATAAATAAAATCTTTTAAAAGAAGAGAGAGAGTCCTCAATTCTGACTTTGATGTTGGAGAAGTGTTCTCATAGGAGGGACCAATGCTAAATAGAATTTCTACCAGTAGTGGTAAGGTGGAAAGTACACTTCAGGGAGGGAGAACAGTCCTACAGTGGTGTAAGAATATATGACATCTTTGAGAAACAGTTAATAGCTGGGTGTTGCTAGGCTCAGGATACTTGCAAGGAGCTTGTGTGAGGTTCTTATAGTTCAAAAGACTGTTTTTTTCATCTTTGTGGTCTATAGTGCCCAACATAGAAAGAGTTCAATGTATTTATTGAGAAAATGGTTGAAATAGGGGAGTGAAAGTAGAATTAGGTAAAAAAAAAAAAAGGTGAGATGTAGATTATAAAGTTCTGAGAGTGTGATGCTCAAGAACTTGGGTTTGTTCTGAAGCCCTGGGGATTATCAGTGTTTCAAGGAGGGGAGTGAAACAATCAGAGAATGAAAATATAGAGGAAACAAATGTATGATGTTAACACTAACCAAAACATTGGAGCTGTTGAAAAACAGAAGTGAGCCATTCTGCAAACACGTGGGTCGTATGTGTTGTACACTGACAATATTAAAGTGGAGACTAGCCATCTGTTGGGGACATGGTATGGTAGATTTTCTCACTCCATTGAGTGGGAGTTGGATCAGATGGCATTTCTACACCCCAGACTAAAAGACTTCAGTTAGCTTCTGAAAAACTAATTTTTTTTCTCAGACCCACTAGAGACAATCTCATGGTTTTGTCATGGAATGCACCTTCCTATTTTCAGATCTAATCAAAAGGCAGCAATCTTTTTAAAGAGTGGCGTCCTTTAAGAGTGACATGACTAATGAATTCAGGTCAAGGGTTGGATACTAGAACCTTCCCTTGTGCTGTTTTATGCAAATTAATAGAAATGCCTATGATAATTGGATGCTATATTTGGGCAGTGGAATTGGCTGATTTTGCAAGTTACCAGGAAAGAGAATGATTTTGGCTCTAAGGATGACACTTTTGTTTCAGGAGCCTTGGGCAGGGACTGGGCAGATAGGATTGAGTAATGAGCATGTTGTGCTTTATTGTTAAGCCTCATTGTGCCTCATCTGTACAAGGCCAAACCTGCACATTCTGAGGACAAGGTGTCCAGGTGAGGGCTGCTTCAAGCTCCCCTTCTTTCTCTCTCCAGTCCCAACTTCCCTTTCTTTCAATTAACAATAAAACATGGATTGAGAAAATCCCGAAGAATCCCTCTTCTCAATATACCCTTTCTCTGCCCTGGTAAGAAAAGGAATTCCCAGTTAGATGTCATAGGAGATATTTGCTTTTTGCTCAAGACATGCAATGACTGTAGTCTCTCAAAAGAAGTAGAGGTGATAGAAGCCACACAGGAGTGTAGCTCCAATGCTAGACCCTTGCTAGAAGAAAAAGGCATCTCATCTAATACTGATGGATTTGTTCACCTGCAGGTTGTAAATATTACCATCAACTCCCTGTTTCAACTTTTCTCTATTTTTTCTCTGTTTCAAATTTCTCTATTGTATAAAAAGAAATAAAGAAATACTTATATGAATGGTAGAAAAGGTAAGTAGCAATAAAAAGATTAAATACAGATAGAAAAACAATTCCCCCCAAAACAGTCAATATGAATCTTTTCCTAATTTTACTCTACAGCATTGAATGAGAGGTAGACAAATGTGAAACTGGAAACAAATTGTGTTGCTCTTTGGTTTAAAACAAAACAAAACAAAAAAAATGCTCACTTTTTTTTCGAAGTTAAACTTTGCAATTTTGCTGGTATGTACATAGTGTATTAAAAATACAGCTTTAGAAATTACTGGATCTAGGTAAATTCAGAGGAGTTTTGTTATATGATTATGAATATAGTTGATCTATATTTCCCTTGATCTTTCCTTCAGATCTTTCCCTTGATCTAAAATGATATATTGGGGATCCCTGGGTGGCTCAGCGGTTTGGCCCCTGCCTTTGGCCCAGGGCATGATCCTGGAGTCCTGGGGTCGAGTCCTGCGTCGGGTTCCCGGCATGGAGACTGCTTCTCCCTTTGCCTGTATCTCTGCCTCTCTCTCTCTGTGTCTATCATGAATAAATTAATAAATAAATAAATAAATAAATAAACCTTTAAAAAATAAAATGATATATTGAGGAAAGGTTTAATCCATGCATTATTGTCTTTTTACTTAAAATTGCTATATTTAAATGACCTGTTGGGTCTGAGCTGGTGATGCTGCCAACTAAGTTAATTAATGTCATAAAGAAAACCATGAAAGGTAGCAATTCAGGAAGAGAACATAGGTCTTAGCCCAGAATGACACTGCAGCCTCTGTTGTTGCATTCTTGTTCTAGAGTAAAGGTAGAATTGGTACAATCCGCTCCAGAGCCTTGAGTTCTCTTTCCACCAGTGTGGTCTGCTTATCCTGATCCTTACCCCTTACCCTGCTTCCCCTGAGTGGGAAGGGGCTCCTCCCAGAGCACTTCCTACAATAATTCCTGCCCCAGAGAGCACTACTTTCCACCTCAGCAATGTTCTTATTTCAGTGGAGTGTGCAGGCTTTGCTCCTCTTAGACTTAGAGCTTTGCTCCATCACCAAGCAAGCAACTGGTAAATTGATGTGATTATGGATATTCATGTGTCATCCTCCCAGGTAACCATACTGGCATTTTAACATGTGCCTCCTGGAAACGTGTCTTAACTCTGAGGAGTGACTAATGCGGGGGGCGGGGGGGGGGGGTGCTCAGTATCGGTCACTGTGGGAAGCTATTTGGATCAAAAGCCTTCAGATAAAACGTTTCTACCTCTTTCACCTAGTTTTAGACCTATTATTGCCCATAACCAGACTGAAAAAGAAGCTTCTATAGTGGAAAGTTAATTTTTTTTTCACAAATCTTCTGTATTTTGGTCTTTCCACAGAGAAGCTTTGGCATTAGCAACCTCTGCTCTACGGTGGTAGCTATAGGGTATGCTTCTGTCTACCACAAAAAGAATTTATCAACCACCTTATCAGATCAGACAAGTGTCAACATGTAACCACCTGGGTAACTGCTTTTTATTAATACCGTAGGATGGATTTATATTAGGCTCTTAATGAGGTTAAAAACCCCAGCCTCTGATTACCTATCTCCTGGTTTAACTCTTCCACCTTAGATGGATTTCACTTTTCCTGATGTTTTATTAAAGCTGTTTAGCTTGTATGACAGCTAATAATTCTAGTTTGTGGGAAGGAATTAAGTGGTTTATGTTGTACTTTGGCAGTAGTACATTTAGAAATGAAAGCAGACTCAAAGTACGCTGATTAATCTAGGAAAACGAGCCTCCTTCCCCAGTGGGGATGCCTTCCGCCTTGGCAGACTAATTCCTGATGCCAGAGCCTGATCTTACGGATTTTTTGTCTTTTTTTTTTTTTCTTCCTCTTTTGTTGTTGTTTTCTTGGAAGAATGAACTAAGCACTACAGTCATGGCAATTTTCCTGTATTGAATTAGGGTTGTGCCTTCGTTCTTTCTGAGTTTCCTTTGATCTGGATGTTTTGGCTGCCCCTAGGGCAAGGACCGAGCAGCTGCAGCACCCTGAGCAATGCTACCTGTCCCTGTGCCACCTCGTTCACTCTTCCCAGGACACGAATGTACGCTTAGCATGGGACCCAGAGTGTTCAGCTTGTTATGGAAAAAAAAAAAAAAAAAAAAAAAAAAGACAGAGTCATCATTGAGCAGCACACTGTGAGTCTGTTCCGAGCAGCATGGTAATTTGGACTGCAGCTGCTACAGTTATAGCTAAATCTTACCAGATGACATGAGAAAAACTGAATTAAAATAAATAGACTTGAGCCCACGGATCCTTGCTGAGAATAATAGATTACATAAGGGGTGCTATTTACAGACTCAAAATGCTAAAATTTCAACAATGAACGTGGTACTTCCTTAGTTCATTTCTGTAGTGAATTCATATTCTTTGCAAATCTTCAATGAATTATAATAAATAGAAAGGCCAGTTCTTAAGAAAACAGCATTGTACATCAAATCAGCAGACGTAGGGATTAACAGAGCTTCTGTTTGGGAAATGACTTGGTAGGCTGGACAACAGACACCAAGGCTTCCATGGATAGGTCATCAGTGTAAATTCAGCACAGCCAGTGGTGGATAAATGTCACTACCCATATGGCTTGAGTCTTTTGGAAGTATCTGTCGCTTCTGGCCTCATGAGGCAAGTGTATTTTGGCTATGATGTGCCATGGTGCCAAGTTTAGGAGAAATAGAAATAGGAAGAGTACCTTCAGTCCTAGTAATCTATGATCTGCTCTGAGAATCACATTAACATTATTAGATGTTATCATCACCACTTTACAAGCAAAGAAAATGCAGCCCAAAGAGATTAAGCAATATGCCCAAGTTTACGTAGCCACATGGCACAGACACAGTCAAACCCAAAGTCCCCAGAGGCCTACCCTGGTTCTGGTCCAACTCAAGTAGAGTGCAGTGTTAATTCCCCAACTCTGAACTTTTCAACTTGTGTGTGATCTGAATCCATGAAAACCCTAATGCTATTATCAGAAATCTGTGAATCTATTGGTGTACCAAATATGTCTGTGGCTTCAAAATATCTTCTACATATATGCATTATTGTTTTTCAAAAGTGTATAAATGGCTTTATGGTTAGTTAAAATAGAAATTCGTTTAAATGTTTCTTAATAGCTAGTAGCAGTATCAGATTATGTACTTTCCTAAATAACATACACCAAAAACATAACCACAATTTTGTGTGCTTGCATGTGTATGTGTGGTATGTGTTGATGATTGCTTTTTAAATTAAAAAATGGCCTTCATAGGAAAAAATACTGAGAATCAGTGATCTAGTATGATAACGCTAGTATTTGAAATTATTTTGTTGCATCTTATTCATTCTCTTTGTTGCTCAAATCAATAGATTATATACTGCAAGGAAGAAGTTGCATTTCTTTTATTTTCTTCCATACAAATCTCCCCAACAATGACGAGTCAATCATTCCACAAATGTGGAAGGAAATGGAATAAAGACAGTAAAAGAGAAGTTTCTCTGCATCCTTCGTTAGCAACTAGAAACATCTGCTGGAGAAATTTGATGCCAGACAAAAACTCACAGTGCCTTTCGACATTCTCTAATCACCAAGCATCTTCATACCTGGCCTTCAAGGGCCACCCTGCAACCTCTGCTCAAAAACGGGAAACAGAAGGTGGCTTGAGAAAGATGCAAACAATCTCTGTAACAAACATATAAATGGAAACTTAATTGGTAGGGAGACAAATAATTTGTGAACATGCGTTTGTGTGACTTGGTGAGGTTTTCCCAAGTTAAAATTTTGTAACTTGTCCATGTTGGGCAGTCATGGAAAAATAAGAACGGCATTAAGAGCTCCTTAATTTCCAAGGCCAAAGAGATTTTTCTTCAAAAAGGCATCCAACATTTTGAAGCCAGGAGCTCTATGTGGTAATTTGGGTGTGTTGTATTGGACAAGTGAGAAACACGCTACACCCAAAAATCAGCTTAAAACATGCCTAAAAATGCCCACACGTATAATAGGCATCAAGAAAGACTCCATGGAAAAAGCGACCTTGTGTCCAAGACTGTTGGGGTAAGAGCCACCCTTTCTGATATTTCTCTTCAGTTGGATATGGTATCTTCTTGATCCAAGTCCATAAGTATATGAGAGGGAAAAAAACCCAACCAGCCAACCCATTACCTTGACATTGGGGGTTTAAACTACCTTCCAAACTAGAGCCTCTCTTTACCAAAATGTCACTCTAATTTGAACCTGCTTCCTTGTTTCAACACAGTATTTGACTGGATAAATCTTCCAGCAAATAATTGTGAAGTGGTTTGTTCCTCTACCCCTTGGATAAATCTAGAAAGCACAAGAGGACTTGAAGTTCATTTGAAAATTTCTGATAAAAGGACTGTGTTTCCTTTGAAAATGTTTCTCATTTGTTTTCCTTTAAGAGCAGAGTTTTGTCTGTCTTGCTTACTCCTAAATCCCTAGCACCTAGAAGACTTGCCAGGCCCTGGCAGATAATAGGCACTCAATAAATATTTTTTCAGTGGATGAATGAATCCATCTCAGTCACACATCTCTTCTTACGATTATGAGATGAAAAATGCAGGCCTGGCAACAATTGTTAGGCTAGGCTGGCTTCCACTGGCAACCTCTTCCGCTGAAGAAAGGATAACTAATTGCCACTGCTGCTAGATTTATGTCAGCCTTTCATCATGAAAACTGTCATATTGTCTCTGTGGCCAGGGATCAAATTAGGTAATATTAATCAAATTATTATTAAATGAATATTATGTTTCTGATATTGGGCTCTTAGGGGCTCTCCCATCGTTTCTTGCCTTGGTGGACTTAAATAGACAGCCTAGGGGATTTGAGTGTGGTTCCATACTAAAAACATTTGTGTAGAACTATGGCCTTGTGATTTTTCTTATATTTAGATATATTAACCAAATCCAAACCATTCCATCAATTATGGATAACTTAATTTGTTCTTATACATTTTTATATTTTCTAAATTATATCATGGGTGTATTTTTCTAATCAGAAAAAAAGAAAATGAAAACATTACCCATCCTACCTAGGACTTCAAATAGAATGTGGCATTTTGAAGGCATAACCTAATTTTCTTTTTTCAGGGCCTGAACAGCATATTTGGCTGTACTAGAACAGAAGCAAAACAACACACTTTGTGAATGAATGCAAGGACTGTGATCACTTTAGCAATTGGCCTGAATTGGCATTTGTGACAGTTGTTCTGGTTTCCAAATTTTCTGGATCTGTGGCCATTGAATCCTGACCATTCTGGTAAAGGAAAAAAAATGCTACATTTCATGGAAATTCCAGGTTATAGAGAAAATACCTGAGACCAGATCAGTACAATACCTGACTATAGCAAGTGCATTTTGAGGCATCATGGTATGAGTGAAAAGAGTAGGAGTTATGGAGTATGTGTTTGAATCTTGACTTTCTTATTTACTGCTCTGTAACTTCTGTCATATACTTATTTTAGCTTAAGTCTATGCATCTGAAGAGAAGGCATACTATTATTTTCCTTCTATTATCAGAAGGATTCAGTGCAATAGTACACATGAAGCACCCAGGACAAAACTTGGAGTACAGTAGGCACTCAATATTGGTTAGTTCTCCTTGACTATGTAACCATGTTCTAGGTCCGTAGGGGAGATATACTATATATGATGCCTCCCTAAGGAGGGCAAGTAATTAGAAAATAGTTATCCTAAAGTCTAGCTTCATTTAGTAATTTGAAAACTAGCCTTGAAAGTTGACTAAGGTATTTTTAGGCCTCATCTGGTGTGTGTGTGAAGGAGATATTCAGTAAAGGTTTAAATGGAATACATTAGATTTTTTATTTTTCTTCAAGACTTACTATGAGCTTTTAATTACAGGAGAAGGACAAGCTAACAGCTTTAGCTTCCACCTCCACTAGACAGAAGAGGAGATGCATTAGAAAACTTGCTAATCTTGCAGCCCCCACCAAGGAAATAAAAGGAGGGGGTCAATTTGTTTTGCTTCTGATTAGAGATATTTACTCCTGCTCTTTAGCCTGCTGACATAATGATAAATGGACACAAATTCTCAAATATTTTCGTAAGCTAAGACCAAAGTGTTGAAATAATTTTCTCCCTATTTTAGAGTGAACACAGAGAGAATAAAGGATATTACAGAAATGGGGAAAGTGTTGAGTGAATAGATCCAGGGTGCCAAAAATATGAGTTTATGAAAGAGTTCCATCAAGGGGGCAGATATTTAAAAATAACAATTCTCAATTTGCAAATGAGTTAGGAATAGTGTTTCTCAATTTTAGTTCCCTTGAAGTTTTTTTTAGTGTGTTGGCACTTGTTTTTATTCCTCAGAATCTGAGCCTCTTCTGGTGAGGGTACACATACCTACAGTTGAAGCTTATAACCTACAGTGAGCCTCTTGGACGCTCCCATGTGGGACTCTGAATTTTGAGGGAATGGGGCAAAGACACACACACAAAAAAACAGATTAGAAGTTATTCCTGGGACAGCAGTTGCTGTCATCTAGTGTAGTGTCCAGCTGTAGCCCTGGTGGAGATGCCAGTGGCAGTGTTGTGCACAGATTATTCATGTGGAACCAGTCCATGGTTCTTCATTTTCCTTGGTTCTGGCTTTTTTTCCTCAACCTTTTGTTCGCCTGCTTTCCTATTTATTATGTCATGTAAAGTATGCATACTCCCCATGATTTCCTTTTTTGTTTAAGTAAGTCAGAATGTATTTCTATTGCTTGCAACCAAGACCTGACTAATACATATTGAATTTTTAAAAATCACATTTACATTCAACTTTTAAAGAGTTCATGTTTTGTAAGGAAAGACACACTTACGTTTAAGTATGGAAGGGGGATATAAGGGAGAGCAGTGGACAAGTTCAAGTGAAGTTCATCTGTAGAGACTTCCCAGAAGTATGTTTTAAAAAGGTTTGTGAAGCACCAACAGACATGGATCAGCCTCGAGAGTTTGTCTTCCCAAATTCTCCAGGCTTGCGGTAGACATGTCAGTTATATCCAGCCCAGTTCCAGTTCATGAAAATTCTTTAAAAGGAGCAAATCTTTCTGAGGAGAATGAGAGATGCTGAGTGTCCTCAAAAAGAGACCTCCAGTCTGACTGGGTGAGTGTCATTTCCTATCCAACTCCCCTTGCAATAACTTAACAACTGCCACTTAATGATTTCAAACCTCTCGTTTCTGGGAGATGGTACAGAGAAGGCGGAAGTTGGCCAATGCAAAGGAACACCTGGAGACCAACGACATCTTTTTTCAATTATGTTTTTGACTTGGACAGGGAGTGAAAATTCCACTGAGGGCCCAACAGGTGATCTCCTTTGGGCAATGGACAAAGGCCACATGCTCATGCTACTAGTTAAGCTACCTGTTTTTGTGTTCCAGCCAAACATAATATGCTACCTATTTGAATTGAAGACAGTGAGTCATGCAGCCTCAGAAACTCACTTTCGTGAGAGGATGTATATCTGTGCCTGTGTGTATAATCTGTTCATGACCACAAAATACCATTACTGGCTTTCTGGAAGGTAATTAAACATCATGCCCCTAAGGGCTTGGGAGAAACCCTCAAAACTACTAGGAGAAATCATAATGTATCAGGGCTTGCAGTGCCACCAAGGAATGAGAACTTCTGTAGCCAGTAAAGATTGGACTCTTCTGGCCTCTTCAACAGTTGGGGTACATAGAGCCATCTGGAGAGCTCTAGGCTTACTTCCTCCTTGCATTTGTTTTCTGGTCCTCAGCAACTGTCAATTCTTTGAGTCAAGTTGGTTAGGAGTGGGAACAAAGGATTTCTGTTTGAATCTTAAGATTTTTAAGATATAGAAATGGCAACTTCAAGTGATGACAGGGCACGCGATTGCTGTTGAAAGTCAACAGGAAACTTGAAGAGCATACACTAGAGTCTTTGCTTTCATGGTTCTCTCAGTACATATCCTGTTAATGGGTGGGTGAAAACTTTGATGTCAGGGTGTTCAGAAGTGTATAAGCATACAACAGGCTGTGTGTTTAAGAAATTGGTTAGTTCCTTTACTCTGTGTTAACTTTTTGTGACTTTTTACTTTGTTATAATTTTTTAAATGTTGAAAAGTTACAAGAAATAGGACAAGGAGCTCCTATGTATCCTTTATCCAAATTCACTGATTATTTATAGTTTGATCTATTTGGTTTATCATTCTCATCTGTGTCTCTCTGTCTCCATGCATACATACACATACATACATAATACATACATATCTCTACATATACATGAAGTGTGTCTATATATATATATATATATATATATATCCTTAGTACAGTTATCAGGTTCAGGAAAATTAATATTAATACTAAACTTTAACTACTATCCATATTCCAAGTTTATTGTCCCAATGGTATCCTTTATAGGATTTTTTTCTCTACTACACAGAATCTAGCCTAGGATTCTGTATAGCGCCAGTGGTCTCGTCTCTGTAGTCTCCTTTAATCTGTAATAGTTCTTCAGCCTTTCTTTGTCTTTCTTGACCTTGATATATTTGAAAAATCTCTATCTTACTCTTAAAAATATGATACTCCTACTTCTGTCCTCTTAACTACTCTGATTCTTCTCTTTGCTATGTTCTTGTTACGTATTTCAACCATTGACCCTTTGGCTCCCTTATCTTTATTAATCTTTCTGATTTCCTATTTCTTCCTTCTCTCCATCCTGTAATCAGGTTTTCTGCACTCTTTATGGCAAGAGAGGAAAGTGTTCCTAACAGCATATTGAAATACAGTATCAGGCTGCAAGATAGCCAATGTGCTTTCTTGGACTTAATTGTCTTACTCTCTTCCTTTAATTGATCAAGTAATTTAGAGGTATCTCTTTCCTTAAAGTACAGAAGTTTATCTATCAAGAAAACCTAATACAGTATGCATGACACCCTGGATTTCTCTTTAAGAATTAGGCCCATTTGTAAAGATTTCAGCAATTAGGCACATAAGAGATATGTATTCCAAAGATTATTTGGAATCTGAATTCAGTTGGGATAAACTCCTAAATACTAGGTAAATGCAACCACCCAGATGTTCTCATCTTTCCACTTCTTTACACTAAATAAATAAGGTAAGGCTCTCAGCTTAGTTCCCATGAGTTTTTTCCTTTAGCAATTCTCTTTTTGGAAACACTTGAAAGAAGGGGAAGCTCTATCTCATTGGGGTCCAAATGATCAGTACTTGGCATTCCTTAACCTCACCCCATGATATTTTCTTGCGTACAATGTTAAGTCTGGCAGTTGATTCTGGGCAATACTCAAGATTCAATTTACCGCTCCAATGCCAGAAAATAGGACAATCATACATAGAGATAAACTCTTAATAATTACCTCTGTTTTATGAAATCTGAGTGAAAATATGACGTCAGAGTCAAATTAAAAACTTCAAGATTCACTGTGATTTCTGTAAGACTTAAGACTCAGAGTTTGAGTAAGGAGTCCTGATTTATACCTAAGACCCAAGCTTCCTGAGCAGTCTGGGCAAGTTATTTTTTTCCCTTAATTTCTTCCTTCCTTTGCAAAATGGAAATAATTATATCACTGAGATAACTTTATGCAACTGCTATAAAAATGGTAGCAAAGACTCAAGCACAGAATTAATAAATATTCATCCAGAGCCATGATCATTTATGAGGTGTATTGTGAGCTCCTGACACTGTTTCACACAATGGGCAGCTTACTGACAGAGCAATGTTCACCTCTATTTATTTAAAGTCACTTCTGAAATAGATGATGATGGACGATGACTCTAGGTCTGTGCTGTCAAACAACTTGGATTAAGCAGACTAGCATTGTGATGAAACTGGCATTTGTGGTGGCTTATAAAAGGATGAGAGTTACCTGTGAGCACTCTTAAAATATAGTGGAGACTTTTCTGGCCTTGGTGTATGTTGCCTCCTTTCCTCATCCCACAAATGCACAGATTCTTGGTTACACTGCACATGGTGGGAGGGTGCACATAGGCATGCATGTGGCACACATACATGCCGCCCACATGCCATGTACCAATCATTGCCTTTCATTCAGTCCCTCATTCCCTCTGCTTCCAACTGTCCCACCCTTGCCCCCATAAGCCAGCCCTCTTTAGTACTTAGCAAGCCTGTGTGGACCTTCCCACCATCCTCTCTTTCTCTCTCTCTCCCCCTCATACACACACACACGTAAAGACATCCAGCTCTGCCCTAATCCCCCCAGATACTGCTGAAATAATATGTTTGAATGAGATCATGAACAACAATGGCTTTATGTGTTTCTCCTTCTCCTGCCTTACTTCCACAAAAACTTGTTGCTGTCAGTGCCTTATAGCATCCTGGCAGACCAATAAATAACACTTGGCAGTTGGAACTTTTTTTCCTTTAAATCACACTGTTTAGGTTGGTAGTCCTTAGGGGGCTAGCTCTGGGTCACTGCACTTGTTTGCTAATTTTGCATTTTGACTAAACACAATTCCTGAAATAGAGCATCGAGTGCCACCATTCTTGGCAAAGAAGTTGGAATTCAAGGCCAGAACAACGGAGAGTGAGAGTGACTCACTTTGTTCCTGAGCTCCCAAGCCTGGAAATTTCTAGAAGATGCTCTGTTGCTCATCTAAGATAATGTTCGTATCTTACAAAACTAAAAGTCCCTACTAAGCTAGACACAAGGGCAGCCCGGGTGGCTCAGCAGTTTAGCGCTGCCTTCAGCCCAGGGTGTGATCCTGGAGACCCAGGATCGAGTCCCATGTAGGGCTCCCTGAATGGGGCCTGCTTCTGCATCTCTCTCTCTCTCTCGAATAAATAAATAAATAATCTTTAAAAAAATTAAGCTAGACACAAGAGTGTCAGTAAGAGTCTCTGTTAGGTCAGAATGAGTTGCTCTTTTGATACTGTAAAAAAAAAAAATGATGAAGTAAAATAGCCAATTTGAACAGGGAAGGTTTTTTGTTTTGTTTTGTTTTTGAATTCCTATATATAGTGACCAACAGTAGTATTTGATTTTTAGGCTTAGAAGGTAGAGGTTTCTTCATTCATTAATCATTCCCTGTCACCATCTTCTTTCTTTCATAATTCATGTTTCCATTCTCATTTTTGCTCACACGTATTTTCCTTGTATTCTTGTTCCCCTCTTTAATGCTCTCTGAATTCCTTTCTTTTCTTTTCACATTCATCCTTTTCACTTTGTAAGAATGCTTGTCCACCTTTATACCTGATTTCCAACTTTTTTTTTTATCTTGCGGTACTGATTCTTCTTATCTAACTTAAATGCATCTTCCAAACCTTCAAAGATCCAGTCATACTCTTCTTGGACTCATTGCAAGAAGTTGTCACTGAGTCAGGAAATGGAACAATTGGCTGTATGTTGGCATGAGATTTACCTTAGCACCAGCCACTTTGGGCTCATCACTGAATGCATTCTTCTAGAATAAAGTTGATCTGATCAGCACACTAGCCTCAAAGGATATTTCTAATTCACACCATGGTTACCTCCCTGCCTTTGTGCAACCATGTACAGACTCTTTATCCACACACATATATTTACTCTTACAAATGGGATTTGATATAGCCTTTAATTTGCAGTTTGCCTTCAAGGAATTTAGTTGCAGTACTTTTAGATATGCTCCCTCAACTGCATCAGTTTTAATAAAACATAAATTAGTGGATGGGGGCTTAAATTTGCCAATCCAGATAAAGTGTACAGGATCATCGTAATGTGAGCTTTCTAAATAAGAATTTGCTGGAATAAATATGATGCCTTGGGGAAAAGTTGGCAATATCATCAACTAATTAAGGAGAAAGAAACAGTGACACCACCTTTGGAAGGAATCTAAGATGCCACATAATTCCACTTTATTCTTGGGAAGCCTTGATGACTATGACATAGGTGATCCAGATAAAACATTAATTTCAAGACCTTAAGGGAGGAGAAATTGATTTGTTTCCAGTTCCAGAGCATATCGGTGGAGGCATCAAGACTTGATCTCAGTTCTTGGCAATTTATAGTACAGACATTTGGATTTATCCCCCCTGAGAATGTTACCTTAAAGTTACTATGAAATTCTTTATTCTAAAAAAAAAAAATGCAGTCTTAGAGTAGAAGCATCTTTTATGGTAGCTCTCTGGCCACTCAATCTCAAGTATTCATTGAGATGAACTCATATAAAGGCATATGGTAGAAAATAAAACACTTGCAACTATTTGATCTGATACTGTTATGTTAGCATATTGATGACATAGCCTTCTTTTTTTCCTTTCTGGCAACTCATATTTTAGTAAGCTTGATATATCCTAAACTTTTGTTGAAAGGAGAATAACAACTCTATTTCGAAATTGGACAAAAGCTCACTAGCCTGGAAGTTATTAAGTGGTTTGTCTCCTACTTATACAGTGAGCAACCACTTATATAAAGGTAGTGATAATAGGAAGTTTCCTAAGCAAATGTACAGTATACTATAATTTAGGTTCTTTGGTTCGTAGTTATGTGCTTTTAAAGGTTTGGGGCAAATTCAGGCAAATTAAAGAAGCCTTATGTTGACTCATTAGGCTACCTAACAATTCCATGAGCATTGACAGTCACAAATATAAGAGTGAAAAGCAGAATTTAGAGTGGGAAAGGAATCCCTTGTTCATGTGATGTAACTCCTCATAATAAAGCTGAGGCCCAGACAGCTCACATGAAGTCTTCTAACTCTGAAACTTGTACTCTTCTTTCTGTTGCCAGGTGAGATGTTGCCGAATAAATAAAATTTCCTAACATTAGGAGGATATCAGTAATTGCTTTTTCAGAGCTGAGCAGTTTTGTCCTCCAATCTTTATTAGGATGAGGACTAAAATTTGGACACAGGATATGGCTGTAGAACAAGGAGTATTTCCTGTGCAGAGTTAACTGACTTAACCAGAAATTGCATCCTTGATTTCATACTAAGTTGAGAGTTAAATCTTTCCACAATTTGGCATGTGGGAACAGATATCTATGAAACACTTGATATCCATGAAAATGGGCAAGAGGTAGAGATACTCCAGGAAAAGGAGAAATACAAATAACTTAGTGTTTGGCTTTTAAATGTACTGAATCTGAAAAATCCACAGGATTAGGGTGATTTTTCAAGTCCAAAGAAAATTTTTACACCATTCTATTTATAAATATAGATAGAACCATATTAAATGTCTGTTTTATGGGTCAAAAATGGTCAAACATCAGCAATGTCTTACAGTTATACCCAATAGCATGTAATAGAGATCTATAGGTAACTGGAATGTATCCATACATTTCAAACGACTATGGGTTTCACATTCATATTAGTCTCCTTCTGAGTTAGTTGCTGCAATGAATTGATAATTGATCCTGAAAAATAGGAGTGGATTAGCTGTAATCCTGGTCTGTCCCTTACATGTATCTATTTAGACCTGACTACCCCCCATAACTGCACATTTTACCCCCACCACTGCATTCATTTCTTCAGGATAATCTAATGGTATTACAAGGAAGCCTGCTGCCTACCCCAGAAGCCATCGTGCTGCTGCTTCTAGGCAGTTTGTCTTCCCCTGTGCCTTGTCTGTCAGTTCCTCTATTTCTTTGCTTTCTCACTGCTGTGCTCCTAGAAATGCTCCGTTGCCTCTTTGTTCTACATGCTCTGACACTTCTGCTTAGCTAAATGATGGCTAATAGCAGTGGGATAGGCTGCCAGCTATTATGAGGACTTTGTGGGGAGTCTATCTGACCTTTTTTATTATATAAAAGCGTTAAGCTAGTTATTAAGGGAAGAGAAACTGAAAAAAAAAAACCATATGAAGAAAAAAGTGGCAAAGCAAATCTGCTTCTAAATCTGCCGACCTTTAATTATCTCGGAAGCAAGAACTTCCTTATTATGAATGACGGAAGAAAATAAAGTTGAAGGCTTATCACCTAATGATAACCCTGTGTTGGCATCAATTATAGGTTATCTTGATGAATGTATTGGGATGTTGATTTCAGGAGCTCAGACCAGACTTTAGTGGTCAAGAAAGCAGGTTACTCAGAGTGATACAGAAAGGCTAATTCAAACACAGGCTTTGCTCAAAAGGGCAATCCTGTTTGGTAATTCAGGTTTTGGTCTTAAATCAAATAGGTGATGTTTCCTCAGACAGTGCAAGAGCTAATGTGTATCTAAAATGTCTAGATTCTACTTCTCAAGTGCTTTAAATGTCCCCCCCGACATCAAAAGCTAAATTCTAAACTGTGCTCACCTTTATCTCTTTTCCTTTCAGTACATAGTAAAAATTCTGTTTGGAAAATACCAACCTTGCTTTGGCAAAAGATAAGAAAAACTTATTTGGACTTTTCAAAATGTGTCTTACCCCCACACTTTGAGTCTTCACCCAAAGCACTCACTAAACCAAACATTCTTTGAGGTTTGAAAGTGTCTGGTTCACTTAATTATTAATTATTATTATTATTATTATTCCTTTGGGCATACCTCTGCATTTCAAGATATATTATGATAAACATTATCATTTCCAGGCCAAACACAGGCAAAAAGTCCTGGAAGAACACAATTTTGCAGACTAAAGATTTTCAGAAAAAAATTGGATAAGCCATGCACGAGCATTTAAATTTTGGGGTGCTTAAAATAGAAAGTATCAAAATGTATCACTAGCCCAAATCCTCATCTGACCCAGATCTTTTCATGGTTATAGACCTTGAAGTTTGCCCTCCATTAGTCTGTCAAAGACCCCCATGTTCTCTTCAGGATTGATTTCTTGGTTTTTATAAAATACGAGGGTCAGTTTCTCTAAGGAAGCTGCTGTTTATTTGGTAAGCCTTGCTAATCCTTTTCCATTATAACAAAAAGACAATACAGCTTATCAAAGAAGTAAAAACAGACTTTTGCTGGATATTTTCACATTCTAACTGGCACTTGGGTCTTGTACGTTTTGTTTTCGTGAGATATCTAGGTTTACATGAATAATACACTGGGAGGTTTGGGTGATTTCTCAAACATTATTTTTGGGAGTTACAGAAGCCAAACCCAAGAGGAATGTATATGTTTGTGACAATTTAATTACATTTCTATGGGCATAGGAGAGGAAACATCATTAAATCAATACTCTAAAGCACCTCGTTAGGGTGAAGTTACACTGTAGCCTCTATGTTTTGAATCAGGTTCTTGTTAAGCTTTTTAACCTTTCTGATACTGTCATTCGAAAATATTTTGTATTCTTTTCTTTTTCTATTTATCTGATTTGACTCCAATCCATTTTGTGGTGTTGGCTGGCTTTTTGGTTTGAGTCAAATTTTCCATACAACCCAAAACTTCTTTGCTCTCACTCTGAGAATGTTCCTTAAGTCAAGAATAGAGAGCTGAGGAAGAGCTTGTATTAACCTGTCTGGGAAACATGTTTGTGACTTTTTTTGGGTCGTCTTTCTTTCTCTCCTTCTTCTAGTAAAACTAATAACCTGAGGTCTTAGCTGAAATAATGGAGATGATAAAAGTGGCTATGAAGATGCTCATAGTGGGGCACATAGGTGGCTCTGCCCATTGAGTGTCCAACTCTTGGTTTCTGCTCAGGTCATGATCTTAGGATCCTGGGATCAGAGCTCCAGGTCTGGCTCCATGCTGGGTGGGGAGCCTGCTTGGGATTCTCTCTTCCTCTGCTCCTCTCAATTGCATACACACACACTCTCTCTCTCCAAAATAAATAAATAAATTTTTTAAAAAGAAAAAAACAGAAAACAAAAGAAAATGCATAATAGCTACTAATCATGCTGAGCTTTCTAGTGGTTCACTTGTGTAGTGCTTTTGAATTGACAGAGCAGACATGATGGGTGTTTGGAGGGGAACTGATACATGCCCTGATTTATGTGGCCCAGAGGCTAAGTCTACTTATTGGCAGGAGGGAGAGCAGAGGGGTCTCCTTCAGCTGCGGTTGGGGATGACCTGTTGCTGTGAAGTTCATTTAGGGAGAATGTTTCCAAAGGGCAGTTCAGTCTGCAGCAGAATCACAAGTGTCTGTCCTCTTGGTACCCCAAACGCAGAACTCAAGCAAATATCTAGGCAAATCAAACCACAGTGTTTCATACTTTGAGGTCATCCTGAAAGGTTATGGATGGTGAGCCCATGCATTTCTCTTTCTTGCCATAAGCTTTGTGTTTCCCCAAACCTCATCTTTGCCAGTTCACACCTTTTTCCTAAAATATGTGTGATCTTCTTACGGTTGCTTTCTTGCAGCCTCTTGGGGGTGTGTGGATTTGGTAGTCTAACTGCTTCTCCTCTCTCTGCAAATGACATGTAATTTTCCTTAAAACAGCATTAAATTAAATAATCCTTATATTTTATTAATGTAGGACAGGAATAATTAGTAGAATGGAATAAAAAGAGGGAAAAAGAGGAAGGGGAACTACTATTTACTATTTATTTATGAGCCAGGCATCCTGCTTGGTATTTTATGAACATCATCTCATAAACTTCTGTAATATAATTAAGATGGATTTAAAGCATGAGGATAATTATCCCCATCCTCTATCTCAATTTAATTAGTAGATACAGCTCCATGCTTTTGATCCACCTTCGGATGGCATTCTATGGATCAGACTACTTCTTCAGACCAAAGAATATGAAATTGTAGCTATCATAAGTAAAACCAGTCTTTAAACTGCTTTGTATACACCAACTTAGCAAACTTAATTGTTTGTAGGAGCAGTATGTCATGGTGGGAGCAAGACCTGAATTCAAATTAGAACTTTAATACTGACTAGATTATGTGAGTTGGTCACCTTTTTACCCTTATGTTTCTTACCAGTACAATGAAGATAAAAATAGTATCTGCTAATGCTTAAGTAGAAAGCATTTTATTCATCATCATCATCATCATCATCATCATCATCATCATCAAATATCCTGCTCAATGGCATGAGCAGATACTGGTTCTTAGGATGTAAAACTAAAAATGGATGTAAGCAAGGTTATAAAATCAAGGATAATGTGGGTTAGGAAAAACTATACATAGAAGGGACAAAAATCTCACAAGTCTTTTCATATTCCTCCTTTCTTTTCTCTTCTCAGAGTTAGCTGAAGGCCTACCACCTCGAACATGAATCAGACAGTGTCTAGCTTTACTAATGATTTCTGAATTTTATTCATCTGCCTTATTATTCTAAAGTATAGCTTTCATCATGTCAGTCTTTCTACTAAAGATCCATGTACTATTGGTTGTTTGTTGAAGCCCACTTTCTCAGTAGGGTGGATAAAAACTCTTAGGATCTGTCTCTAGGCTCCAGTTACTTTGCTTCCTCCGGTCTCTAGCACAAACATCCTATTTCATTTGACTTGTAGTTTTCATATGCCAATTTCATCCTCTCTCAGTCTACAACATACATCCCTGTGTTCCCTTGCTTGAAATTCTTTTCCTTTTCTTCTCATCTATCTAAATTTTAGCCATCTTTCAAGGCCCGTATCTTTTGTGTTATTCCATAGTAGACTAAATGCTGAATCGAAGTAGAATGAATATGGGCAGGACCTGTGAAAATGATGGGATAGTCCTATCTTCGATTAGGGTATGTCATATGCAAAAGTAATGGCGTGTCATTCCTATAATAGTGTGACATTACTTAATTACAAATTAATAGCGTGACATTGCTCTTTAGTAAACTGACTTTCAGAGATTTGAAGCAAGAGGAATGCTTTCCTGCTGGAAAAGCAAATTGGAGACACAAATTGCCATGTTAATGAGAGAGCCATGTAACAGGAAACTGAGGGTGGCCTCTGGGGTCTGAGAGCAGCCCCCTGCTGACAGCCAGCGAGAAAGAGGGGAACTCAGTCCCACCACAGTGAGGAATTAGCTATGGCAAATAACCAGTGAGTTCAGAAGAGGACCCTGAGCCTCAGATGAGATCACAGTCCCAGCTGATACCTTGATTTTAGCCCTATGGGACTCTGAGCAGAGGCGACTCAGCTAAAAGGTGCCAGACTCCTGCCCCACAGAAGCTGTAAAACAACAAACTGTATTAGTTTAAGCTATTAAATTTGTGGCAATTTGCTGCAAGCAATAGAAAACGACTGTAGTGGGTAATTGAAGGCTAGACCATCTTTGTGAGTTCTGATGTTTAGTTTCTGGAAGCCCAGATGACTGGCTCATTGATTCTTTTGTATATTTTCCCATGAGTGGCACAGGCATTGTTTCTGTCTAGGAAAACATTTAGAGAAGTAGAGCAACTATAAGTGTTACGAAATAAAGGATTTATTATAGGAATCAGACCACACAATTGTGAGACAAGCTGGAAAATTTAAGTTCAGGAGGGAGAGTTGGAGAATTAGAGAATTATGAGACTTACCAGTTCTGCAGCACTGTACAGGGGTGAACCTCTTTCTTAGTAATAAGGAGGGATAAAGAAAAATTATTCTTCATCTTGGACCTCTAAAAACCTCACTGAGATGGTGGGCTGACATTTTTTTGAAAGCAACCTTCTTGAAGTACAATTAAATACAGTATTTTAGTGTAAGGTTTGGTGAGTTTTGGCAAATATATACACCTGAATAGCTGCCACCACAATCAGGATATAGATCATTTCCATCACCCTAGACAGTTCCCTTTTGTCCCTTTGTAGGTAAAAATTCTCCTTCCCTGGGCCCAGGTAACTCTAACCTTCTATCAGTCACCCCAAATTAGTTTTCCCTGTTTCAGAATTTCACATGTATGGAATCATGCTATGCCCTCTTTTGTAATTGGCTTCTTTCACTCATCATAGGTTTTCTGGATTCTTCCATATTGTTGCTTGTATCAACAGTTTGTTCCTTTTTACGGCTGAGTAGTATTTCATCATATGGATGTGCTAAAATTTATTTATTCCTTCAGCATTTGATAACCATTTAGGATTCAAGTTTTTGGATATTATGAATAAAATTTCTATGCACATTCATGTGCAAGTTTTTTTTTAATTAAATAAGTACTAAGGTGGAATGGCTGGGTACTATGAAAAGTATATGTTTAACTTTATAAGAAACTGCCAAATATCTTTCTGAAGTGATTGTACAATTTTATGCTTCCATCAGCAAAATATGAGAGTTTATTTGCCTCATTTCCTAGCCCAGATTTGGTATTGTCAATCTCTTTAATTATAGCATCATAAGATATAAAATACTATCTGGTGGCTTTCATTTTTATTTTATTGCTGACTAATAATATTGAGTATCTTTTTATATACTTATTGGCCATTTATGTAACTTCTTGTGTGATAAATTTACCCCCAATACTTTGGCTATTTAAAAAATTAGATTGTTTGTTTGATTTTGAACTCTAAGAATTCCTTGTAAATTTTGGATATAAGTCTTTTGCATTGCAAGTATTTTCTCCTGTATGTGGCTTGACTTTTCAAAAAAATTTTTTAAAGATTTTATTTATTTATTCATGAGAGACACACACAGAGAGAGAGAGAGAGAGAGTGAGTGAGAGGCAGAGACACAGGCAGAAGGAGAAGCAGGCTCCATGCAGGGAGCCTGACATGGGACTCGATCCGGGGTCTCGAGGATCACACCCTGGGCTGAAGGCGGTGCTAAACCACTGAGCCACCCAGGCTGAACGTGACTTTTCAATTCTTAAAAAAGACTTAAAAAAAAAAAGACTTTATTTATTTGAGAGAGAGAGAGAGATCACAAGTAGAAGGGTAGAGGGAGAAGCAGACTCCCTGCTAAGCAGGGAGCCCAATGCAGGGCTTGATCCCAAAACTCTGAGATCATGACCTGATGACCTGAGCCAAAGACAGATGCTTAACTGACTGAGCCACCCAGGCATCCCTAACTTTTCAATTTTTTAAAGGTGTCTTTCAAAGACAAATGTTTAAATTTGATGAGGTACAATTTTCCAAGAATTAGTTATTCTGAGAAATCTTTGCCTACTCTAAGGTTGCAAAGACTCTTACGATTCTTTTAGAGCTTTCATAGTTTTAGTCTTTATAATTTGGTCTATGATTTATTTTGTATTAAATTTTGTGTATGGTAAAAGCAGGAAATGAAGAGAATATCCTTTCTCTGTTGAATTTCTTTAGTAACTTTGTAAAAAAACAATTTGCCATATAATTTGGATCTATTTCTAGACATTTTATTCCGTCTCATTGACCTATTATATGTCTAAACATATAACAATACCACACTTTCCTGATTACTTTAGCTTTATAATAAATCTTGAAATTAGAGTAAGTCCTTTAATTTTATCTTCCTTTTACAACATTGCTTTGGCTGATACAGGTTCTTCTGAATTTTCTGCAAGTTTTAGAACCAGATTGTTAATATCTACAAAAAGAGAGAAAGCCTTCTATCTTAGGTTTTAGTTGGGATTACGTTATGTCTGAAAAACTCCATTGGAAAGAATAACATCTTAACAATATTGTCTTCCAATTCATGAACTTGATATATCTCCCTATTTACTTAGGTCTCCTTCAGTTTGTCTTGAATTTTTTTTTACAGTTTTCAATATGCAGTGAATCTATTTTGTTAAAATGCTATCATTATAACATATTTAACATTTATAATATTTAACATATTTTTGTTAAAATGCTATCATAAATAATATTATTTTATTTATTTATTTTTAAAGATTTATTCATTTATTAGAGAGAGAGAGAGAGAGAATAAGTGAATGTGGGGAGGGGCAGAGGGAGAAGGAGAGAGAAAACTTACCAGACTGCTTACTAAGCTCAGAGCCTGACACAGAGCTCAATTTCAAGACCCTGAGATCATTAGAGTTGAAACCAAGAGTCAGATGCTTAACTGACTGTACCACCCAGGGGTCCCAATAATGTTGTTAATTTACTTCTACATTTAATTTATTTACTATTAATATGGTCAGTTTTTGTAATCGATTTTGTATAAATCTTGATAAAATCATTTGTAACTTTTAAAAAATTCCTTATGACTCTACATACACAATCATTCAAATGAAGACTTTTTTTTTACCCTCTTTCCAATATTTCTGACTTTTAATTCATTTTTCTTGCTTTGTTGCATAGCTAGGACCTACAATACAGTGATGAACAGAAATGGTGAAAATATACATTCTTATCTTGTTCCTGATGGGGGGGAAGTATTTATTCTTTTACCATTGTTATAATATTAGCCATAGGTTTTTTGTAGATGCCCTTTATCAGATGGAAGAAGTTGACTTCTACTCCTAACTTTCTAAGAGTTATTATCATGAATGGATATGAATCTCTTTTCAAATAAGCCTTCGTATATTCTTTATTCTATTAATATGGTAATTTATACTGATTAATGTTTTAAAAGATGGGCAGCCTGGGTGGCTCAGTGGTTTAGCACCAGCCGCCTTCAGCCCAGGGCCTGATCCTGGAGACCCAGGATAGAGTCCCATGTCTGGCTCCCTGCATGGAGCCTGTTCCTCTATCTGCCTGTTTCTCTGCCTCTGTGTGTGTGTGTGTGTGTGTGTGTGTGTATGTCTCATAAATAAATAAATAAAAATCTGTAAAAAAAAAAAAAAATTAAGGTTAAACTAACTTTGTATTCTTGAGATATACCCCAATTGGTCATGATGTATTATCCTTTTTTAATATTACTAGATTATATTTATTAATAATTGGTTAAATTTTTTTTGTTTATGTTCATGGGGAATATCAGGCTTTAATTTCTTTTTTTTATTTTTTATTTTTTTATTTATGATAGTCACACAGAGAGAGAGAGAGGCAGAGACACAGGCAGAGGGAGGAGAAGCAGGCTCCATGCACCGGGAGCCCGACGTGGGATTCGATTCCCGGTCTCCAGGATCGCGCCCTGGGCCAAAAGCAGGCGCCAAACCGCTGCGCCACCCAGGGATCCCCAATTTCTTTTATAATGACTCTGATTTGGTATCAGAGAAGTCTGGCCTGATACAATAAGTAGGGAGGTATATCCCCGCCCCCCCGACACTTGTATTTACTAAAAGAGTTTGTGTAAGATTTTTATTGTTTCTCCTTTAGACATTTGATAAAATTCAGCACTGGAACAAATTGGGCTGGGAATTTTCTGTGCTGAAAGGTTTTTAATTTCAAATCCAATTTCTCTAACATATGTGGGACTATTCTTCCTGTTACTGGTTTCTAAATTATTTCATTGTGGTCAAAGAACACATGATTTTAATAACTTTAATTATATTGAGACTTCATTAATGACCCAGAACATACTCTATCTTAGTGATTATCCCATGTTCACATGCTGAGTATACATTCTGCCTGCATTGCATGTAGTATTATATAAGTGTTAGGGCAAATTAGTTGGAAATGTTGTTCAAGTTTTCTATATCCACACTGATTTTCTGTCTGCCTGTTCTATCAATTGCTGAGAAAGGAGTGTTGAAATCCCCAGTTATAATTGTTGATTGGTCTATTGCAGTTGCCCATTTTTGCTTCATGTATTGTAAAGTTCTGAAATCAGTTACGCTTATGTTAGAATTACTGAGTTTTCTTTATAAATTAACTCATCAATTATCATGAAATGTCCTTCATTTCTGGTAACATATCTTGTCTTATTTATCTGATGTAAGCACTACAGCTTTCTTATGATTAATGTTTTCATGACATGTCATTTAATATCTTTTCACTTTAAATTTGTGAGTCTCTAATAGATAGCATATAGTTGGGTCTTACTTTATAAGTTTAAAAAACATGTCTCTCCTCCCAACAGATAAAAGTCCAGAACCAGTTGGTATCGCAGGTGAACCCTACTAAACATTTAAAGAAGAGTTAGTACTTATTCTTTTCAAACTATTCCAAAATGGAAGAGGAAGGAATACTTCCAAATTCATTTTATGAGGTCAGCATTACCTTAATACCAATACTGGATAAATACACCACAAAAAAGAGAACTACAAGCCAATATGTTGTTGAACATAGATTCAAAAATACTCAATAAAATAATAACAAACTGAATCCAACAATACATTTAAAAAATCATTCCCCTTGATCAAGTGGGATTTATTCCTACATTGTGATTCAATATTCACAAATCAATCAATGTAATTCATCACATTAATAAGAGAAAGGATAAAAGCCATATGAGCATTTCAATAGATGTAGAAAAAGCATTTGACAAATTGCAACATCCATTGATGATAAAAATCTTCAACAAAGTAGGTTTAGAAGGAACATACCTCAACATAATAAAGGCCATATATTAAAAAAAAAAAAACCCACAGCTAAACATCATCCTTAATGGCAGAAAAACAGAGCTTTTCCCCTAAGGTCAGGAATGAGACAAGGATGTCCACTCTCACCACTTCTATTCAACACAGTACTGAAGGTCCTAGCTGCAGCATCAAAAAACAAAAAGAAATAAAAGGCATCTAGATCAGTAAGGAAAAAGTAAAACTTTCACTATTTACAAATGACATGATATTCTGTAAAGAAAACCCAAAAAACTCCACCAAATAACTATTAGAATGAATAAATGAATTCAGTAAAGTCACATGGTACAAAATCAGTGTACAGAAATCTATTGCATTTCTATACACCAATAACAAAAAAACAGAAAGAGAATTGAAGGAAATAATCCTACTTAGAATTGTACCAAAATAAGATACCTAGGAATAAACCTAACCAAAGAGGTGAAAGAACTATACCCTGAAAACTATATGAAACTGATGAAAGAAATTGAAGACATGGAAAGACATTCCATGCTTACAGATTGGAATAATAAGTATTGTTAAAATGTTTATACTACCCAAAGCAATCTACACATTTTTAAACATTTTTTAATTTTTTTATTTATTTATGATAGTCACAGAGAGAGAAAGAGAGGGAGAGAGGCAGAGACATAGGCAGAAGGAGAAGCAGGCTCCATGCACCAGGAGCCCAATGTGGGATTCGATCCCAGGTCTCCAGGATCACGCCCTGGGCCAAAGGTAGGCGCTAAACCGCTGTGCCACCCAGGGATCCCCAATCAACACATTTAATATAATCCCTATCCAAATACCAAGAGCAGTTTTCACAGAACTATAACAAATAATCTAAAATTTGTATGGGAGCAAAAAGATCCCAAATAGCCAAAGAAATCATTAAAAAAAAAAAAAAAAGCAAAGCTAGAGGCATCACAATTTCAGACTCCAAGTTATTTTACAAAGATAGAGTGATCAGAACAGTATGGTGCTGGCACAAAAATAGATGCACCAACCAAAAGAATGGAATAGAAAACCCAGAAATGAACCCACAACTGTATAGTCAGTTAATCCTCAACAAAGCAGGAAAGAATATCCAATGGGAAAAAGACAGTCTCTTCAATATATGGTGTTGGAAAAAAAATTTTTTTAAAAATATGGTGTTGGAAAAACTGGACAGCCACATGCAGTTTTAGGTCTAGTAAACTGGACCACATTCTTACACCATACACACCATTACACAAAAATAAATTCAAAATAGATTAAAGATCTAAATGTGAGACCTGAAACCATAAAATCCTAGAAGAGATGCGCAGGAACCTCTTTGAGATTGGCTGTAGCAACTTTTTCCTAGATATGTCTTATGAGGCAAGGAAAACAAAAGCAAAGATAAACTATTGGGACTACATCAAAATAAAAAGCTTCTGCAAAGTGAAGAGAACCAGCAACAAAAGTGAAAGGCAACCTACAGAATGGAAGAAGACATTTACAAATGACATATCAGATAAAGGGTTATTATCCAAAATATTTAAAGAACTTACACAACTCAACACCCAAAAACAAATAATACAATTTAGAAATGGACAGAAAACATGAGCATACATTTCTCCAAAGAAAACATCCAGATGGCCAACAGACACATGAAAAATATTCATCATCAGTTACCATCATGGAAATGCAAATTAAAACTACAGTGAACTATCACCTCACACCTGTCAGAATTGCTAAAATAAACAACACAAGAAACAACAGGTATTGTTGAGGATGTGGAAAAAAAGGAACCCTCTTGTAAGGTGGATAGGAATGCAAACTGGTGCAGCCATTGTGGAAAACAGTATGGAGGTTTCTCAAAAAGTTAAAAATAGATCTATTCCAACAATCACACTACTGAGTATTTACGCAAAGAATATAAAACACTAATTCAAGGGATACATATACCCCTATTTTATAGCAGTGTTATTTATACAATATCCAAGATATGGGAGTAGCCCAAGTGTTGTTAATTTTTAAGTCTTCTTTGATTAATGAAGGGAGAAAGAAGATGTGATACACACACACACACAGAGAAATATTCAGCTAGAAGAAATATCTTTCCATGTGCAATGACATGGGTGGAGCTAGAGAGTTTAATGCTAAGAAAAATGTCAATTGGAGAAAGACGAATAAATGTGATTTCACTCATGTGTGGAATTTAAGAAACAAAATGAGCAAAGTGAAAAAGAAAGAGGGAGGGAAATCAGAAACAAAACGAGCAAAGGGGAAAAGAGAGAGAGAGAGACCAAGAAACAGACTCTTAACTACAGAGAACAAACTGATGGTTACAAGGTGGGGAGAAGATTACATTAAATAGGTGATAGGAATTAAGGTGTACACTTTTAATAAGAACCAGGTAATGAACAACTTTATTGTACACCTGAAAATGATATAACACTGTAACAACTAACTGGATTTAAAATAAGAACTTAAGAAAAAAAAAAAAACCCCACAGAAAACACTGCCTTTCAATTGGTAATTTTAGTACATTAACATTTAATATAATTAACAGTATGATTAGGTTTAAACCCATCATGCTATATCTTTTTTTTTTTTTTTTTTCATCTTTTTCTGGCCACTTGAATTTTTTGGTACTCTTTTTTTGTTATTTTTTTAATTGGTGTATCAGCTATTCCTCTTTGCTTTATTGTTCAGTGATTGCTCAGGGGTTTAAAATATGCATCTTTAACTTAACACTATCTTTAAAGAGTATTATACTACTTCACATATAATTTAGGAACCTTAAAAGAGTATAGTTCCATTTCCACCATTTTTTGTGTTATTTTTGTCATTCATTTTACTTCTATATTTATTTCATTTTTTTAAAAAAATTTATTTATTTATTCATGAGAATACACAGAGGAGAGAGAGAGAGAGGTAGAGACACAGGCAGAGAGAAGCAGGCTCTATGCAGGGAGCCCGATGTGTGTCTCCATCCGGGGTCTCCAGGATCACGCCCTGGGCTGAAGGCGGTGCTAAACCATTGAGCCACCCAGGCTGCCCCTATATTTATTATAATCCGCCAATACTTTACTAATATTTTTTTACTTCAAATTTTCAATTAATTTCTAAGAAATGAAAAATAAGAAAATGTCTTTTATGTAACACATATGTTTACAATTTTGCTTGTCTTTTTTTCTTCTATATAAATCTGACTTTTCATATGATTTTATTTTCTGTTGGCCTAAAGAACTCCTTTTAATATTTCTTATGATGTAGGTCTGCTGGTAACAAATTCTCTCAACTTTGTTGAAAAACTTTATTTTTGCAGACATTATTGTCTTTGTTCCTCTATGTCTTTTTTCCTTCATTTCACTGCTTTTAACATTTTTCTCTTTATCACTGTTCACCAATCTGATTATGATATGTTTAGGTATGGTTTTCTTTGTGCTTATCTTTTTTGGACTTGTTCAGCTTTTTAGATATGTAGGTTTATAGTTCACAATAAATTTGGAAAATGTTTGACCATTATTTCTTCAAATGTGTTTTTCTGCCCCATTCTCTCTTCTCTTTCTGAGGCTTAACTATATATTCAATCTCTTGATACCATCACACTTTCTAAGATTTTGTTAATTTTTAAGTCTTTTTTCTCCACTGTACTTTGATTCAGTTTTTATTCTCCAGTTGGTAATCTGATATAATTTTAATTATAATTATGCAGTTACTTTGTGGTAATCCAGCTGTATTAGTTCCCTATGGCTGCCATAACAAATAACCACAAAATGGATGATTAAAAACAATAGAAATTTATTGTTCCACAATTCTAGAGGCCAGAATTCTGAAAACAAGGTGTTAATGAAACCTGTTGGGAAGAATCTTTTGTTGTCTTTTCTAGCTTGTGATATTTGCTGACAATCCTTGACATTCCTTTTCTTGTAGAAGCATTGCTCCAATTTCTGCCTCTACTGTCACATGGCCATCTTCTCCTTGTGTCTCTTGTCTCTTATAAGAATACTGGTCATATTGGATTAAGCACCATCTTATTCCAGTATAATCATATCTTAACTAATTACATGTACAGTGACCCCATTTCCCAATAAAATTGCATTCCGAGGTACTGGAGGTT
Organism: Canis lupus dingo; assembly: GCF_003254725.2. Lineage (NCBI taxonomy): Eukaryota > Metazoa > Chordata > Mammalia > Carnivora > Canidae > Canis > Canis lupus. The sequence continues at coordinate 19,764,930 of NC_064269.1, read as the reverse complement.
AGGACTTTAACATATCTTTTTTGGGGGGCACAATTGAACCAGTAAAGTTTTCATTCAGGTATTACATTTTTTACCCTTCTAAAAGTTCCCTTTAAGATATATTTTCCATTTGTTTCTTCATATTATAATAAATGTTTTAAAATCATTGTTTGCTAACTTCATCAGCTCTAACATTTCTTTCTTTTTTAAAGAAAAAGATTTTATTTATTTGACAGAGAAAGTACAACAGGAAGGGTGACAGGCAAAGGGAGAGGGGGAAGCAGGCTCTCCTCACTGAGCAGGGAGCCCAATGTAGGGCTCCATCCCAGGACCCTGGGATAATGACCAAAGAGCTACCCAGGTACCCCAGCTCTAACATCTCTAACTCTGTTTCTTTTTTTTTTTTTTTAATTTATTTTTTTATTGGTGTTCAATTTACTAACATACAGAATAACACCCAGTGCCCGTCACCCATTCACTCCCACCCCCCGCCCTCCTCCCCTTCTACCACCCCTAGTTCGTTTCCCAGAGTTAGCAGTCTTTACGTTCTGTCTCCCTTTCTGATATTTCCCACACATTTCTTCTCCCTTCCCTTATTTTCCCTTTCACTATTATTTATATTCCCCAAATGAATGAGAACATATAATGTTTGTCCTTCTCCGACTGACTTACTTCACTCAGCATAATACCCTCCAGTTCCATCCACGTTGAAGCAAATGGTGGGTATTTGTCATTTCTAATAGCTGAGTAATATTCCATTGTATACATAAACCACATCTTCTTTATCCATTCATCTTTCGTTGGACACCGAGGCTCCTTCCACAGTTTGGCTATCGTGGCCATTGCTGCTATAAACATCGGGGTGCAGGTGTCCCGGCGTTTCACTGCATCTGTATCTTTGGGGTAAATCCCCAGCAGTGCAATTGCTGGGTCGTAGGGCAGGTCTATTTTTAACTGTTTGAGGAACCTCCACACAGTTTTCCAGAGTGGCTGCACCAGTTCACATTCCCACCAACAGTGTATGAGGGTTCCCTTTTCTCCACATCCTCTCCAACATTTGTTGTTTCCTGTCTTGTTAATTTTCCCCATTCTCACTGGTGTGAGGTGGTATCTCATTGTGGTTTTGATTTGTATTTCCCTGATGGCAAGTGATGCAGAGCATTTTCTCATGTGCATGTTGGCCATGTCTATGTCTTCCTCTGTGAGATTTCTGTTCATGTCTTTTGCCCATTTCATGATTGGATTGTTTGTTTCTTTGGTGTTGAGTTTAAGAAGTTCTTTATAGATCTTGGAAACTAGCCCTTTATCTGATATGTCATTTGCAAATATCTTCTCCCATTCTGTAGGTTGTCTTTGAGTTTTGTTGACTGTATCCTTTGCTGTGCAAAAGCTTCTTATCTTGATGAAGTCCCAAGAGTTCATTTTTGCTTTTGTTTCTTTTGCCTTCGTGGATGTATCTTGTAAGAAGTTACTATGGCCGAGTTCAAAAAGGGTGTTGCCTGTGTTCTTCTCTAGGATTTTGATGGAATCTTGTCTCACATTTAGATCTTTCATCCATTTTGAGTTTATCTTTGTGTATGGTGAAAGAGAGTGGTCTAGTTTCATTCTTCTGCATGTGGATGTCCAATTTTCCCAACACCATTTATTGAAGAGACTGTCTTTCTTCCAATGGATAGTCTTTCCTCCTTTATCGAATATTAGTTGCCCATAAAGTTCAGGGTCCACTTCTGGATTCTCTATTCTGTTCCATTGATCTATGTGTCTGTTTTTGTGCCAGTACCACACTGTCTTCATGACCACAGCTTTGTAGTACAACCTGAAATCTGGCATTGTGATGCCCCCAGATATGGTTTTCTTTTTTAAAATTCCCCTGGCTATTCGGGGTCTTTTCTGATTCCACACAAATCTTAAAATAATTTGTTCTAACTCTCTGAAGAAAGTCCATGGTATTTTGATAGGGATTGCATTAAACGTGTATATTGCCCTGGGTAACATTGACATTTTCACAATATTAATTCTGCCAATCCATGAGCATGGAATATTTTTCCATCTCTTTGTGTCTTCCTCAATTTCTTTCAGAAGTGTTCTATAGTTTTGAGGGTATAGATCCTTTACATCTTTGGTGAGGTTTATTCCTAGGTATCTTATGCTTTTGGGTGCAATTGTAAATGGGATGGACTCCTTAATTTCTCTTTCTTCAGTCTCATTGTTAGTGTATAGAAATGCCACTGACTTCTGGGCATTGATTTTGTATCCTGCCACGCTACCGAATTGCTGTATGAGTTCTAGCAATCTTGGGGTGGAGACTTTTGGGTTTTCTATGTAGAGTATCATGTCATCGGCGAAGAGGGAGAGTTTGACTTCTTCTCTGCCAATTTGAATGCCTTTAATGTCTTTTTGTTGTCTGATTGCTGAGGCTAGGACTTCCAGTACTATGTTGAATAGCAGTGGTGAGAGTGGACATCCCTGTCTTGTTCCTGATCTTAGGGGAAAGGCTCCCAGTGCTTCCCCATTGAGAATGATATTTGCTGTGGGCTTTTCATAGATGGCTTTTAAGATGTTGAGGAATGTTCCCTCTATCCCTACACTCTGAAGAGTTTTGATCAGGAATGGATGCTGTATTTTGTCAAATGCTTTCTCTGCATCCAATGAGAGGATCATATGGTTCTTGGTTTTTCTCTTGCTGATATGATGAATCACATTGATTGTTTTACGGGTGTTGAACCAGCCTTGTGTCCCAGGGATAAATCCTACTTGGTCATGGTGAATAATTTTTTTAATGTACTGTTGGATCCTATTGGCCAGTATCTTGTTGAGAATTTTTGCATCCATGTTCATCAGGGATATTGGTCTGTAATTCTCCTTTTTGGTGGGGTCTTTCTCTGGTTTTGGAATTAAGGTGATGCTGGCCTCATCGAATGAATTTGGAAGTACTCCATCTCTTTCTATCTTTCCAAACAGCTTTATGAGAATAGGTATGAGTTCTTCTTTAAACGTTTGATAAAATTCCCCTGGGAAGCCATCTGGCCCTGGACTCTTGTGTCTTGGGAGGTTTTTGATGACTGCTTCAATTTCCTCCCTGGTTATTGGCCTGTTCAGGTTTTCTATTTCTTCCTGTTCCAGTTTTGGTAGTTTGTGGCTTTCCAGGAATGCGTCCATTTCTTCTAGATTGCCTAATTTATTGGCGTATAGCTGTTCATAATATGTTTTTAAAATCGTTTGTATTTCCTTGGTGTTGGTAGTGATCTCTCCTTTCTCATTCATGATTTTATTAATTTGAGTCTTCTCTCTCTTCTTTTTAATAAGGCTGGCTAATGGTTTATCTATCTTATTAATTCTTTCAAAGAACCAACTCCTGGTTCTGTTGATCTGTTCCACAGTTCTTCTGGTCTCGATTTTGTTGAGTTCTGCTCGAATCTTTATTAACTCCCTTCTTCTCTTGGGTGTAGGATCTATTTGCTGTTTTGTCTCTAGCTCCTTTATGTGTAAGGTTAGCTTTTGTATTTGAGTTCTTTCCAGTTTTTGAATGGATGCTTGTATTGCGATGTATTTCCCCCTTAGGACTGCTTTTGCTGCATCCCAAAGATTTTGAATGGTTGTGTCTTCATTCTCATTAGTTTCCATGAATCTTTTTAATTCTTCCTTAATTTCCTGGTTGACCCTTTTGTCTTTTAGCAGGATGGTCCTTAACCTCCACGTGTTTGAGGTCCTTCCAAACTTCTTGTTGTGATTTAGTTCTAATTTCAAGGCATTATGGTCTGAGAATATGCAGGGGACAATCCCAATCTTTTGGTATCGGTTCAGACCCGATTTGTGATCCAATATGTGGTCTATTCTGGAGAAAGTTCCATGTGCGCTTGAGAAGAATGTGTATTCAGTTGAGTTTGGATGTAAAGTTCTGTAGATATCTGTAAAATCCATCTGGTCCAGTGTATCATTTAAAGCTCTCGTTTCTTTGGAGATGTTGTGCTTAGAAGACCTATCGAGTATAGAAAGAGCTAGATTGAAGTCACCAAGTATAAGTGTATTATTATCTAAGTATTTCTTCACTTTGGTTAATAATTGATTGATATATTTGGCAGCTCCCACATTCGGGGCATATATATTGAGGATTGTTAAGTCCTCTTGTTGAATAGATCCTTTAAGTATGATATAGTGTCCCTCTTCATCTCTCACTACAGTCTTTGGGGTAAATTTTAGTTTATCTGATATAAGGATGGCTACCCCTGCTTTCTTTTGAGGACCATTCGAATGGTAAATGGTTCTCCAACCTTTTATTTTCAGGCTGTAGGTGTCCTTCTGTCTAAAATGAGTCTCTTGTAGACAGCAAATAGATGGGTCCTGCTTTTTTATCCAGTCTGAAACCCTGCGCCTTTTGATGGGGTCATTAAGCCCGTTCACGTTCAGAGTTACTATTGACAGATATGAGTTTAGTGTCACCATGATATCTATTCAGTCTTTGTTTTTGTGGACTGTTCCACTGAACTTCTTCTTAAAGGGGAATTTTAAGAGGCCCCCTTAAAATTTCTTGCAGAGCTGGTTTGGAGGTCACATATTCTTTTAGTTGCTGCCTGTCTTGGAAGCTCTTTATCTCTCCTTCCATTTTGAATGAGAGCCTTGCTGGATAAAGTATTCTTGGTTGCATGTTCTTTTCATTTAGGACCCTGAATATATCCTGCCAGCCCTTTCTGGCCTGCCAGGTCTCTGTGGAGAGGTCTGCTGTTACCCTAATACTCCTCCCCATAAAAGTCAGGGATTTCTTGTCTCTTGCTGCTTTAAGGATCTTCTCTTTATCTTTGGAATTTGCAAGCTTCACAATTAAATGTCGAGGTGTTGAACGGTTTTTATTGATTTTAGGGGGGGATCTCTCTATTTCCTGGATCTGAATGCCTGTTTCCCTTCCCAGATTAGGAAAGTTTTCAGCTAGAATTTGTTCAAATACATATTCTGGCCCTCTGTCCCTTTCGGCGCCCTCGGGAACCCCAATTAAACGTAGGTTTTTCTTCCTCAGGCTGTCGTTTATTTCCCTTAATCTATCTTCATGGTCTTTTAATTGTTTGTCTCTTTTTTCCTCAGTTTCCCTCTTTGCTATCAACTTGTCTTCTAGGTCACTCACTCGTTCTTCCACCTCGTTAACCCTCGTCGTTAGGACTTCTAGTTTGGATTGCATCTCATTCAATTGATTTTTAATTTCTGCCTGATTAGCTCTAAATTCTGCAGTCATGAAGTCTCTTGAGTCCTTTATACTTTTTTCTAGAGCCACCAGTAGCTGTATAATAGTGCTTCTGAATTGGCTTTCTGACATTGAATTGTAATCCAGATTTTGTAACTCTGTGGGAGAGAGGACTGTTTCTGATTCTTTCTTTTGAGGTGAGGTTTTCCTTCTAGTCATTTTGCTCAGTGCAGAGTGGCCAAAAGCAAGTTGTATTGGGAAAAAGAGAAAAAGAGAGGAGAGAAAGAAGGAAAGAAAAGAGAAAGAGAAAAAAAAGGGAAGAAAAAAAAACGAAAAAAAAAAAAAAGAAGAAGAAAAAGAAAGGAGAAAAAAAAGGGGGTGGGGGAAGGAAACAAATCAAAAAGCAAAACAAAACAAAACAAAAGAAAACAAAAAAAAAAAAAAAAAAAAAGAACCACGGGGCAGTATCTTCTGATTCTGTGTACTTTAAGTCCCTTGGCTTCCTCCGGAACTTGTCCGTCTAGCTGGTGTTCTGGGGGAGGGGCCTGTTGTGCTGATTTTCAGGTGTTAGCAGTTGGGGGAGCTGCTGTGCCCCTGCCTGGTGCAGGGCTCGGTGGGGGTTGTTTACCCCGTGAGGCCGCAGGAGGAACAGCCCCAGTGGCGGGGCAGCTCTGGAAACCTGGATTCAGCTCCGGCAGGAACTCCGTCTGCAGGGCCTGGAGGCTCCGGGCGGGGCCGCTGATCTGCTCAGCTCGGGGCAGGAGCGTCCTCGGTGTCCTGGGCCCTCCCGGCCTCTGCCTGTCCCGGGGGAGGCCGGATCCTGGGCTGTGTCCCGGCGCCCTGTGCTCCGGAGCCTGCGCTGGTGGATTCGCGCTCCCGCCCCGCAGCCCCCTCTGCGGAGCCGCCCCCGAGCCCCCCGAGCTGCTCCGGTCCCGCCGGGCCCCGCCGTGCGCGCTGCAGCCCTTAGGGAGCTCGGCGCACTCTCCCGGGGCGCAGGTGTCTGTTAGTGTCCCCGGGAGCCCGAGGGCATCCCCGCCCTCCTGGGTCCTGCTCCACCTCCCCGCGAGCCCCTTTCCGCCCGGGAAGGTCGGTGCAGCTCCTGCGTCTCCGGGACGGGGCTCTCCTGTCCTGGGGACACTCGCCCCGGCCTCAGCCCGGCTCCTCGCGGGCCCCTCCCCCTCGGAGGCCTTTGTTTCTTTACTTCTTTTTCCCCGTCTTCCTACCTTGATAGAAGCGCGAACTCTTCTCACTGTTGCATTCCAGGTGTTCTCTCTTTAATTCTCAGGCCGAATTCATAGATTTTCAGGATGACTGGAAGGTTTTCTAGGTAATTTGGTGGAGACAGGTGATTTGGAGACCCTGCTCTTCCGCCATCTTGCTCCTCCCCCCTCTAACTCTGTTTCTGTTGACTGGCTTTTTTTCTTTGTGACAAGTCATATTTTTCTGTTTCTTGATTGGTTGTCACACATTGTGAATGTTACTTTTTTATTCTTTTTGAGTGCTGGGTTCTGATTGTCTTCCTTTAAACTTTATTGGGCTTTGTTCTGGTATGTAGGTAAGTTAGTTGTGGAATAGCTTAATCCTTTTTTAGGTTTATTAGAGTGGGCCTAGAATAGCCATTACTCAAGAAATGGTTTAATCCTACTACTAACATTTGACTCTTTTGGAGTCTCTATTGAATTCTCTCTGAGTTCAGTGAAGTGAAGTCTCCCTTCTCTGATTGGTCAGAACATGAATATCTCCCTGCCCTGTGTGAGCACTGGGAATTATTCCTCCTGTAGCCATCTACTAGTTTATCTTTGCCTGGCATCATGAAGAGTCACTCTACACATGTACAGCATATTAATCAGCCAAAGACTCAAGGGTACCTGTAGTCAGGTTTGTAGAGTTTTCAATCTCATTCTCTCTCTGCATAGTTTCCTTTCCTCAGATACTCAGCCCCACAAATTTTGACTCCCTTATCCTCCTCAAATTAATATTTATGCATTTAGTGCTGCAGACTGGTAAGTGCTTCCATGAAGAAGTTGGGGTCTTATCTTGCTTGTTCCCTTCTCTTAGAGATCATAGTCTTTGCTGCCCTTTGTCCCAGTGTCTGATCAGTGTTGTTTCATCTTATAGGTCAAGTTTTACAGTTGCTTATGGTGGCAGTGGGTAAGTCTTACATCAGTGATGTTTGATGGGCCCCTAAGTATTTGTGGAATTGATTTCTCATCTTCAAGCCCTTATGGGTCTTCTCAAGCTTTCCAGGGTAATTGCTACTTTTTACTCACCACATTCAATCAGCATATCTTCAATATATTGGGAAAGTGTTCTGTAGAATAAAGAGGCAACCAAAGTCCTGTTGACTATGTTAGGATTGTCAAGAATTCATAAAGCCCTGAACAATGGTACAATAGTGAATGTGTATTGGTGATCCTCCAAGATGAACCTTGAAGTTGAAAGCAAAAAGGTCCTGGTGGTCTTTACCAACAAGCTTGAAACAAAGCAATACAAAAACCAAACAAATAAATGTTCACCAGCTCAACAACTGTATACCAACTGTCAGAGAATGTGTTGATTTGTCCAGTAAAGAGACTACATTTAAAAAAAGAGAGAGAGAGACTACATTTTTAACAACAAGTGCAGTTTGAGTCACCAGTTGATTAAGTTTATGATCATACACTGTCATTCTTCAGAATCCATCTGTCTTATGCACAGGCTTAAGAGGTTATTTGAATAGGGATGTGTTAGGAATCACCACTTACATATCATTCAATTCCTTGATGATGACACAAATCTCCACAGTCCTTCTAGGAATGTGGTGCTGCTTTCATTTAATATTTTGGAGGATATGGGAAAAGTTCTAGGGGTTTCCACCTGGCCTTTCTTACCATAATATCCCTCACTCCATAGGTCAGAGAACAAATATGGGGGGTTCTGCTAATTACTGAGGTTATATATTTTAGAAGGAATGTGCCTTCTGAAATTTTGAATATAACCATGAAGTAATTTTGGAGGCCCACTGGTCCATTGTGAGATAAACCTGTCCTAAAATTACACTGATCACCTGACCTTTATTAGCCTCTACTCTGACTGGTGAGCCTGTGTCTTTGGCTCTCAGGAGTTAGTTTCAGTTCAGAGTCAATGTCAAATAATTTCTTTAAAAAATGGTTATTTTCCCTTTTCAATATACAGTCACCAGGATAAGTGGCTGTGGTTCTTTTGGGGAAGGCCAAGAAGAAGAATTCCGATAGTAAGTTGATGGCAGTGTACCTGAGTTCTTCTTTAGGCTGAGTGCTGGCTTCTCCTAGAAGTGTGCAATATCCCCAGGCTACCTTTATCCCTGATATTCTCCTACCTATATTTACATTTCTATATATTCCACGCAAACCTCCCTTTTTCCTTTTCAAGGTAGGAGATAGGGGTGAAAGGCACTTTTGTGAGTCTGACCTCTTACTTTACTCATTACTTCTCACAATCTTTCAAGCTGGATGGATTTCTGTTTTATTTTCCTCTATGAAAGGGCCTTGTCCTACAGCATATCCGTCTCTACTTGGCATCTCATACTTCTCCTCTCCCTATTCTGTAAAGGTTGATGGGGAATAAGCAGATGGACCTACGTATGAGGACAGAGGCAATAATAGTATTCTCATTACAATTTTATTAAAGAGCTTATTAAAGTTTATTTTTTTCTCTTCCACACAACCCCTGGTGCTCATCACTACAAGTGTTCCAAAATTTATTTTTTTATAAGCTAGACTACATACTTCCTAAGAATAGACTTGTTATTTCATTTTCAATCCTTAAGCCTATTAAACTTTTGGCACATGATAGGCACAAATTAAATTTTGTTGAATGCAGAGCATGAATGTTTGAGTGCAAATGCAGTGTTATTATCAGCAGAAAGCCTGAGTTCTAATTGCAAAATTAGGATGATTATCCTGAGTTTGTAATGACTGTAGGCCACTACATTGGAAAGGTTTTTCTAACTAGCCAAATCAGGAATCCTTCAGGTACCCTAAGAAAAAAACATTTTCATACGCTGAAACCAATTATGTGAAGAAAAAGTTAACAGAGCTATTTTTTTTTTTAAATGATAGTCACAGAGAGAGAGAGAGAGAGGCAGAGACACAGGCAGAGGGAGAAGCAGGCTCCATCCATGCACCGGGAGCCGGACGTGGGATTCGATCCCGGGTCTCCAGGATCGCGCCCTGGGCCAAAGGCAGGCGCCAAACCGCTGCGCCACCCAGGGATCCGCCCCGCCCCCCCCCCTTTTTTAAATTTTATTTATTTATTTTTTTTAACAGAGCTATTAAAACAAAGGTAGCTTGACATCCTCAGCTTTTGCAGGACAGAACTCAGAGAAACTCTAATAGTTTTAATGACTTTTTGTTTGAAGTCTGAAGTTCCGTGAGTGAATCACTTTTAGCATATTTAAATTTATTAACTCCTTTGCTTCTGGCAATTTATTTTTGGGAGTGTCTTCCTTATGATCCAGTTGGGGAGTCGGTAGGCAAGTACTACAGCCATGTCAGAGTTCTAGAATCAAAGGGAAATGTAAGAAAGAACCGACTTCCTGTCCTCTGACTATTTCCCCTGCATCCTACACACCTTTTTCTGTGGGTGGTTAAATCCCTACTGAGGAAAGTAACTCTGAAGTTTTTTGGAAGGAAGGAGAAAGAATATGGGAGGAATGTGTAGGAAATATGAATATGGTAGACCCAGAGACTGTCTTCAATAGCTAAATGTCTACCAGTTGGGAACATATTATGTCCTTCTTTCATTTCAATTTAATCCAAGGCAGAAGAATGAGGCACTAGGAGAAAAGAGATGTAGTTTCCCTTCACAAAGGAAAATAAAATTCTACTTCAATTTTTCCTTTATTATATGTCAGATTTCTCAGTCTTTCTCTCCTTTGGAGTATTCAGTCAAAAGCTTCTATGACAGCAGGGAATATGTCCTCAGAGGCTTGTTCATATAAACAGGAATATATTAAATTAAATTTTTTATTTTAGTTTTTAAGAAAATTATGTATTTATTTTAGAGAAAGAGTGTGTGAGTGAATTGAAGGGAAAAGGGAGGAAGAGGAAGAGAAAGAATCTCCAGCACACTCCACCCTGAGTGCAGAGCCCCAGGTGGGGCTAGATCTCATGACCCTGAGATCATGACTTGAACCAAAATCAAGAGTTGGACACTTAACTGACTGAGCCACCCAGCTGCCCCCAATTTAAAATTTTAAGTGAGGGGATCCCTAGATGGCTCAGCGGTTTAGCGGTGCCTTCGGCCCAGGGCGTGATCCTGGAGTCTCGGGATCGAGTCTCACATCAGGCTCCCTGCACGGCGCCTGCTTCTCCGTCTGCCTGTGTCTCTGCTTCTCTCTCTCTCTCTCTCTCTCTCTCTCTGTCTCACATAAATAAATAAATAAAATCTTAAAAAAAATAAAATAAAATTTTAAGTGAAATATACATGTGTGCATTTTTTAAAGGCAAGCAGTATAGAAGAGTATGAAATACAGGTATTTATCTCCACTTCCTTAGCCCCTTTCTTATTCCCATGCCCCCCAAACCACCAAACAACCCATGGTTTTATTTCTTCTGGTGATTGTCTTCATATTTATTGATTTATCAGTTTTATATATCTTTGACTCTGCATTATAAAAGACGAAGACTCTATATACCATCTCCCAACTCCTCCCAGCAGGTCTCAGTTTTTATAGTTAACATTACTTGGTTTGGACAAGTTCTGGTTGAATGGGTGAGTGCACAATCCAGTTTCCTTCTTCATTTCTTTACCCAAATGATGGTACCTGCCTTTCGAAACCACTGGAAGCCAGACCTCTGGCAAACAGTGAAAGAGCTTCCCATGCTGTGCCATTGGGTATTTGTGTTGGTAAAAACCCTCTAACATGCTCAGTGACCTCCTGGTTAATTTTAAAACAGTATGTATGCCCTTCTCAGAAACATCTGAGTCTTATCAGGTCTCAAAGCTTGAAGGGGGAAGTCCTGACACTGGAACTTGAAAATGTTTAGTCTTGCTCTTTAAATCCTCCAGGATGCCTTGTAGCTTCCTAGTGAGCTGCCGACTTGGGCTGAGCAAGACAAAAGTCAGTGGAACTTATGCTTAGTGACTAGAGATCGTCAACTGTTTTTATTATGTCTGTATTCTGAGGCTTTCTCTTTGGCTGTTGTCGGTTGTATCAAAATGAAACATCTCCAGGAAAAAATATCAGAGGACCTAAAATTAATGTGTTATTTCAGATTTCTTCTATGCCAGCAAAAGAACGTCCCTCTCTGACTAACGTCTGATAATACAAGCCTCTGAGGCCAGCCCCTTTAACGTGCTGATTTAGGGCTCATGCCCGTTTTCCTCTTTCCTCTTTTCATCTCTGTCTCTCTGATGCAATCAGCATGCTGGCCTTAGGCTCACCTCAGTTTTGTTTTATTTTTTAAGGAAAAAAAAAGTCTTTTGGTTTTTCAAGTGAATTTAAGATTAAACTCTTCTCCCCTTTTACAACAGATTCCCTAAATCTTAGAGTTGGAAAGGTTTTTTTTTTAACTTTTTTGCCTTAGAGTGGGTCACAAAAAGTAGATTCTCATCAGTGATCTACTTTGATAACACCGCTTGACTCTCAGCTGTGGTTTCCTAAGAAAAGCATGAAACTCGGAATTGAAAAACCAGGTTTGAGCCCTTGATGTGTTTACTTGCTGTGTGACTAGGGGTAGGTCACCTCAACTCTCTGAGCTGTCCCAGCTGAAGATTGAAGATAACAACATAGCACTTAGCTCACAGAGCTGGTGTGGTGCAAAGTGGGTGCTCAATAAACTTATCTCATACTTCCTGTGTCTACAATTAAGTTACTGATCTTGTCTACTTCTAGTTCTTCTTATTCTGGTCAGTGGCCATCTAGATCTTCTAGTTCCTTCTGTCATGCTTGACACTTTCTCACCTCAGATCCAATACATCAGCAAGTCCTCTCGGCTCTGCCTTAAAAATATATTCCCCAATCTGATACCCCCACTGCCACCATTGTCTGAGACACCATTACCTCTCACCAAATTAGTACAATGGCCACCTAACTGGTCTCCCTATTCTACTCTTGCTTCGCTAGGGTCTGTTCTAGAGAGAGAGAATCCTTAAAAAAAAAAAAATGAGTCTGATGATGTCACTCCACTCAAACATAGCCATGATTTCTTGTTAAGGCTGATCTCTACCTGGCTCATACTGGAACTAGGTACCAGTTGTTAAAATATTGAAATCCTTCCATCTCTATTGGTAGAGAGTCTTTCCCCAAGGTACCCTTTTCCTGATGTTCCCTTTCAGTTCACAAGGGGATCTCCCCACAGTGCACCAACTCAAGGGATAATGCTTGACTCTTCAGGGAGGTCTCTAGGATGCTGCTTGCATGCTCTGGCCAGACATCCATGCTGATGCATTGGTGTTTGTGCTGTACCTGCTATTAAACATTTTGAATAACACCTGGTTTTGTCCTTTCATTCAAAATAAAAGCCAAGTCTCCACATTAATAGGATTCTTTGATACATTTTTTTACTGCATGTCCCACTACTCCCAGGCTTGTTCATTCCACACAAGCCATGAATGCCTTTTGGCCTTTCCTCAATCAAGCTAAGTATGCTCCTGCCTCAGGGCCTTTGCACTTGCTCCTTCCTCTGCCAGTAATGCCACTGTACCAGATATCCATTTGAGCAGCTCTTGTACCTCTTAGAGCTATCTGCTCAAATATCTTCTCAACAAGGCATTTTCTGACTATCCTATGTAAAATGGAAACCCTACCCCCTTGTCCACTGGTATACTGTAATTACTGTTCTTGACCATGTTTTTTTTCTCCACAGCATTTATCTCTGTCTGACATGTTATGTGTTTTGCCTATGTATTCATTTAATGTCTGCCTCTTTTCTTCCCCACCCCAACTAGAATGCAAATTTCTTCAGAGCAGGAATTTTGTCTCTTCTGCTACTGTTTTATCTCCAGTGCTTAGAACAGCATCTGACAAATAGTAAGTTCTCAGTAAAATTTTTTGAATGAAAGAACTACTCAGTGCACAGTTTTCTTATTAGAATAATAAGGAAAATAATACATCCCAGACAAATTGTGAAGATTAAATGAATAAGAAGCAAGTACCTTGTAAGGTATAAGGTCCTGAGTAAAGATTAGTTATCATCAGTCTCCCCTTGTTGATAAATATTTGTGGATCATAGATACCATCCCTAACACTATTACTGACAATAGTCTCCATGTTTGAAGGAATCTCTAAATATTCTTCCCTGGTGTTCTGAGTGTCACAGCCCTGACTGGCCTGTGGTACTGAATGTTCCCGGAATTCTGAGTGGACCAGAGAGCCTTCCCAAGGCATCAGGACAAGTTGTGTGGGTCAGAGGCCAGGGCAAGCACATGGCACATTTTTACTAGCTCTTTAATGTTTCTCTTGTGGGCATATGCAGGGGTGGAGGCAGTGTCAGTAGACATTTGTGCTCTGGTACTTTCATCAATAAACCCTATAAAGGGAAGATAAAGCAGAAGAGGAAGGAGTAGACACCTGCTTTATTCTCCATGTCTGGGAAGAGAAGTCCGACAGTAATAATAGGTTGAGCATATGGCAATGTCTATATAACTTCACAAGAGTGTTTTTAAAATTTAAAGATTTGCTTCAGGAGACCTTTTGGGAGATGTGATTAAGGATCATGGGAAAAGCATGCAGGGAGTTTTGGATTGAAAAATATTTAAACCTACTGAATCCTCATATCATATATTCCACTGAACTCTATTATTCATTCTCATGTCTTTAAAAATAAACAAGCACACAATACATACAGAAGGTGAGTTGTACTATGTGTTTGGAGTCTAGCATGTAGGCCTTGTTCTCAAGGTAATCTAAAGTAAACCTACTCGAGACCTGCGAAGACATATAGTCAATCCCACTGAAAGCACTTTTCCCTAAAACCTCACATCCCCTTTAATTCACAAAAGAGACTTGGCATCTTTACTACCCTCTTAGAATAAAAAAAAAGGAAAGATAAAGCACTCTTACTAAAGTTATCGAGAGTAGCCTGCCTTGTTACAGAATCCTTTTTCCCCTGTACCTGAGGAAATGAGGGATTTTGGTTCAGAATCAATCATAAACTTGTGGCAAAACAATGTCATCCTGGAGATTGGAAGGTGAGTCCTGCCCCCCAGGCCATTATTACAGGGACTAGACCCCACCTCTACTATGCATGCTTGCACATTGGAGATAGGTGCCCTTTCTCCAGTTGTAAGATAAATATTTAATTCTGTAAGGATAGGAGTCTTTAGGTTTGCACAATGATACATAGCTTTAAGTTAGTGGAAAATAATTTTGGAAAGCAGATCTTAGTTTCCATGTCATAAAAATATTTCTTTCTAGTATTTTGTCCTGACAGCTCAAACAAATATAATATGAGAATACTACCTGTGGCTTATTTTTTTTTCTTTTGGTTTCTAATGCTGAATTTATAATCTTCTCTTACTTTGTGCGACCACACATATTTAAAATTCCTGTATCAATTTGATTCACTGCCACATTTCCTTCTGTGTAGAAAAGGAAGTTACAGACCTCAAATGGCTTTTACATTGTCTGTGTGATAAGTATACTAAACATATGGGATATCAGATGCCTCATTTCAAGGCTGCTCTTGACATTGCTGCTGTTAATGATTCTTCCATTTCCATTCCATACCAAAAATCTATTGAAAGGGTGAAGGAAAGTGGTGAAAACAGGCACTCCACAGATGCCAGCAAGTTTCCCAATTGGCTAGGATCACTACATCATTCCAAAAGGGATGACTGGGGGTAGGAGTTGGGGTGGGGGGTAGAAATAAAAACAAATTTTGGCAGACCCAAGTTTAGAAGAAAAACAATACTTTCACCGAATTTAGCCTCTGCTCTCTGTCATAGAAAATTATAATAAATACAAGAGAATTGCATTCAATTTTGGTCAAGTATTATTCTTGGAATATGCATTAGTCAGAATTGGCCTCATTAGGAGGGCACTTTTTGAACAGCTATGTAGTGGTTCACAAAGCATGCAGACTCCTGAGAGGGTGTGATTCGAAGTTTAACAAGCTCATTTCAAGCTTGATAACATTTACATTTCAAACAAGGATTCAAACCAGGGCTTTGCTGCTTTACATGACCAGAAGTAGAACAGAGTACATTGCCACAGAAGCATGCAGTGACATTATCAGAATTGCCAGAGCCCACTGATTACAAACCTATCTATTGACACCACAACTAGTATACTAGGCTGCTTTTTTTTCTCTTCTTCGTTAGTCAACAACTGAACCTATAAATGCATTGAATTCACATACCAATCTACAGTGAAGCACATGTTTTTATTTTGCTTCCCTATTTATAATCTTTATTTTGAAAACAACAATTGTGGTTTGGATTTACTATGAGGCTGAATGTTACACATGTAAAGGCTCATAATATTTTTTTCCGGAGGCTCTTAAATCATTTTTAGCTATATTATCTGATTTGCCATCATCACATCAGTGTAAAAGTAGATACAGCATACATTTCCAGATATATTTAATGGATGAAGAAAAGGAAAGGAAGAAGATTAAACAGTTTGCACACGCTTACAGTAAAATTTAGGGGTATTTGGTTGAGGTAAAACTGGACTGCGGAGTAGATCTAAAGAGGCATAGAAGAAAATCTTATCTACTTTTCACTCAGGGCAGAAAGACCGAGCAAACTAAACCTCTACATATCCTGTATCTTGATACGAATGCAAATTCAGAAATTTGGTAACCCAGAGCAAAGAAGCCAATAGCTTAGAAATATCAAATCTATTTACCTGGAGGAGGTGCTCTGGGAAGGATATCGCAGCCTCAACCTAAGAGCAGAGATATTTCTTTCCAGCTGGTTTGGGCTTCTCCCTAAAAACACTGTTGTTGCCCTTTACTTCTACAAAGTAAACAAAGAAACATTCGCACTAGGTGCTGCCAAACTGTTTAGATCTTCAAAACTGGTGCTGATTTCAACCCTAGCACGGAGGTACTTTCCTCTCTGACTCCTTATAGAAGAAAGCTTGACCTGGGTGAAATCACTAGAGCTTCTGTTGAGATTTGAGGAGCATACATACATACATAAGCTTGCTTAAAGCTTTTTGGGTTCCTCTGAGGGAGTAAATTATCAGTGAAACTCGGTTCCTTTACTGGTGCTGATTTACATAGCCTTTCTCACAGAATTCTAGCATTCTCGCCTCTGGCCCAAGTCAGGAAATGCCCAGGTGCGTGTAACTCAGCACTAAAATTAACATCCATGAAGCTTTTTAGACCTCACATATTCGAGTTCAATTTCATTTTGGTAATTAGGTTTCAGGCAGGTTTTTATTTCTTTTGAACCGAGTCATCTAGCCCCGAGTTTTCATCAAAGAATCTTGGTTAACTTTGATTTTTAATTCTCAGACACCCAACTCGTTGAACCACCCATCCTGACTCAATACCCTGCTATTTTATTCCATATAAGGCCTTGAAATGTACTCACCTTACTCAGTGAAAATCCCTCTGGGATGGGAAGCTGCCAGCACATTAGAAATGTGATCTAGAGTCGCTCTGCCCGAGGTTGGTCATATCCAGGTTAGAAGATATCAGGTATAAAATGAGAAAAAAATATTATCTCCCAGCACTTATCAGACCATCTTCTTATAAGACTTTTTCTTGTTTAGTTTTTTAGTTCATTTCTTGGTTTTTCTGGAAAAAATGCTGCAGTTATGTTGCTCCCGCAGCCAAAAATCTGCACTTAATTGGGCACATAAAAAAATAGCAGACAGGAAGTCTATTTCCTCACAGAGAGATATTGTGGTTTATGGACTCTGCTTTCGTACTGCAAAGCCAGTGCATTATTTTATTTTTTAATACACTCCTGGTAAGATGTCTCTGGCAACCCAAAAGCTGTTTAAGTGCCCACCAGAATCAGTATCAGCCCAGGTAGAGCTACTTGATTACCAAATATTAGTTTACTCTGGGTTTGATTTTGAATCAGTCTCAGTTCTTGCATTTTTATGGATGCTAGAGAAATCGAGGATTTCATATTTGTGTATGCACTAAGAGAGTTATACATATTTGTGAGAGAGACCGCAGCATCCCACAAGCAGGGCTGCATTGACTCTCCATGAGTTCTGGGAAAACATTTAAGTTGCCTGTGTAACTTCCGTGGCACACACCCTCAATCCACTCCCCTTGGGAGCCAGAGAGCTTCCTGAGGTCTCTCAGGTTACAAAGGGGAAGGAAGCCTTTATCAGAAGTTTGAAGATTCTTACTTTTCAAGTTGTCTTGCCATCTCCTCAGCCCTATCCTTTACATTGTTCTTTAGTCATGTTAACCTCCTGTATTTGACTCATAATAATTACATTTCTGAGAATACTGAAGATCTCAGAGTTTTAGAGTCCAGCTTCCCCTTGACAGACGAGGAAAGTGAGACAAAAAGGAGTTCATGATTTTCTTTTTTTCCAAAGAGACATGAGACTCCAGTAGCAGAGACAGGACTAAAACCAGATTTTCCCCCTGACACCACGCTGCCTTTCTGCGTGAGTGGAGAAACAAAAATGAAACTTATGTTCTCTTGTCACTTGGTTTAAGCCATAAGACAGGGTACATTTGGTTCTAGGCACTTTCTATTTACTTGTCATGGGCACAATGCCTCATAATTGGGAAGAATTATATAAGCCCCAATTCTTTCCTAGGGCATGTGAGAAACTGCCATTTGTTTTTAGCAACCTAGTGTCATAAAGTTAGTGTGGGCCTAATCCCACCTAAAAGTTAAATGAGAGCTTTTGTGTAATTGCCTTGCCTTTTAATTCAGACTAAGCCACACGTAATCAAGTCTTTCCCTAATACCCTGGCTTTATAGAAACCCAAATCCATTGGTTTGTACAGGTATCACTGGCCTCAGACTGCAATTCTTTAATGCTCCTGGTCAACTCAATCCCTTGAGGGGATTTATGTCATGCTGGTGTTTTCACGTAGTTCTTTGTCTGGGACTAATTTTGACACTTTGCCTGCCAGAGAAGATAAAACTTGGGGTCTTTCCCCAGTCGCTGCCCTGTCCAGATTTGGCTGGGCACTTCATCAAGAGGATCAGAGAGCCTAGACGCAGTCTCAGTTTCTCAAACTTGTCTCTGATTCTTTGGCGCAGTCTTCAAAGGAATAAACCAAACAGGAAAGAAACTATTGCATATGGTCATGGCTGGGTGTATTTTGATTTTGTATTTTTTTCTCCTTTGGTTGTTATAGAAGGGAATTGTGTGTGTGCCTCAATATCTCTGCCAGCTGATTTGGGGATTTGGGGGTGGGGAATAGTACTCCCTTACTTTTACAGGAATGATGGTTCTGGATTTTCTTGGATTGTTCTGTCCTGACTTGGTACTAACTACCTCATATAGGAAGGGAAAAATAATGATACTCATTATCATTTATTATCAAGTTCCTATTATTCCTCAGGGCTGGTTCCAAAGTCTTCATCTGTATTATCTTCCGAATCACTGCATAAGGTAGATTTCCTTATCTTTATTTTATCGGTGAAGTGGGAAAAATCAAGTTCTTTCCCATTACCCTCAGGATAAAGTTCAAATCTCTTAACAGGAAGAATCAGGAAAAGGCAGTGGTTAAGGGTACAAACTGTATAGCTAGGCTGCCCGCCTTTGAATCCCAGATCTGCCATTTACTAGTGGTGCAAACTTAGGCACATTCTTCAAGTTTTCTCTGCCTCAGTTTCTGCATCCGTAAATGGAGACACAACCTTATGTGGTTATTAGAGAGTTAAATATTGAGTAAACTTAAAGTGCTTAGAACAATGCCTGGCTCATAGTTCTAAATGTTAGCTAAATTATTATTACCACCTTCATCATCCTTATTCCATTTAGCAACAGCAATGTTGAATGAGGCCTTATTATCTCAGGTTTCAAAGTTGAAAATACTAGCTGGTAAGTACCCTGACATTTTAAAGAGGAGTCCCAGACACTTCTCTGCAGGACTTACTGAAATATAGCAGAGGAGTCCTGATTCTATTACTCCCTACCTCTCAGGCAGAGAAAAGACTAGAAATTCAAGAATACTTTGAAGTGGAGAATTCATATGATTATATTCTTTCTTTCTTTCTTTCTTTCTTTCTTTCTTTCTTTCTTTCTTTCTTTCTTTCTTCTTTCTTTCTTTCTTTCTTTCTTTCTTCTTTCTTTCTTTCTTTCTCTTTCTTTCTTCTTTCTTTCTTCCTTTTTTTCTTTTGGATTAGTATGTTTTCAATCTAGTAGGTGGAGCTGTGATATTTCCCTAAAACAAGGAACTGGCTTTAAACATCGTGTGCTCCCAGGGAGCTCTCTCTGGTGAGGGAGACTGGGAACTTTGCCTCACCTGGAGGCTTGCTATGCTGGGGCATCTGTAGGTTGCTCTGGCATTGCCTGAGCAGAGTGTGAAGAGAAGATTCTGGGAAGTGAACAGAGAGATTCATGCCTGCTTCTTCCCTAGTGTATTCTTTTTTTCCCCTTAATTCCAGTATAGTTAACATATAGTGTTATGTTAGTTTCAGGTGTACAATATAGAGATTTAACAATTCCATACATCACCCAGTGCTCATTACAAGTGCACTTCTTCATCCTCTTCACCAATTTCACCCATCCTCCACACTCTTCCTCTCTGGTAACCAACAGTAGTTCTCTATGGTTAAGTCTGTTTCTTGGTTTGTCTCTATTTTTTTCCTTTGCTCATTTCTTTTGTTTCTTAAATTCCACATATGAGTGAAATCATGTAGTATTTGTCTTTCTCCAACTGGTTTATTTCACTTAGGATTATACTCTCTAGCTCCATCTGTGTAGTTGCAAATGGCAATGTTTCATTCTTTTTTATGGCTGAATAATATTTGTGTGTGTGTGTGTGTGTGTGTGTGTGTGTGTGTGTACCACCTTTTCTTTATCCATTTATCTATTGGGGGGGTTGCTTTCATAATTTGGCTACTGTAAATAACACTGCTAAAACATAGGGGTGTATATGTCCCTTTAAATTAGTGTTTTTGTATTTTTTGGGGAGGGGTAAATACCTATTAGTGTGATTACTGGATTGTTTCCCTGGTAGATTAAGGAGCAGTCCTCATTGGCAGGGTAAGGAAAGAGAGTTTCATGTGGTGAGGACTTGTAAGCTCCCTATGGGTCAGGTGGATGCCTTGAAAGCTTGGATCATCTTAAGATACTCTGGAGGGGACTGTCAACATTGGGAGTCTGGAGGTATATGGCCAAGGTCAGAGAGAAGGTGACAAGAGTGGGCTGTAAAGTTCGCTAATCATGTGAACTGTGGCAGTGGAGTCCCACAAAAAACCTACATTTCTGCCCCATGAAAAATCCAGCATCTGAATGCCCATAACACCCAGCCAGTCAGCATTAGTGCTCACTCTGAAGGAACTATATCAGTAGGACCAGTTAGGTTAAAATATATACTTTTATTTTATAGTTCTCTATGTTCCTCTTCCTCTTCCCTGACCCTAGAAGGACAATAGATGAAGAGAGAAAGAAAAGACCATGATATTTTATCCAATGCACATCACTGAGCCACATCTCAGAACATTTGGAGATTGAAATTTTAATTTAGACTTAACAAGGCTTTTTCCTATCTAAAAGTGAGTCCTAATTAATGAAATTAAACTATTCTTTTAGCAATAAGTAATCTAAATGTTATGAACTCTGAAAGATCAAGGAGCAGGGAAGGAATATTCAGCAGAATGTATTTGAATTCTTAATGTGAACAATTAAATATTTTTAGTAACTTGCCTAAGATTACACAGCTTAAATGGCAGAATTTGAAAATGAACCCATGTCTGATTACCAATGCCATGGTATTTTTACTACATGGAATTTCCCCTGAAATTTTATGGTAAAATTAACCAGAAGAATTCTGTTAAAATGTACTACAACTCATAAAAGACTGGCTAAATTTGCATAACCTATTAAAAATGACTTATAGAAATAAGCAGGGATGATTAAAGTATTTTGGCAGCCCCTTAACATTTAAGGCATGGTACCTTAGGGAGGAATATCTAATCATAAAAGAAGGACACTAGATTGACACCACAGCTAAGAAATATATATGTATGTATGTATCTCATATATATGCTTATATGCATATATATACGTATATACTCATATACATTTATAAAAACTATAGAATAACAGAATTGTAGGGGCATGGAGTCTCCAGTCAAACTTGTTATTTTAAAGATGAAGAAACTATTTCTAAAGAGATGAAGCTGTTAACTTAAAGTCTAGGAGATTAAGTAACAAAGTCTTTATTCCAAGTCAGTTATTTTCCCAGTTAATGTAGCTTAGGTGCTGGGCAGAGCCAAAGGAGATGTATTTCTGGGCAAGGTACCACAGAAGAACTCCTTCTAAAGTCCTGGATATGACCCCTCACCTTCAGGTGGTTACACGGACAACCTAAAGAGAGGATGTCCTTTATTTGGAATCTTAGTAAAAGGAAACAGACTTAGCTGTAGAGTTGGTTTGAAAGAGTGATCATTCTTGGCCCACTCAGGCTGAGTTGACATATGCTTATGGATCTAAAGACAGCCTGGAATGCTGTGGCCCTACAATCAGGAGCTGAGCCTGTGGCTAGGATTAAGTGGATCGCCCTCTTTGGACAAACAGTGGGCTACAATTTAACACCCTTGTCAACGTAGGGCAGGAAAATGGCAGAGGGTCTCCACTGAAAACGAATCTTTCCCTTTGGGAATCTAAGTGACACTGAGGTCCTTATAAAGACCAGAATGCTTAGTCTTAAAAATCTATATCAAGACCAGAACCTTAGCTGTGATTACTCACACATGGAAGCTGAGCAGAAACAAATGGTCTGGAAGGCTTTCTTGTAATTATAAAGGAATTGTATTGCCAGAGAAGCCAGAAAAACAGCCTGCCAAAACCTGTGACAAATCAACCCGACTTCTGGATCTATAAATTGACATCGACAAGAAACGGAGTGTGGAAGTTGTGGTGGCCCTAAGAAAGTGTACTCTCCAGTGTCTGCTTCAAATGCAGCCATGGAAGGCAATGGACAAAAGGAATCCTCCCAGATAGCTAAAGCCAGAGCTGCCAGATGTGTTGACTGAAGGACTCACACCACCAGCAGGACAGGAGTTTGTACAGTTCCTTTCCAACAAGACTTGATCATTCTCATAGATTGATGACAGCTGTTTGTTTCTCATTTTCCCTTTTCCAGTGGGAGTTTTATTTTGGTTTTCCTGTCCCTACTCCTTCATTTTTATATTGGGTATTCAGAGACAGATGATTTATCTGTTAATTATAGACCACCATATTATAAAGAGCCACATCAGGATCTTGATATAGCGGGCTGATCTCATCTAGAGAATCCCCAACCTTGACCTAGATGCAGGAAGTGGATAAGGCTTTGGGATTGTATTCCTTGGGAAGGGATGAGGGTATTCTCTGTGGAGAATGAATAATATAAACATGTTCAAAGGGATGGAATGTGGCCAAGACTATCAACTGTCCCTCAAGATCTGTCCTTTGCCCCCTTGTAGATGGGGTGGGTATGTGAAGTTCCACCTAATGGGTTATGTGCAGAAGCAAAGAACACAATTTCATACCCATGTCTCTCTTAATGGAGGGGACATGTTCTTCCTCCTTCCTCCCACCCATTGTTTGGAATGTGGATGTGATGAGGAGCTACCCAGGATCTTGCAGAAAGAGAACACACTAGCAATAATGGATCTGTAAGGCAGAGAATCGAAGTCCCTGGACAATCTTGTGGAACCTCGGACTGCCTGCCTTTGGACAGTTACATGAGAAACAATTTTCTGTTTTCTTTATGCAACAGCTATCAGGACCTCTGTTACATAGAGCCAAATTTTTATCCTTTCATTCATGCCTACTTTAATATAACCTTTAATACATGCTGTCAAGTTTACAATTCAGACTTTTCTTTCAATCTCTAAACACTAAGACCAGTTCCCTATATATTTTGGACTAAATAATATAGAGCTAAAATGTAAACCTACGTGGTCCAAGATCTTGTCTGCCTTGTTCATTACCACTGTATTCCTGGTACATGGTAGGCACCAGTCTTTGCTCTTTTGCTCCATGCTCATAAATGATCATTTAATTAACCAGTTCAGACATGTTTATTAAGTACCCAGTATGTGTGAGATTCTGGGCTTGGAGATCAGAAGAAGAAGGAGGAGGAAGAGGAAGAGGAAGTGGGGGAGGAGAAGGAGCATTTATCACTTACTGAGTACTGGGCATCACTCCAAGTGTTTTATTTTTTTTTTTTTTTAAGATTTTATTCATGAGAGACACACAGAGAGAGAGAGGCAGAGACACAGGCAGAGGGAGAAGCAGGCTCCATGCAGGGAGACGGATGTGGGACTTGATCCCAGGTCACCAGGATCAGGCCCTGGGCTGAAGGCGACGCTAAACCGCTGAGCCACCGAGGCTGCCCACTTCAAGTGTTTTAAACACACAGTATTTATATATTTACTCCAAATTGTAAATCAATAAAGCAGGCTCTATTATCATCCTCATTTACATATGAAGAAACCAAGACACTGAGAAGTTAAGTGACTTTCCTAAGGTCATACAGATAATAAAAGGAGTATCTGGGGCTAGAACCTTGGCAGTTTGCCTTGGAGCCTCACCTCCTAAGCATAGTACTTTACTGCTTTCCTGAAGAGTAGGAAGCATCATTCTCCCCCATTAAACAGTTATTTGAACCTCCAAAGACTGTAATCTCTCTAATGCATGTTCTGGAAAATGAAAGTTCATATTTAAAATCACAAAGCCCATTTTAGACAAAAAGTATTATGCATTTGGTTTAAATAGCAATTATTTTGTCAGACAGTAATAGAGCTCCTCAAATGGGTAATTTCAATGCAATGAAAGTAACTTTCTAGTACACAAACCTATTTTCTAATTTTACAAACCAACAATTTAATTTCCTGGTCATTAAAAAAAGGAAATTTTAGAGTCTTTACTAATTGTTTAATAATACTTTTGGCAAAATTAAAATACCATTTTTTCTTTTGATAACTACTCATTATATAAACCAAGCAAAGGAATAATTCTCTTCCAAAAATAATGTCCAAAATAATATAAAAAGACATGTCCAGAATAATTACTTTCTTTAATAAATTAAAAATAATTTTTAAAAGATGAATATAGTTACTCAAAGTACAATTCTCACATGAAAGACTTGCTGCTAAATATAAAACAGCTTATACACTAAATGGAATAAAAAGGAAGGAGAAAACAAAGTGCTTATACTCAGAATGCTTAAAATCAACTGGATGGTTTCCACCATGGACTATCTCAAGCTACCAAAGTAAGGTCACTGCACATAGACTTGGGAAGAGATGTGTACAATCTGGATTCATGGCACATCTGAGCAAACTCCAGTGCACCACTGGCTCATGAGTCACCACATTTCAGGTACAAACATGAGTGTCTACTGTGTGTAGACAGGGACTACAAGTAGAATGTATCCAGGACTATAAGAGTAAGAAGGTCTTGTGCAAGGTCAGAGATGTATCTCAGATTCAGAAGGATAATAATCATGATTTGCAAAATGTCTTCAGAGATCACTTAAACATATAGCCATATCTTGGAGATATTATAGGTTTGGTTCCAGACTACTGCATTAAGGTGACAATTACAATAAAGCAAGTTAAATGATTTTTTTAGTTGCTCAGTGCATATAAAAGCTATGTTCACACTTCACTGTAGTCTACTAAAGGTGCAATAACACTGTGTCTGAAAAAAAAAAAAAACAAGGTACGTACCTAAAAATGCCTTATTCCTATAAAAAAAAATGCTAACCATGATCTGAGCATTCAGAGAACTGTGACCTTTTTGCTGGTGGAGGGTCTTGCCTTGATGTTCATTGTTTCTAACTGATCAGGATGGTGATTGTTGAAGGTTGCGGTGTCTATGGAAATTGCATAAAATAAGGCAGTGAAATCTGCCTAGTTGATTGACTTTTCCTTTCATAAACATTTTCTCTGTGCCATCTGATAGCATTTTACCCAGAACTTCTTTCAGAATTGGAGTCAATCCTCTCAAATCTTGCTGCTTCTTTATCAATTAAGTTGATTAGTATTCTAAATCCTTTCTGTTATTTCTACAATCTTCACAGCATATTCGCCAGGAGTAGATTCTACCTCAGGAAACCACCTTCTCTGCTCATGCATAAGAAGCGACTCCTAATCCATTAAAGTTTTATCATGAGATGGCAGCAATTCAGTCCCATTTTCAGGCTACACTTCTAATTCTCTTGCTATTCCTTTTTTTGGATAATAAATTTATTTTTTATTGGTGTTCAATTTGCCAACATACAGAACAACACCCAGTGCCCATCCCGTCAAGTGCCCCCCTCAGTGCCCATCACCCATTCACCCCCACCACCTGCCCTCCTCCCCTTCCACCACCCCTAGTTCATTTCCCAGAGTTAGGAGTCTTTATGTTCTGTCTCCCTTTCTGATATTTCCTACCCATTTCTTCTCCCTTCCCTTCTATTCCCTTTCACTATTATTTATATTCCCCAAATGAATGAGAACATATGATGTTTGTCCTTCTCCGATTGACTTATTTCACTCAGCATAATACCCTCCAGTTCCATCCGTGTTGAAGCAAATGGTGGGTATTTGTCATTACTAATGGCTGAGTAATATTCCATTCCCATCACACCCTCAGTTACTTCCTCCACCCTCCACTGAAGTCTTGGGCCCCTCAAAGTCACCTATGGGGGTTAGAGTCAACTTCTTCCAAACTATTTTTCTTGTTGGTATTTTGATCTCTTCTCACAAATCATTAATGTTCTTAATGGCATCTAGAATGGTGAATCCTTTGCAAGAAGCCTTGAGTTGACTTTTCCCAGATCCATCAGAAGAATAGCTATTTATGACAGCTATAGCCTTATAAAATGTACTTTTTAAATAATAAGAGTTGCGAGTCAAAATAACTCTTTGATCCATGGCTGCAGAATAAATACGGTGTTAGCAGGAACATTGTACATTTGTATATTGGACATGTACATCTCCATCAGAGTTCTTGGGTGACCTGGTACATTGTCAATGAGCAGTAATATTTTGAAAGATAATTTTTTTTCCTGAGCAGTAGGTCTTAACAGTGGGCTTAAAATATTCAATAAACAATGTTGCAAAGAGATGTGCTGTTATCTAGGCTTTGCTATTTCATTGATAGAGCATAGGCAAAGTAGATTAAGCATAATTCTTAAGGGCCCTAGGATTTTCAGAGTGGTAAATGAACATTATCTTCAACTTCAAGTCATCAGCTGTATTAACCACTTAATGAGAGAGTCCGTCTATCCTTTGAAGCTTTGAAGCCAGGCATGAACTTCTCTTGTCTGGTTATGAAAGTCCTAGATGGCATCTTCTTCCAATAGAAGGCTATTTTGTCTACACTGAAAATCTGTTGTTTAGTGTAGTCACCTTCATTAATGATCTTACTGGATCTTTAGAATAACTCTCTTCAGCTTCTGCATCAGCACCTGCTGCTTCACGTTGCATTTTTATGTTATGGAGACAGATTCTTTCTTCAAACTTCATGAACCAATCTCTGCTAGCTTCCAACTTTTTTCTGCAGCTTCTTCACCTCTCTCAGCCTTCCTAGAATTGAAGAGAGTTAGAGTCTTTGTCTCTGAATTAGGCTTTGGTTTAAGGGAAAGTTGTGGCTGGTTTGATCTTCTATCCAGACCACTAAAAGCTTTCTCCATATCAGCAATAAGGCTGTTATGCTTTATCATTCATGTGCTCACTGGAGTAGCACTTTTAATTTCCTTCAGGAACTTTTCCTTTGCATTCACAACTTGGCTAACTGTTTGGCACAGGAGTCCTAGCTTTTGGCTTATCTCGGCTTTCAACACGCCTTCTTGACTATGCTTAATCATTCCTAGCTTTTGATTTAGAGTGTGAGATGTGCGACTCTTCTTTTCCCTTGAATACTTACAGGCCACTGTAGGATTATTAAGTGGCTAATTTCAATATTGTGTCTCAGGAATAGGGAGGTCTGAGAAAAGGAAGAGATGGAAAAACAGCTGGTTGGTGGGACAGTCAGAACACGCACACCCTTTATCAATTAGGTTTGCTGTCTTATGTGGGCACAGTTTGTGACGCTCCAAAACAATTACAACAGTAACATCAAAGATCACTCATCACAGATCACTGTAAGAAATATGATGAAAATATTTGAAATATTGCAAAAATTACCAAAATGTGATAGAGACATAAAGTGAGCAAATGCTGTTGGGGAAATGGTGTCAATAGACTTACTTGATGTGGGTTGCCACAACCTTCAATTTGTAAAAAATGCATTATTTATGAAGCACAATGAAGCAAATGCCTGTATTTGGATTTGTGAATACTAGTAAATCTTATACTTACTGTAGCAATGCAATTCTTTGTGTGTGGTAAACAGGAAAGGAGTAATACATCATAGCTTTCTTCATCTATAAGGAATCTGAGGTTTCACCAAATCTCTTCTTGCTGCAATTCTAGTATTTCCTTTAGGCTCTATAGAAAAGGATGATGAAAAGACAAAAAGGAACAGCAATTTATTAAAACTCTTCTGCCCTCAACTTTTCAGTTAGGCTTGTGTCAAAGTGGCTTTTGGACTCAGTGGCCACACCCTTTGACACAATCTCCATGCTTTAATGGAAGAGAGTGTTCTGCTTTCCTGGGCACAGTTGGCCTTGACAACAGTCCATCTGATATTATGGAAATGCAATGGTACCGTAAGTAAAAGAGAGAAAGCCAGGGAGCAAGACTAGAAGCTGCTTGATCAGCTGCCTCTTTCACTTGAGATTTTCCTTCCAAAGTTAACCTTGGAGATTCATAGATAATATCACTTAAAAACAACTATCACCACGGTCGCATCGTCCAACTGGTAGGACCTTCAGCTCTTTTCCACTATCTCAGTAGAGACATGAACAAATTCCTTCTCTTCTCAGTTCATTAGAGACAGCATCACATTTTTTCTGTGTAGTAACCTTTTCCTACCCCATTTAAATAGTAGGTGCTGTATTAAAAGATAACTAATGTTTTACAGAAATTATTGGCAAATTTAAAATTCAAATCAAAATGGGAGTTTTCCAGCACAGATTTCTTATCAAAACCTTTTTAAGGTCTATTCTACTTTACTTTGGCTGGAGCATTTAATGGGGTGCTCAGGTTTTAGCCTCTTTTCTCAACTTGAATTTACTATGAGTTTGGACATTAGACAACCTTACCAAGACCAATGTGGTGAGGGTGCTTCCAATTATTCCTACTACAGATAGATTTGGTGAGCCACCCCCTCCTGCCAGTAGCAGCTTGTAATCTTCCTCTTCCCAGTTTCTGAACTCCCAGCTGGTTGCCACTGTGCCTAGGATTCCCTGCACTTTTGCCTTCTATCACCTCAGAAATCTGTAAGAGCTTCAGGCTCACTGGGTGAGGAATTTCTGGATCATTCCCTACAAACTTCTCTCCTGGGTTTTAGTTTTCTCTTATCTTATAGGGGATCTTTACTTTGCTATTCCCTGCCAACCCTTTTCACCTCCCCATTTCCTGCAAAGGACGATTCTTCTTTTTCTTGTTCTTTTTCTTACTCCTTCTCTTCCTCTTCATCTTCCTTCTTCTTCTCCTCCTCCTCTTCCTTCTCCTCCTCCTTCCTTTTGCTTTTGAAACATTTATAATTCATTTGTAGAAATAAGATATTTTCTACAAAAATTTTAGGAAACATTTGTGAAAGAATCCAAAAGCAGATGCAGTGATTTTCTTATTAAACTAAAGAATAATCCTATTTAGTGCCTTTATCTGTAGGCAGAGATCTAAAGGAGCACATTCTGGAACCACAGTAGCTATGTGGAGAAAGTTCTTATTCTTTTTAGTGTGCCTTCATATCATTGTCCTACTTCAGCCACTCAGTGATCCTATGAAGAAAGACAGGTACTCTACAGCTTTAAAGATGAGAAAAATGAGTCATAAAGAGATGGAGTCACTTGTTCAAGATGGGCTCTTAGTTCTGGAGCATGTTATTGCCTTTCAAGGATTCTTACTATTGTCTGTCTCCCTGTACTATTCGCACTGTGTGAGGCCTATTCACAAACTTTATAGCCAGGCTGGTTCCATTCTTAGGTCAAGCCAATCTAGCCTCTCAGATGGTCTCTCTGCCATCCAAGTAGTCTTAAAGGCTGACACCATTTTTTGGGATCCTGCTATTTCACATCACTGCCCTCTATCCCCAACTCACCAAAGATCATCAACTCTACATAGCTCAAAGGTTTGCACCCTAGTGAATTTTCCACTTACTTATCTTTTTATTATTTGTTTCCAGTTTGTTTTTTGACCTGCATAGCTCAGGTTATCTGTTTCATGGAGTATCCCAGTACTATAATCATTGCATTATTTGCCTTTTTGCTTCTTCCTCTCTTATAGCAGGAAGGAAATTAAAAACAGAGAAGAAAATAATCCTTCATATGCAGTAAAGGCAATATATGAATAGCAGTAGGGGTCATTTGTACAATGGGTGAAAGCCAACAGTTTGTTTCTAGTATCTATGAGTCTGTTTCTGTTTAAACAGGCCTAGATTTAAAAATCAATTCTATCTTCTGCCAGATGCATGAACACAGTCAAGTTAGCTTCATTCTTTTTAACCTTAGATTTCCCATCTGTAAATAAGTATAATAATAATACCTATTTTGAAGTTGCTCTTGTAATGTTTAAAGAAAATTAAATGATACAACATATGTACAATGCCTAGAAGAGTGCCTGACATTTGGTAGTGTTTAACAAATACTAGATGCTCTATTAAAGATAACTAATGATTTAAAATTTTATGGCCTAGATCTATATGTTTTTTTCCCAAGATATTTGATTTCTATAACCTCTTACTTCATTATTTACTATAAGTCATGTTCCTACTCAAATGCATGGTTGAGGGAAGAGAAAGAAGTCAAACTTATTATTAGTTAGATGAACATGCTGAATTGTTTAAGTTATTTTCATTCTACTGAATATTAAGTTATACTAATTGATATTTTTATAATATTTCAATTATGGCATACTTTCCCATATATTGGAGTAATTTATTTCTTTCAAAATATGAGTATTAAGTTAGAGTTTAAATATAAATTTCATTAATGACATAAATTACTAATAATTTGAGCTTTAATATTCACTATGGAAAATACATGACCTAAACATTTAAGAATTAACAATATTAAGGGGCATCTTTTTCTTCCTGAAAATTGAAAACGGACAATATTTAGAGGCATATATTTTTATACTTGGAAGGCAGGTCGATCCTCTGTAAGATGAATCAAGAATTATTTACTATGGGTGATAAATACAGATAAATAATGAGTAGTTCGGTTTCCAAGTTGGGTGGCGGAATGGCGGAATAAAAAGAAAACAGATATAACAGGCACTTTTAAAGTAAGCATTAATCAATTTTTCCTTACTTAAATAATTCAAAATGGAAATACTCATTTAAAAATGTTTGTGTAGTTATAAACTCAGTAACTGAAAAATCCAAAAAATCCATCATCTTTGCAAGTAGGTAGTCTCCCATTAGATAAGAAGAGTGATTATTTATTCTGGGTGAGGAAAATGCTGATTTGATTTGCTTTTACTGTTCATGTTATCTCCTGGGAGGGGAAAATGATAAAAATTTTAGTAGAATGATGAACTTTCTAAACTCCTTTTTAATGGTACTTATTGCCAGTTTCTTATTGCCTAGAGTACTCGGTTACCATATCTGAGAGTGATAGAGTTTTGCTGTATCACTCTCTTCAGGCCTCCTGCCACAGAAAGTATTATAGGTGAAATCATGTGAGAGCAATTCCCTTTGGCACTTACAGTAACTGAATCTTCTTGGGTGGGATCCAAACTTGCTATACCAAACTTCACACCCCAGTGGGTTGTGTTATATAAAATGAGACTCTGATGTGCATGTAATGTTTCTCTTTGTTGACCGTTATGAGAGGATCTTGATTTCTGGTGAGCAAATTTGTTGTCAAATCACTCACCCTGTGAGAATTCAGAATTTATTTCTTGCCTCAGAGGATAATTTCTAACCCAAAGCTAAGTTTTTACATGATTATTTGAAAGTTGAAATAATCTTTTTTCCTCCCTGTCCCATCCCATGCTAAGAGGAGAAATTGATACTGGGAGAATTTTCAGGTCCTGGGATTAGTAATGCAGTATGCCTCCTGGAACATATAATGGTACTCGTACTACCATTTCCATTTTGAAGGAAGGAGGGGGAAGAGAGCTAAGAAAAATAAACCGGTGGGCAAAGTATTATCTCTGGAAGTTGTATTTTGTGTTGGTTGCTACAGTAGCATTTCTCAGACAAGCTATTGTTCAATGTTTGTTGCTCAGTTACTTCATTCAAACCCCATTTATACCTGAAATATAAGTCATGGGGTTATTATTTTTATTTTGATTTTTTATTTTTTTAAATCAAATTATCCATTAATCTCTAGTGGCTTCTCAGTGTATTGTCCTCCTTTAAAATTGTCCATTTTGGATCAGAATTCTAGTCAGTTTTTTTTCTTTCCCTACAACAGTGATGTGAACATGTCAAATGACTTAGTGGTTCATCTGGCACAAGTAACTGAAAATTTGAATGCTTATCTGAACTTTATCTGAACTATCCTGAGTTTTCTTGGGTCTGTAAAATTGGAACTGAAATCTCATGGAAACTGGCTTTCTCAAGAAATTTTTGGTGAGCCAGAAATACTGTGAGAGCAGCCTTTCCCGTGGTGTTTTGGCAATTTTACTTTGGCCCGGACAAAACCAGGAAGTTCAGAGGTGAATGAGAATGAAAAATAATGAAATGGTAACTGATCTTTTTTTTTTTTTTTTTTTTTTTTTTGGTACTTCAGAAAGATTCAGTTCAAAATGCTTAAAGAACATATCAAGTCAGCCTCAGTAACTATAAGCCTACGAGAAGCATTAAGAGGGAGTTGTGATGCTATTAACAATTAAGTCCATCTATGGTAATGAAAAACGAAATTAAAAACTACCATTTTTTCTTGTTCTTCACACTATTTGACTAATATATCATTTTTAAAATTGCAGATTCTACAAATTATTGGTCAGTTTAATTAACATATATCCCCTAACATTAGCAATGACATGGAAGATAATTTAATGAATTAATATCAACTTTCCTTACCATACCTTAATTCAAATTCTTACCACTAGGTAGATTGCATTTCCATGGATTTTCATATTTAGAGATGAGAACCTGTTACAGTTTACCGTAGATTTTAGTAGATAGATTATCACAGATTTTCATGGAAATCAAGTTTCTATTTGTATGCCAAATATCTCTAGAAGATGCGTGAATTATATTCGTAGAAGCATGCTGAAGGAGAGGGAGGAGGTTCTTATATATTAAACACTAGATCTCAAAAAAAAAAAAAACACTAGTTCTCAAACCTCGGTCTACTGTGGTATTTTTAAATGGGGATGCCCTGGCCTAACCCCCATCCACTACATCCAAATCACTGATTGTGGAGCCCATGCCGCTGTATTTTTATCTTGCTCCACTGGTTCTCATCATGCCCCACTGACAAGTGTTCACTTAGGTGTCATGATTGCAAAGAGCAATCCTGCATGAAAAATTGTATCTATATAAGGCTTGAAGAGGTTATTTCTATCATTCTTGCTTAATGGTTGAAGATACTAAGACTTAGAGAGTTTTAGTAATTTTCCCAGTTATTAAGTGGTAGAGTTGAAACTCAAATCCTGCTCTTTTGCCTCGAAGCTCTAGACTTTTCCCACTAAAACACCAACGTACTGCAAGCAGAGAAAGGAGGAACATCTGTTCCTACTATTTAAAAAAATTAAAAAGGGATGTTTTGTCTAAGAAAGATATGCCATTATAAACATTAACACCAAGTGTATGACAGACATCTATTTCTAAATTACCTTATGAGACAAAAAGGTAACTGAGTCAATCTATAAATAACTTCTCTCAGATACCTGTTCTTAATTGTGAGTGCTCAGTAAATCCTTTGTGATAGACTGTTGACTTGAAGTTTTTGTTCTCTTTGTAACCCTTCGAAAATCATGGCAATGGAAGTGCTAATTGCGGATTCTGAAGGCTGTATTGTCAGCCATTGGGAAGTGTCCATCTACCTTGTTAGCCACTCCATTAATTCTGTGTCCATTTGTGTGCAGAGGCTTGGACAACAAAGGGACCAGAAGCCATGCTGAATTATTCCATTTTAATATAATAACATATAATTCCTGTAGTGTTCTAGAAAGCCAAAGTTTACAAATGTCTGAAAATTTTCAAAATTTTTTATGAAATTAATGCCCCCCAAAGATTCTTACTTCATTGTTTTTGCTGGCTCTATTTTACAAGCCATTTACCTTCGGTGAACTAAGGTATTGGGCTTTGAATAAATGATGCCCTTTGGATCAGTTGTGTCTGCTCTGTGATTTGTACAGGATTGGCAACCATCAGCCTGGCCTTTATCCCAGGCATTCATTTGAAATGTAGTCACATAAGATAGGGTAGGGCAGGAGGACATGAGGGCAGTGGGATGATTTCCAAGCTCAAGAATAGTCAGGGGGAGAAGTCTATCCCTAGAGGAGAAAAGTAAGTGGAGTTTGTGTGTAACCAAAATAAAAAAGTGCGGATGGTTTCTGAAAAACACTGAAATGTATACAAGTTACAACAGACCGCCCTTAGGCAGTTTTAGCGAGTGCAATTGGCATTCGTACAAAAGATAACCTAACCTGACACTAACCCTGCCAGTAGTTCAGGGATAATATTTTCACTAGGATGAACTGCTCTTGAACTGTTTCTGTAATTTATTTGGTGCAAACAGGCTTTCCTTCAACATCAGACATGCATGTCTTATGGCCACCCATTTGTTTATTGTAAAAACATATTTGTTATAGCCAATGCAAGCAAAACCCTCCTTTCCACTAGTGTTTGAATTCCCCCTGAAGCCTTCTCATACTGTGTACCACAGCCCTGATGATGAAGTATACGCAAGCTTGTTCCAAACCATGTCCCATGTTTTCTTTGGACTTATCTTCAAAATCTATGGCTAAAGAGCAACTCCTAGTGTTTTATGACCTTTTAGCATGATGGTGCTTATCCTTTGGACTTGAAATGATTTTCCTTCTCTTGATGAAAATGTCAAGTGGGCCTGAAGATCCAGTGAGACACTGGACATTGGGCTAACTGAAAAGAAAAGAGAAGAGCTGACTAGATGTAAGAGAAGAATCTTGTTTTAGAAAATTATGGATATGTAGTAAAGATCACTCGGTGGAGTCTATATAAAGCACTATAATGTATGATCAGTTTCATCACCAGTATAGTCATTGATATTATATCATATTCTACATGAGTTGCCAATACTTAGCTACTGGACTGATCCTGAAATGAAGGAGATCTTGGATGATTCTAGAGATGATGGCTTCTATGGGCACTAATTGATTCCAGAAATATTTCCTTGAGTGGCTACTATGTGCCAGTAAACAATCCAGAAAAAAATAATTTCCTTTGCCAAGTCCAGTTATTCTTTTTGTGTTTGGAATGACTCAATCCCCATCTTGTGTTAGTAAAGCAGATTGTTTTGGGTTTATTCCCAAACTTTTGGATGCCATCTTTTAGAATGCCAAAGACTCAAAAGATCTAATGAACATTTTATTTATTTTTTTTTCTAATGAACATTTTAGACTTCATTTATGAGCCTGAAGAGAAAAGGAAATGAGGAATGATTGATTCTTGTTGCCCAGGAACTGCTTCGATAGAGTTGCAGTGATTCTACAGAAGAATTAACACTTTTTAAATAACAGATAGTAGGACTGTTGCTAACACATATGACATCTTCGAGTAATTTGGTGTCTTGTTGGGGATCCTTGGGTGGTTCAGCGGTTTGGTGCCTGCCTTTGGCCCAGGGCGCGATCCTGGAGTCCTGGGATCGAGTCCCGTGTCGGGCTCCCAGCATGGAGCCTGCTTCTCCCTCTGCCTGTGTCTCTGCCTCTCTTTCTCTCTCCCTCTATGTCTATCATGAATAAATAAATAAATATTTTTTAAAAATTTGGAGGCTTGTTATAATAAATATGCAAATCCATGACATCCATGTCACTCTCTTAGATATGTTTCTCTTTGCAATGCACAACTTGCCCAACCATACGTAGTGGCCCTATGTAGTGGCTGTCTCAGACAGTTTGGAGGGACTGCAAACAAATTGGAACAACACATCAATATCAATGTGTATCCTCCCAACAAGGAACATGTGTTAATAATATTCTACCACCAAATTACTATGACTTTCTCCTTCTTTATAGTTTTTTCCTAAACACATATTTAGTTGGGAAGCTGAATTTATCTCGAACATTTAAACAAAAGCTATTTTTACTACCCTTCCTCTTTAATTTCCCTAGATTTTTTTCTCAGTTGAAAGCTCTGTGTTTCTGGTTAATCTAATTTCACCTTGCTACCCATGGATTATAACCTGTTCATATTTCTGGCTGACTTCTTTTTAAGATATTTTCCTCTAAATCAAATGGATGATAAAGTCCATGAATTATCTGACCATGCAGGACAAAAATGATATATAAATATCAGACATCTATGTAACCCCTACATATCTGAACAGTGTGTCATGGAAATTCTGGAACCCCGTAATTCTAAACTAAACTAAAAAAAATGCGTATTTATTTTCCTGCCCTTATAAATGAACTTTCTATCATTTTTGTTAAGTACTTACATGGCAGAAAGAAGAAAGTGAATACAGAATAAATTAGTGAGGTTATCATTTTCTTTTCTAGCCTCAACATCTAGTTCCTGGAAAACCTCAATATCTAAACCTTCAGATAGCTTTTATACTCAGGCACTTACCTCACAGATTTTGCTAAAACAAAACTGAATTGGTCTCTTAGAATTTGGTTGATTTTGAAAAGCCAGCTTCTAAAAATGTGAGCTTATCTTATACTTATCACAATCTAAGACCTATGTGGAATACCCTAATATATACAAGACCTCCTACTAAATACGTGAAATCTTCAAATGTTTTGTAGACATTTGCATAGTGTCCATAGTATACACCAGTTGATGTGGTCAGTTGGGAAGAATTGAGGAACAAAATTGGCAGTAATTATCACAAAAAGTCATCCGTAGAAGTTTGGGTTTGGAACATCTGGTTTGTTGATCAGCAATAGAATGAGAAAGAAACTTGCTACTGTCATCTTTCACTCGTTTTTATCTACCTCTTTTTATCCCTCATTCAATTCTACTTTAAAATTGTATTCTAGTCTGTGGCACGACCTTCCCAACACATATAGCAGGAAACGGCTAGTACACATTAAATATATCTGTTCTCAACTATTTGGACAAAATAAACATATGTATATACAGAGTAGGGATTAGAAAAGTCTCTTTTTTTCTCCCTGAGCTATACTCTAAAACCCCCAGGAACTTCCATAGAGGAAACTTAAGGGTTGTAAGGAAGTAAGATAAGGGACCTAGCAGGAGAGATTTATAGTGTCCCATTCGTATTTCAGTCAGAGGAGTTCTGCTTTTATGTGTCTCATAACTTTGGCCTACACATAAAATTTCATTTGAAGAAGGATTCAACAAATGCAATAAATTTAAAACCCATTTGCTTTGGAAATGCTTTGGCATAATACAACCCTTAAGTAATTGCTGTGTATATTCTCCATTCTAACCTTGCCTCCACCTAAATCCTCACTTCTCAAGGGCAGGCCCTGTGTCATAATTAATTCTTTGGCTGGCATAATTGCTTCTTAAATAAACAAGTCTATAATAAAATGCTTCAAATAATTTACTGATATACAATGAAAGTAAACTAGCATCATATAATTTCTAGGGCTGTCGGTTGGGTTTAGACTGATGAAGATTGGTCAGAGAAGAGTAAGGCAATCATAAAGTGAATAATTTCCAAAAAATGCCTTTTAAAAGCTTTGAAGGTGGACTGGTATGCCTCCATGGCATTTCATGTTCTGAAACACTGGATACCTCTAAAAGTAGCCATATTTCAAAGAACACTCCTTTTTTCTTACTTAGTTACTACTTCTATTTCCTTTACAGTGGTCCAGGTGCATTTATTTGTCATCTGAAAGAAGAAGGAAATAGCTTTGCTTTTCAGGTTTTGTAGAACATAGTCCCAAAAAAATGTTCTAATACCTCAAGTGCCCAGCCTGTTACAAAAAGAGAAAGTGGTAAATTGTACTACTCATTTCCAATATCCAACGCCTTGAACTCAGACAAAGCCATGTGACTTGCTTTCATTGATGAAATGTGACAGGGAGTCTCATGTGTCCCTTCCATGTGGAAGCTTTAAGGGACAATATGTGCTCCCCCTCTTCTTCTGCAGCACTCAGTTATCAGCAGTACTGTCTGTCCCCTCAGGAGGTAGAGAGTGACGAGCAGAGAGCCAGCTGACCACCATGGGCATTGTAGTGTGAGCAAGAAACACAAACAACAGCAACAGCCACAACAACAACAACAACTTCGGTGTTTTAAGCATAGGAGTGAGAGTGA
Source organism: Canis lupus dingo (assembly GCF_003254725.2). NCBI lineage: Eukaryota > Metazoa > Chordata > Mammalia > Carnivora > Canidae > Canis > Canis lupus. Next base: position 19,727,239 of record NC_064269.1, on the reverse strand, counting down.
AAAAGTGGTTTTTGGACGTATGTTTTTATTTTTGCGTGTGGAGTCTGAGTCCAAATGTGTTATCAGACTCTTGTGGTCTTCCTGTGATCTGGGCCAAGTCACTATGTACAAAAACAAACCACACTGGTTTCTAGTCCCCCCTAAAATCAGAGAAGGGGGAGATGGAACTAGTGCAGCTGTGGCAACAACCTTATTGTTAGAGAATGAGGGTATCTGATTTATAAGTGCCTAGAAGTTTCAGTATGAAAAAAAGAAACTATGCATATCAGGGCAGAGTTTTTCATTTAGTGGGAAACCATTCTTGTGTGCATGTGTTGATTAGTTATTTTCATCCTCAAAAATTGAGATGTAAATTTAAAACTCTTACTTTTTACTAATTTAACTAGAATTGTTGAGTTTTAGTGTCTAGATTTAAGGCTACCTTGGGCCAAGTTGCTTTAATTATCTGGGGACCCAGCATTCAACCCTTTCCAGCCCACAGATTACATGTGGGCCTGTGATGGAGAATATCTGAGTGTTCTTCCTGGTAAGCATTAATTGCACTTCCATTGCCTCTCATGGAAAACTTGCCAGGAGCCCAAGCCAATATTTAGACTATTGACATTAATTCTGTCCCTCTCCTTCTCTAAGGTGGTATACAGTAACTTCTAAGATCAAATTGTTAGACAAGCAAAAACATTTTCAGATTTCCGATAATTTTATCTTTCATTTTATGCCAAAGATATAAATTTACATCCAGCATTTGCTATAATCACATGGCCCTCCACAGCTACCCAAGCAAGCAGCCAGCAGAAACAGGAAGTTTAATAAAACCCTATACTTCCATAAAATGTAGCCTGAAATGTGTCATGGACCTGGGCCTCCCCCTTCCAAAGTGATATACTAACATTTTATTTTTTTAAATTGCCTATCAAAATCTAAACATGTTTGATTCCTTAAATGACAAAAGGGAAAGACACTTCTAATGGCTACAGTCCTTGATTTGAAAATGTATGAGAATATGTTTTCATTATCAGTTGCCTTGGTGTTTCAAAATAATACCTTTTTATATCAGCTTCCCAATTTCACACAAGCATAACTTTTATACAATGATCTTTATGGTGATATGTGTATTTTGGAATTAACTGTAACATTTCATTTGTATGTTATACATCATGGTGTTTGCTGCTTATCATAGAGAAAAAGTTTTTTCACAATTTCATTGTGATTTTTCTATTGAGCATATAATTATAAAATTTTCTTAATTGTAATTCTATACTAAGAAGTGATAATTTAGAAGACTAATAAGTGGGGATACCTGGGTGGTTCAGCGGTTTAGCGCCTGCCTTCAGCCCAGGGCATGATCCTGGGGTCCCAGGATCGAGTCCCACATCGGGCTCCCTGCATGGAGCCTGCTTTTCCCTCCTCCTGTGTCTCTGCCTCTCTCTCTCTCTATGTCTATCATAAATAAATAAATAAATCTTAAAAAAAAAGAAGAAGACTAATAGTATCCTTAAGTATATACCAGAGGTTTTAGGCAAGGCTCTAAAGTAAATTGTTTTTTATGCTTTGTAGGGACTATGCCCTTATTTCTAAAATTCAGTTGCACAGGATTGAAAATAAGTTGTAAATAGTCATAAAGAAAGGAATGAATGTGACTAAAGAGTTAGAAATCAAAGCAGTGAGAAATTAAAATGGAGTATTTAAAAGTTTTCTGCCATAGAGACTCCTTAAAATTTAAATACAGAATGTACAGTTTTTAAATGGATAAAATGGGGGTGCCTGGCTAGCTCAGTTGGTAGACCATGAGACTCTTAATCTCAGGGTTGTGAGTTCAAGCCTCATTTTGGGCATGGAGCTCACTTAAAATAAAAATAAAAGTAAATGAATGAAATGAAGAAGATATTCTCATCTTCTTGTCTTAGAAATTACACAAGTAAAGAAAAAGAACAGGAAATAAAAACCTAAAACTCAGTTCCCTGACACTAAGAGATACTTTTAACTCTGAAGCCTGACAGAAGGAAGGCTACCAAATCTTTTGAAACAGAGATGCAAGAAGATGCTGAGGGAGGGTCCTGAGGCTGTGGATCTAACTGAAGGTGGGCAAAGACCAACTCTTTGTTGGGGCAGCATAGTTAGATGAATTGTTTAATTGCAAAAGCCTCCTTAGACAAGGTCTGGTAAAAAGAAAGGACAGGTGGAGCTGGGTGAGGAAATAGAAACACAAAGATAAGCTATTTTGCCCGAAGCAGTTTCTTGGTGAAAACTGGGTAGAGTAAAAAGAATGCATTGTGAGAAGCCCTGAAATATCAATCTCTATCAGCTGGAAAGAGTAATTCACTAATACTCACAGACTAGTATATTCAGAATTCCTTGTGATCTAGAATATAGCCCTAGTCCTCCCACAAACATATCACCCTACAGATAGCTAGTTCTGGAAGAAGTAACTTCATTTAAATAGGAACTTTGAAAAAATTGCCATAAATCATTCAAATATAGTATATATAACCATTCAAAAACTGAACAGTAGAAATGTGTGGGAAATATCAGAAAGGGAGACAGAACATAAAGACTGCTAACTCTGGGAAACGAACTAGGGGTGGTAGAAGGGGAGGAGGGCGGGGGGTGGGAGTGAATGGGTGACGGGCACGGGGGTTATTCTGTATGTTGGTAAATTGAACACCAATAAAAAATAAATTAAAAAAAATAAAAAAATAAAAACCGAACAGTGTTTGGCATTTTAAAATGTTAGGAAGTTATTGCTTCCATTAAATAGGAATTCTAAGTATAGACATACGAGTGTAGGAAATGTAGGGGGAGGCAGCAGAATGTAATGTAATTTGAATTGGCAAGCTAAAAAGAAGTGGAAGAGAAAACAAAACTATCATAGACATAATGGCCTCACTGGATGCAGCACAAAAGAGAATAGACTATACTGAAAACAGTGAGGGGTATTAAATATTGTAAAGGGAGGGGCACCTAGGTGACTCAGTCAGTTAAGCCTCCAGACTTGTGATTCCAGCTCAGGTCATTGGATCGGGGTTGTGAGATGGAGCGCCTCAACTGGCTCTGCACTCAGTATGGAGTCTGCTTGAGATTCTCTCTCTTCCTCTCCCTCTACCCCTCCTCCTACATACTCTTTCAAATAAATGAAGAAATAAATCAGTACAATCTTAAAAAAAGTATTGTAAAGGTTGCAAAATAGAATAGAAAGTTAAAAAGAGATTAGAAGAATTCGAAAATGTTATTCCTGGAAAACAAGTATGAACGATCTAATAGAATATCAACACTAGAATGAAACATAAATTATGAAAGAATAAAAATATTTAAAGATGTAATTAAAGAGGGATGCCTTGGTGGCTCAGTGGTTGAGCATCTGCCTTTGGCTCAGGGCATGATCCTGGGGTCCTAGGATCGAGTCCTGCATCGGGCTCCCTGCAGAGAGGCTGCTTCTCCCTCTGCCTATGTCTCTGCCTCTCTCATGAATAAATAAATAAAATATATGTTTTTAAAAAGATATAATTAAAGATAAATTTATAACACTATAAGTAGCCTTAGATATTTAGATTAAGGGGTTATGTATAGCATAAGCTAGGAAAAATTGCCTTAGAAAACAAACAGAAACACACTCTGATAAGTTTTCTACCTATTAAAAATAAAAAAATTACTTGAGTCTCTTGTTAAAAAGATAATAGTTAAGGTGGACTACAGAAAAGTTTATAGAAAGAATGAATTCTAGAACACAGACAAGAAATAGAAAGTATAAACTAAGAATTTTATATCTGTCCAAATTTATTCAAGAACAAGTAAAGATAATTTTCTAGAGGAAAACTTTCAGTGAACCAAGAACTTAATGTATTAAAAAAAAAAAAACCATAGGATGGAGAATTGAATCCATGTAGCTGTCAAACTCAAAAAAACAGAAGACAGAGTTTATATATTGGGGGATATAAATATTTTAAAAACTGACAATGTAGCAAACAAGCAATTAACAGAAAACAAAAGACAAATATGCTTGAACGCTTTGCTGTCTTATAAGAAAAGAAATAGAAAGTTTGTAATGAACAGCAAGAGACTCCAAATAGCCAATATAATCTTGAGAAAGAAGAACAAAGCTAGAGATACCACCTTTCCTGATTTCAAACTATATTGCAAAACTATAGAAATGAAGACAGTATGGTACTAGCATGAAAACAGACTCATAGATGGATGAAACAGAATCGAGAGCCCAGAAATATACCCATGCATGTATGATCAACTAATATTGACAAGGGCACCAAGAACACTCAATGAAGAAACAATAGTCTCTTCAATAAAAGGTGTTAGAAAAACTAAATATTCAAATGCAAAAGAATAAAATTGAACCTCTGTCTTATACCACTCACAAAAATGAACTCAAAGAGTATTAAAGACTTAAATGTAAGATCTGAAAATGTAAAACTCCGAGAAGAAAAAAGGGGAAATCTCCTTGACACTGGTTATGGAGATGATTTTTTGGATATGACACCAAAAGCATAAGCACCAAGCAGAAATAAACAAAAAAAGGATTGTAGCAAACTTAACAAACCTCTGGGATAAAATCTTTAAAAAAAAAAAAAAAAAAACACTTAAAAGCTTCCGTACAGCAAAAGAAATGACAAAATGAAAGGGAACGTATGGAATAGGAGAAAATATTTGCTGATCATATATCCAAGAAGAAGAAAATATCCAAAACAGATAAGGAACTTCATGTAACTCAATAGCCAAAAAACAAATCAGTCAATTTAAAAATGGGCAAAAGACATTAGACATTTTTCCAAAGAAGGCATACACATGGCCAACAGCTACATGAGAATGTGCTCAACATAACTGATCATCAGGGAAATGCAAATCAAAACCACAATGTGATATCATCTCACACCTGTTAGAAGGGTTAGTATCAAAAAGACAAAAGATAACCGATGCTGGTGAGGATGTGGAGCAGAGGGAACCTTGTGCACTGGTGAAGGGAATGTAAACAAGTGCAGCCGTTATGGAAAAAAGTGTGGAGGTTCCTTAAAAAATTTAAATAGACATATCTTATGATCCAGTAATTTCACTTCTGGGTATATATATCGAAAGAAAATGAAATCACTGCTTTGAGGAGATAGCTGCACTCCTATGTTCATTGCAGCATTATTCACAATAGCCAAGACATGGCAACAGCCTAAGTGTCAGCCGACAGATGAATGAATAAAGAAAATGTGATGCACCCACACACAGGAATGTGTCATGAAAAAGGAGGAAATCCTACCATTTGCAACAATATGGATGAACTTGTGGACATTGATAAGGGTAAAATATTAGTAAGTAAGGTCTAAAACAGAACAAAAAGTACATATCAATGATGCCACAAAAAGGGGGGAAAACCTAGAGCATATTAAACTCAAGATAAACATTTCTGTGAAAAATTCAATAGAATGAAAGGGTTTGAAGACTTGGTCTGCTGGGCTACACGACAGGAAGCACATGCCAGGAAGTGTCATAGCTTAGCAGTTGAGAATGTGGGCTTTGGTACTGAATTGCCTGGGTCAAGTTTTAGTATTTTGCACGTTAGCTGCATGAGTTGGAACAAGTGTCTTAACTTCTATATGCCATGAATTAAAGATATGATAAAAGATATAGTATACAAATATTTAGCAAAGCTGCTATATTAACATTAATATCAGATAGATAGAACTTGAGCAAAAAGCATTAATAGAAATGAGGATGTACATGACGTAATAAGTCATGATCCATGAAGAACATATAGCATGATCTTCAAATTGTATTCAATAGACAAAACCAAAAGAGATATAGAAGCTTTAAGTAAAATTTATATAGCTTTATACCCCCCATTAAAAATTTACATTTCTTTCAAGTCCATATGAAATATTTTTTAATTGACTATTTTTTAGGCCACCAAGGACATCTTAATAAATTATAAGAAATTAATATATATAAACCAAATATATAATATATATAAATATATATATATTCCAAAGAAGGCATACACATAATATATATTTTATATATATATAACCAAATTAAATAATATAATTAATTAATATATATAAACCAAATATATAATATATATAAATATATATATTCCAAAGAAGGCATACACATAATATATATTATATATATATAAAACCAAATTTATGTAATTTTAAATAAATTAAAAATAATTTTTAAGAACCCACATATGTTTGAATTTTGAAATATTTCATATGTTAGGTGAATATTTAAATATAAATAATGATAAAAGTAATATTATATGGAATACCTGAGGGATATACCAAAATGGGTACATGGTAGCACAAGTAAAGACTTTAACATATTTAAAATTTTTAAAAAGATTCAAAACAAATCAGTTAGGCATTCAATTCAGGAATGTAGAAAAAAAAAGAAAACAATAAAAACAGTATACATGATAAAGTAATAAAGATAAGAGCACAAATTAATAAGTAGAAAGTAAAGAAATAATATAGAGAATCAATAGGCCTAAAAATTAGAGCTTTGATAAAAAATTTAAAAATAAGGAGTACATATAGTTAATAATAAAAAGAGACATAAATATAGACATAATACAGATATAAAAAACAATAGGAACATACTAAGTAAATCAAAAGTTTAGATGAAACAGTAGTTTCCTAGAAAAATTAAAATTACCAAAATTCACTGGAGCAAAAATAGAAAACATGAATAAACCAGTAACTATTAAAGAAATTAAAAATCTCTTGCTCCAAAGACACAAAGCTAAGACATCTTTATAGGTGCATTTTAATAAACTTTCTAAAAACAGATATCTGTTAATTTATATAAATTGTTTATGATAAAAGTAAAAATAAAGCTTGCTGGCTCAATCTATGAGGCTAATTTTCTGTTGATACCCAAACTAGTCAAGGACTTTATTAAAAAAGAAAACTACAAAATAATTCCTAAATGGATATAAAAATTCTAAATAAAATATTACAAAGTGAATTTAACTGTTTATTAAAACTACACATTCATCATGTTCAAGTAGTATTTGTTCCAGGAGTACAAAGCTGTTTCAATATCAGAAAATCTACTTATTAGCACATAATTAAATCATAGGTGCAGGAAAAGGTAAAATATTGACACAATATTCCCCGGTAATGGGGAATATCACATAAATAAAACTCCTCTGCCTCATGGATTTTACATTTCAAGTGGATGAATTGAAAGATAATCAAATAAACAGTTAATTATAAAACATCATGACATAATAATTGCTACAAAGAAAACCAAAGCAGGAAAATGAGGTAGAATGTAATGAAGAGTGCTATTTTGAACAGATACTTGGATGAAGTGAGGAAGTGAGACAAAGTTTTCAGTGCGGGAGCACATCAGGCAGAGGGATCCATGAGTGTGAAGGCTCCAAGGTAGGAGTCTTGCTTGGATCAAAGATTAAGGAGGAACATTTAGGAGCATGCCTGGTACACATAAGAAGCAGTAACTTGGACAGAGTGATGGAGCTAAAGATAGAAAGTGAAATTGGAGAGATTGCTAGAACCCTGATCATATACAGTTTTGGGTGCCAAAATAAGGACTTTGAATTTTATTCTGGATGTAATGGAAAAACCGTGGAGGGTATTCAGAAGAAGAATGACAAGATCTCATTTGTGTTCTAAATAACCTCCCTGGCTACTGTGTAAAGAATAATCTATACTAGTACAAGTGTAATTTATGGGAAAGCCAGTGAAAGGGGATAAACTAGTTCCCAGAAAATGGCTGTACCTCAGATGAAATGCATTGGTGGCTTCTACTAGGGTAGTTGCAGTGGTGAGCATGATTAAATTGATGCATATATAAAACCTGGTTGCAAATGCATTGGTCAGGATTTTCCAAAGAAACAGAATCAATGGGATGTATCTGTGTTTTATCATAAGGAATTGGCTTGTGCAATTATGGTGGCTGACAAGTTTCAAGATCTGCAGTTGGCAAACTAGAGAGCCAGAACAGCTAATGATGCAGTTCTAGTCCAAGTCCAAAAGCCAGAGAACCAAGAGAGCCTGTGATATAGTTGCAGCTTGAAGGCTGGTAGGGTCTTAAGCCAGTTTCAGTTTGATATTGAAGGCAGGAAAAAAAATTGATGTCCCATTTTGAAAGCAATCAAGCAGGAAGAATTCCTTTTTACTCAGTGAAGGATAACCCTCTGTTCTATTCAGGCTGTCACCTGATTGAATGGGGCCACCCACATTAGGGAGGACAATCCACTTTACTCACTGTACTGATTTAAATGTTAATCTTGGGACACCACCCAGGGACACCTAGGTGGCTCTGGGTTGAGCATCTGCCATTCGGCTCAGTTCATGATACCCAGGTCCTGGGATTGAGTCCCACATCAGCCTCCATGCAGGGAGCCTGCTTCTCTCTCTGCCTATGTCTTTGCCTCTCATGAATAAATGAATAAAATCTTTTAAAACATGTTAATCTTATGCAGAAGCAGTACTGCAGATATACTCAGAATAATGCTTCACAAAATATGTAGGCACCTAATAGCCGAAGTCGACACACAAAATTAACCATCATGACAAACTAGGAATAGTCTGTAGTAAAGAATATCTATGAAAAGCCTACAGATATCACACTTCAAAGGTGAAATTTTAGAAGTGTTTCCAACAGCAAGACCAGGATATCACTATATCCATTTGTAGTCAACAGCATGTTGAGGGTCTGATCCAATGCAATACAAGAAGAAAAAGATTAAGTAGTACAAAATTTGAAAAGGAAACAGAACTACCTTATTTGTAAACTATGTGATTTTAAACAAAGAAAAACCAGGAACTCTTCAAGCTACTAGAATTAATAAGAAAGTTTGATAAGTTTACTAGACTCAAATCAGCATGCTAAAATCATTGTCATTCCACAAACCAGCCAGAAAATTAAATAGAAAGAAAAGCATATAAAATACATGGTGATCAACCTAGTACATGATAGTTAAGATCTCTAAGAAGAAAATTAAATATATTTGAAGAACAAAAAAATATTTGAATACAGTTAGCACTACTACCTTCAAGAATTGTAATGATGTCGATTTCCCTTCAAAATACCCTATAAATAAAACTCTAAGCAAAATATGAGACTTTATGGAAATTGACAAGCCAATCTTAAAATTAATATGGAAGCACAAAGAATCAAGAATTGCCAAAATAAATCTGAAGAAGAATAAGTTGGGGGGAGGGGGAAATTTGTCTGAGCCAATAAATCAAGAATTTATAGAGCTATAGAAAATGAGACAGTGTGGTATTGGCATAGAAAGAATCGAATAAACCAAAGGAACATAATAGAGAGCCTAGAAACAGATACTTACATATGTGGAAACTTGAAATATGACCAAGGTGGCACTACAAATCAATGAGAAGAGGCAGGACTGTTCAATAAATGGTACTGGGACAATTGGTTAACCATATGGAAAAAATAAAGTAAAATTGGATCCCATTCTCACACCATATACAAAAATAAAGTCCAGATGGATTAGAGATCTAAATGTTAAAAGCAGCTTTTGGTAAAAAATATGGAATATCTTCATAACATTTAGATGTGGAAAATTTCTTAGACAAGACACAAAAAGTAGAGCCAAAGATTGGTGAATTTGATGATACCAAGATAAATAAAAAAACCCTCTTATGTTTAACAAAGACACAAAAACAAACTGAAAAAAGAAACCACAGAATGTGAAAAGATATTTATAACTCATATAAATGACAAAGGAATTTATTTATTTTTCTAAGTAAGTGAATAGAAGAATGAACAAAGTCCATTAACAGGCAATTCAAATAAAAAGTAACCTAATACTAAACATATGAAAAGATGCTCAACTTAACCAATAATTAGAGGGGAAAAATAACAGTGAGATGTCATGTCAGATTGGCAAAATTTAAATAATGACAGCACCAAGAGTAACAGTAACTATCATAGACTGCTAGTAAACATGTGAATTGGTACCGCTATTTTGGGGAGCAATTGTGAAATATCTCATAAAGTTGACATCATAATCTCTAAATTAGCAGTTCTACTGGTGGGTATATAACTGGGAGAAAATTTGACATGTGTGGAAGGAGATGGGTGTAAAGATATTTATTGCAGGTTTCTAATGAAAACGATTTAAAAGTAGAAATGGCATTCAATAGAAGAGCAGATTAATAAATTATGACATAGTCATATACTGGAATACTATATAGCATCTGAAGAGAACACACTAGAGGTATCTGGGTGGTACAGTCGGTTAAGCGTCAGTCTCAGTTTCGGCTCCCCTTGTGATCTCAGGATCGTGAGATTGAGCCCCACATTGGGTTCTGTGCTGAGCATAGAGTCTGCTTGAGGTTTTCTCTCCCTCTCCCTCTGCCCCTCCTGCTCCTACTCTCTCTCTCCCTCTAAAATAAATAAATAAATAAATAAATAAATAAATAAATAAATATTTTTAAAAAATGAAAAGAATGCACTAGAGATACATGTATTAAGGTGAATCATCAAAAGCATAGATTGCAACACAAAAAGCAAATGGCAGAATGATACATACAATAGCACACAATTTAAGTAAACTTTAAAAACCAGTCGATAGTGCCGCATGACGTAGTATTCTCTATGTTGATGAATACACAAATACCAAGTGAAGATATAAATTATACCTAAACGTTTAATCTGTGACTATGGTGGGAAGTCATAAATTATATGTATTTAGGTATATATAATTATATTTGTTATTACTTATGTGTCATCTTTATTATATATACATATATCGAACACGCACACCACACTGACACCACTTCCCTGGCATGGTTTCAAATAAATTAAGAACTGATTGGGGGTCGTTTTTAAAGAACATGAGACAACAGTCCCACTTCTCAATACAAATGCCACACCCAGTCCCTATCTTCCTGCCCCTCACTTGGCATGGGAAAGGCCAGGATCATTTCACATTTGTCTTCTCATCCTCAGCATCTGAACAAATGAATAAAGTAATGCTTCTCGAAGTATTCTTTACATTTAGAATGTGATTGTCCACTGTCTGCCATGTTTTCAGGGTGAGTGTCAGAGTATTTCTGAGAGACCTGAACTATCTTCAGAGGTGATTCGTTAAAGAATCAGATACTGCAGTTTTCAAATTAGATATATTTCAATTAAAATGATTTAAACTGGAACTATCAAAGCCATAGAACAATTTTCTATAATTACATTTTCCCTTTCAGCTGGAAATAAACTTGGAAGGTGAGGTTTATACTAAAACAAAGGAGAAATTTCAGAGTCTGAAAATAAATGAGCTAAACAGAATTCCCCTTCCTTCAAGTTCTGAAGATAAGCTACAGCTTTCATAAAGCACAAACTCATTACTGGAATTCACTGTGTTGGTTCATTTTGCCTCTGTTTACTGTGTGGCATCAACCTGAGAAGCTTGATTAAAACAGTTGTGTCAGAGGCCTTGATGAGTTAATGCCCAAATGGGTTTTAAAGTCTTAATTCTTCATTCAACTAGTAATTAAAATCCAAAGCTTAACTCAGCTAAGACTTTTTTTCTTCCATTCAACAGGTAGCATGCTTGTCATGGCAGGGGGTTTCTAAACTCTTTAAGCCCTGATTAAAATATTTTTACAAACACAGTACACAATCACCTGATAATATGTAGTTGGGGTTTTGTTTTTTTTTTAAATCTTGTGTTAAAAACATAAGCTGATAACAGCATTTTTTTTTCTTTTCTACTAATTTAACTCTACCAATTAGTTTTACTGAAGATTTATGTCATTGAAAAAGTAATTCATACTATAAAAAATCTGGAAACTCCAGAAAACGAGCAAGTGGAAAAATTGATAAAAACTCCATAGCCCCCTCACTTAAAGTTTAAACTCTTATTTTAAAGTTGATGCTTTTCCTTTATTTTCATTTAATTGTTTCTGAATGCAGGAGCATTTTGGTTTGGGCTTTGCATCATTATAACACGGCACAGCATCATTTTGGGGTTTTGTTTGTTTTGTTTTTAAGGAAGTGATACAAGCCTAAAAAGACTTTCAGGCCAATAGGGTTTACCTGATTCTTTTCTTCCTTGAAGCAGGATAAATAAATCAAACTTTGGTTGCATTTTCTTTGGCATGATTTTTAGTTAGTTTCTTTAGCTCATTCTTTAGCTCATGTAGGACTTGAAAGCTGTACATTGTAGCCAAAAGAAGAGGGACTTTGGAATCTCACCAACCTGGGTTTGAATACTAGTTTCACTTTCTGGTAACTGTATGTCTTAGGTGTGTTCACTGTAACAAATATGTACTTGGGCTATTTTTTTTGTGTGTTACAGACACTTATATTCAATCTGAAGCCATGTAGTTAAGCTCTGGGAACCCCTCTTTTTTACTCTGTCAAATGAGTCACACACCCTCCCTAGCATGACTGATGAAGGTACTAAAGGAGGCATATGAGAAGTGTGCATCACCAACTACAAATTTCACTAAATAATGCTGATTTTAGTCACTTAGAAAAGTCTCCATTGATTTTAAACACGTGAGCTTCAAAGTACCCACACAAGCACTGTTAATGACAGAAATAAAAGTAATTAATTCCAAAGGAGCTGATTCACTCTGAAGAAGGTATTTTAAGTAAATCAACAAAAGAGTTTTCCTCTTTGCTTGGAAGAGCTGTAGCAGCCCAGAAAGTTGAGACATATTGGAGGAGGGGGAGGAAGAGAAGGTGGAAGGAAAGGAAAGAAAGATGAGGAGAGAGAGAGAGAGAGAGAGACCCAAGGAGAAGAGGGTGGGGAGGAGGGAGGAAGGAAAAAAGAATGGATTTGACTTTGATAGGGAGACTAAAGAAATGTATGCAGTATGACTTGATTAGAAGAAATGCAAGTGTCTATAAATAGCTAAAAAGATTCAAATCCTAAAAGAAGAGAAACGGACATCAGACAAGAAAGCAATACTAAAGCATAGTTGCATTGGCCAGCATCAGGAAAGGATGAATTGGTCCCATGGCTGGGTGGGATGGTCATTGTGATTGTATTCCAATAAACAAACCTTTTAGGAACAAAGCAAAACACTAATTGCCCTCTCAGATATGGAAATCTGGAAAAAGTTTGTGGCACCTCAAGTCCTTTGGGTTAAATAGCTTTTGGGACTAGTCTAACCCTGAGTGACAGCCTATCACTCAAAACAGTCCTAAAGTTGGCCAACTCCCCTCCTCCACCTAATTGTTTTCCCCTGAACACCTCTGACCAGAAAAGGAGGTTAGAGCTGAGGAGGAAGGGAAGCAGTGGTAATGCCTTCGTGGCATTGTGAAGTAACTACTGATCGTAATGAAATAAATAACCGCATCATTGTATTTGTCCTCCTGATCCTTTCAATAAACAGAAAAGAAATGCATATTTTATAACAAAATGTATTTGTTCATCAGTACTAAGTTGCATCAAGTTGGAGTTTTTTTCTTTGCTGTTTCTAAAAAAAGAGCATATAAAATGTAAGGGTTAAAATGTACACAGTGTGTAAAGGCTAATGCAGACGTGAAACTCTGGGCTTGGGTTTGGAGGCCCACAGGTTTGCAGGGTAGGTTCATGTGGGTCACTGGCTGGACAGCCAGCCCTTCAGCAGCTTCTCCTCGGATCCCTCCTCCCAAAGGCAATGTCGCTTTTACTATAAAGAAGTGGAAACTCCTTTGATAAGTTTTTCAACTTCATTATTGAAACTTGTACGTGGTACTCTACCTAATTCTCTGGTTTACAAGTTTCGGTTTTATCTCTTTAAGAGGATTGCCAGCTCTTTTATTTTTTTATTTTATTTATTTTATTTTTTATTTCTGGATTGCCAGCTCTTGATGGCACATTTGAAAATCTTCTATATTTCCTTCCCCTTCCTTTGCTCTTCTCAGGTAGGTTTGACTTGGTTTTCTGTAAAGACTGAACCTAAATCATGACTTTTCTTCTTTTTTTTTTTTTAAATCATGACTTTTCTATCCTTTACTCAGTTATAATCAGTACCACTTTTAACCAATTGTAAATTCAGGGTATTTTTTTTCTTTTTTTCTGAAATGTGAAAAGCTTCATCTTTATTTAGAGGACTTTAATCTGAGGTAGCTCTCTCATATATTGTAAATTATTTCCTTTTATGAAATGTGGAAAAGAGTTTAAAAGAAGGCAATGAAAATAAAAAATGTAAAAATACAGAATCTTTAAGTAGAGCTAAGATAAAATTACATTAGTAAGAAAGTAACATTAAAACGGAAACACAATCCATGATGGCAAAACTTTTTTTAATATTTAAATACCAAAAAAGTTCAAGTTAGGAATGTAAACAGAAAATGAGATAAATGTATAAGAATGGAATACATTCAGGGAATGATAGTTTTTAAAAGAAATATATACAAGAAAGAGGCAGATACCATAAGTTTTGGGATGCCCTATTTCTTAATGTTTTCTTTAAGAATGAGGTTTTAATTATCAAAGGAATGTTTAAAATGAATTATTGCATACATGTATTACATTAAACAATCTATTGTGAATACCGTGTATCAATCATTTGATACCTTTGAAGTTTATACTTTGACATCCTCAAAGCAATGAAGAAAAATCAAATTCAAGCCCTAGGGTATAAACGGGAACAGGGAAAGGTCAGGTTGAATTTTTTTCCATGTTAATGATGGTGAGAGTGGGTTTAATTCTTTATTGAACAAAGTGGACCTTTGTTTTGCTACAGTTTCTCTTCTTTAGAAAATTGGATGAAAACAGCCGACTTAACAGCAGACGAGAGAATTTCTTGCTGTAAGAAACAAATGCAATGCTTAATCAAATTAAGAAGTGCCACAGAAATCCACACAGATAGGATGGAATGCCAACTGGCTTGGGCACAAAGCTCCTGGCTTTGTTGAAAACATCCAGATGCAGCGAAAATATGACATTTCTTTAAATATCTTCCTCTCTCTTTTTTGTTGTATTGCAAACATTTTGGTTACGGGTTCCCCTGCCATGCTCTCCCCAATTTACTAATAGCAGACAAATATTATAGTTCTAAATTCTTTGGCCTGTTACAACTGGCATAACTTGTTTATTCTTCTTCCAAGGAATATTTTATGTCTAACCTTTCTTCATATTCTGATGCATACTGATAACAAAAGGATCTCCAGTACTTTTTGTTTCAGATTAGAAAAGAAAAAAAAAGATATCACACATCATGTACAGTCCAAAATAAACAAAACTGAAATGCTTTCAAGCATCTGGTTTGCTCTAGCTTTCAAAGTACTGGGACTTTAAAGGAGATTCTTTTTTTAAAAAAAAAGCACTTTAGTAATGGAGTAAATTAAGGGAATAAAGATTTCTATTATGAGAAGGAAACAATTTTTCTGAACATTTCCGTTTTTTAGTCACTTATGTTCAGTAATTTTTTTCTCCATTCTTATTTAAAAACATGTGAATAGAGAGGTCTTATTTCAGGGGCACCTGGATGACTCAGCCTGTTAAATGTCTGAGTCTTGATTTCTGCTCAGGTCATGATCTCAGGGTTGTGAGATGGAGATCCCCTGTTGGGCTCCTCACTGTAAGTGGAGCCTGCTTGAGATTCAAGAGTCTCTCTCCTCTCTCAGCCCTTCCCCCATCTCTCTCTCTCTTTCTCTCTCTAAAAAAAAACAAAAAAAAACAAAAACAAAAAAACAAGTTCTTATTTCAAACTATTATAAAAATGTTTTCCCTTGAGTAATTAAAATAGTCTTCTGGATTAGAAACTGATAATGATAGAGTTTATTGATTTAACACTATTTTTGACTTTCAATGGAAAAGTAATATATCTTTTGTCTTAACTATTTTGTAACATAGAATAATAGCACAGCATTTTTCCCCTCCCCATGCCTCCTATTTCCAAATTATGTTCCTGTGTTAATTATGAAGCACTCTTTTTTCCATTCGTGTAAGGAAAAAACTGCAACACCCAATTCCAAGATTTATATAGATTTATCACTTTAAGCAGAAATAATTTTGAGACAAAAATTGAAATAATCCAGGTCCCAGCCCATTGCATAAATTCATTAATTGTGTGTCAAGAGTTCCCTCAATTGTTTTATCTCATTTTTTGAAACTAATCACTAACAAAGGACTTTCCAGTAATTGTAGGTTCTTCAGATTTTAGTTTCTGACTTCAACACTGTTTTTTAAAAGTTTGTGTAGCTGTAATATTATGATAAACATTCAATTAAGAAAGAAGAAATCAAAAAGCTTTTTATCTTCTAAGCATCTTATAGATGAATTGCTATCATTAATCACAAAATAAGTCGATACTGAATTTTAATACTGTAACAAATACGCTCTTTGATTATAATTTTTATTATTATATGTAGAAAAGTTTTATCTTACTATACAAACCCTTGGCTAAATTTCATGGAGAATTTATCTTTTTGTCCACTATAACACTCAGGTATAGCCATGTGCATAGTAGGTACTTAATAAATAATTGTTCTTGGGTGACGGGCACTGAGGCGGACACTTGACGGGATGAGCACTGGGTGTTATCCTATATGTTGGCAAATTGAACATCAATAAAAAATAAATTTAAATAAAAAAATAAATAATTGTTCTTTGGAAGAATGTAAAGTCAATATCATTTTACATAAAGTGATCTCATGTGAACTTTCCTGTTCATTTCCCAAAAGAAAGATTTTTTTTTTTTTGGAAGAAGTCTTGTCTCCTCCTGGCCTTATTTCAACTGTAAACACTTCCTTTGGCAACCTTCAATGTAGATTTTTCTGCAACTTTCTTGCTGATTAACTCACTCATATTTAATGTTTCCTTTATTCATGCCACCATACATTCATTCATTCCCTATTCCCCTGAAGAGACCATTACACAGGTAAGGATGATTGCCTGTCTGATTTATACCAGTGTTCTAAAAAACCATTATCTTTTACTTTCTTCTGGTTCACTAACTCTGGAACAAATTAAAACAAGTATCCTCCAAATGTGATAAAGGGAAAAATTACATATTTGTACCTCTTTCCTCTTAATGTCTAATTTTTTTCCAAAATGAGTGATTTCCAGTGTGAAAAAGCACCGAATGTCTTGCATCACAACATCCTTTTTTTTTTTTTGTAACACTTTTCATTCTAAAATGCTGTCGAATCCTAAACTCCAAAATAGATGCACATCTAGAATTGAAATGCTATAGTAATGGAAAAGAACACCTGCATACCCCATCAGTTTCATTATGCAGAACTGATTCTGTACCTATGAGAACTAAGCAATTTGAGGCCAACAGTGGAAACAACAAACTCCTATTCCTGCTTTGATCATGAGGAGTGTGATAGTGGGCTGATCTGGTAAAAGCCAATGCAAGGGAAAAAGCCATTCAGATATTCTCGTTTTCACCTCTCCCCACTTCTGATTCACTGCTACCTTGGGTACATCTAGCTATTTTGGGCATCATGTTATTCAAATGAAACTCCTAACCAAGGTATTTGCTGACCTACCTCACAGAAGTATTGTGAGCTCAGCTATTAAGCTATTATGAGGCAATCTAGAAACATAAGATGCTGTATAAGCCTTAATGGTACTGTCTCAGTGAGTAAATCAGAGGCATTGTCTCCTTCCTTTAGTCTTTTGTGGTTATTTCCTGAAGGAAAAAAAAGGACCTCTCCAGGGTGACTAGGTCTGAGCCTGCTCCTAGAAGGTCACTAGGGGGAACTGAATTTGAAGACTATAAAGCCATGGACCATATTTCTTAATTACTTGGGGAAAGTTGATTTTGTTTGTTTTTTAAAGATTTATTTATTTTAGAGAGACAGAGAGGGAGGGAGAGAGAATATTGAGTAGGGGGA
The DNA here is from genome assembly GCF_003254725.2 of Canis lupus dingo. Lineage (NCBI taxonomy): Eukaryota > Metazoa > Chordata > Mammalia > Carnivora > Canidae > Canis > Canis lupus. The sequence goes on along the minus strand of NC_064269.1, from coordinate 19,709,467 downwards.
TGAGCAGAGGGAGAGAATCTTCAGATTCCTGGCTGAGTGCGGAGCCCCACTGGGGGTTCCATCTTGGGCTCCATCCCATGACCATGAGATTATGACCTGAGCCAAAACCAAGAGTGAGGCTCAACTGACTGAGCCACCGAGGTGTCCTGTTTTTTTTGTTTTGTTTTGTTTTTTAATTAGTAGAAATTTTTTTCAGAGCAATTTTAAGTTCACAGAAAAATTGATCAAAAAGAACAGGGAGTTCCTACACACACACACACACACACACACACACAACACACACAGTTTCTGTGATTATGTCTTGTATTAGTGTGGTTTGTTTGTTATATTTAATGAACTAATATTAATACATCATTATTGACTGAAGTCCATACTTTATATTAGGGTTTACTCTTTGTGATGTACCATCTATGGGTTTGAAAATCAGTATTTTGAATAAGCTAAAATGGGGGAGGGGAATGCAGTTGAAATCATACAAACAATATGTGAGGAAACAATGACAAAAGAGACCACATTTTAGAATGGAGAATGCCTTACATCATTCATTTACACTGTAATGGAATATGCTAAAGAAAAGGGGAATAGGCTGGAATGAGAATGCACATCATCCTAATGAGGATGATACAACAAAATATTGATAGAAATTTATAATGAAAGAATATTCTTCTGGGGAACCTGGAGTCATGCAAATTTATTTCAAGCAAATGAGGTAGGACAAGTCCTTAAAACTCTCCCCTGCAAATGGTCAATAAGAGCCTAAAATCAGACTTAGGGTAAGCCCTGGAGAGATATCAGGGTCACAGAAAAAGGAATTTAAAGCAAAGAATATAGTAGGGTAATTTTGAGAGTAGTTCATATCTGTCAAAAATAAGAGCTTGAAAATGTTTGAATTGTGATTTTATGAAGCCAAAAGAAATCTTTGAGAAAAGAATGTTCAACCACTTTCTTATTTGGTTACCTTTTTTCTTATGAAGAACCAGACTTAACCTGTCTGGGGCAAACCCCTCACCTATTTCCCTCCATGAAATATCACCTTATGATTTTTTAGAACTACCAATGAAATATGGGGCATTGTGAATGAAAAAGTGTTTTAGTGAGAATTCTGACTCCTTAAGTTCATGTAAGGAGCTTACTTGCTATTAAATAAAAAACAGTCTTGAATGCTGTAATAATGAGATCACACAAGAGAGAACAAATAGACAAAATACCAGGCTTTGTTGGATCTTAAGCAGTCATCACCTGTAAGAAGCACTATTATCTTATGCATCACCAAAGAAGGGAAAGATTTCCCAATTATAATTTTAATAAGAATCTTAATTTGAAATGTGTAACTATGAAAAAAAGTGTGCCTTAGAGTTGATGAAATACAGCTTATGGAGTAATCTAGAAGAGAAAGAACTTGATTCTTTCAGACTCCATTTAGAAATGTATTACATTGCTGGTAACATCTTTAAGGGACCCTCAAATAGTTTTGAGTTTAATCCTCCATTAGAGAGTTTTCTGTCCTTTTTGCCATTATATTTTGTTCTATTGAATTTTAGTTATTTGCCAAAAATATCACTGAGTTGCTCAATTTTAATCTTCTAATTTTGAGATACTCTTCTCAGAAAAAATTTGGTTTGAGTCAGTATCAGTTTCACTTAATTTTTCTCTTACTTTACCTGAACTCATTAAGCTTTGGTTTTCTGATCTGTTAAAAAAAAAAGTATCATAATAGTGCTTATTTAAAAAGTTTATTATGAGGGACAAAAGAGCACAGTGCCTGGCATCTCATAAACAATAATAATACCAGCTATTGAGATTATTATTTGGCATATTGGAACCTTCTTTCTCTACCATCTTCTAACTTAATTAATATTGATTATTCTGTGTGCCTCAGTTTCTTCATCATAAACAAAGATAATGACACTGGTCTTCAGGTTCTTATAAGGGTTCAGCGAAGTAACTGAAACACTGTATATCACCTTCCCTACATTATGCCAGCCATATTCTGCTGATTAACTCAAAATGGGATACTAGTACCTGACATCCTTTGAGCACTTCTGTGTTCAAGCGCTCTGATACGGTCATTGACTCCTTTAGTTTTCACAGTAATCTCAGGAGGTGGCTACAATTATTTATCCCCATTTTACAGGCAAGTAAACTGAGGAACAGAGTAGTTAAGTAATGGTCACACAGCGTTGGCAATGCGGAGTATGGAGTCCAGGCAGCATGTCTTCAGAGCTTGTGTGCTGCTCAAGCTCCTTCCTCACTAGCTTTGACTTTACCATTCAGAATATTACAAGGGAGCCTTACCAGATGAATGAGGCCTTCTGCTACGCTAAAATATTAGGGAAATAACAATAATCCAAGATATGAGTGGCAGCCACAGATATGCTTCTCAGTGAAGGCAAAGGCAAGGCACAGGACACCATGTTAAAGAGGAGGATTGCTCACAGCTACAGCATTTGGCACGCAGCTCAAGTTGAGTCACTGACAACTCTGCACAGCCACATAAGCTGGGGAATAACATGGAAGGTATTTGACAATCTGTATGAACACGTAAACCCAGTGTAATAATGAGCAATCTGTCCCTAAAATTAGCAAAAAAAGAAATAGTTCTAGGCAAATCCGGACATTTATGAAGACAGCCATGTTTTAGGGTGAAAGGAATGGAATACTTGTACTTGAAAATATTTAATAGATGAGTCAAATGAAGTTTAAGGGAAGGCAAGCAAATATGCTAAAATGGTATAGGGAGATGGACAGATTTAACAATCCAGGGCTCAGAAAATTACAAGAAAGCTGGTAAGAATGGAAGAAGTATAAAAACTGGAAAATCATGTTAGCTTACAAACTCAGACCTCCATTGTATTTGCAAGTAATAATGCAGAGTTTTAAGATTTCATGTTTCTTAGTTTCATGTGTGTTTATGTGGGTTCCTAAGCAAGATCATAAACTCTGGTGAGTGCCACGGTGCCGTGGAAAGCATACTAAATTCGGGATCAGAAGAGAGTTATCTAAGCCCTGGCCTGCCTCCCCAGCCAAATGCCCACAGACACACCACTTCCTCTCTGGCAGACTTGTCTACCCAAGAAATAAAGATAAGAATATCTACTTAAAATAAGAATGCATGTGGAAGAACTATATAAAATGTGTATTATGTCACAAATGTGAGGTATTCAGAAGCAGGGGCTCAAACAATGGTGGGAAATTAGAAGACAAACACTTGAGGTCTGAAGACCCGAGGTCATGACTTTGTGACTCAGCAGGTCCATGACTTTGGTGCAGAGTAATCCAAGGATGCTACTTCATCTCTGGCTTCCTCATCTGCAGACCAAATTCATGGTATTTAACTACTTCAGTGGACTTCTGGGTGATACACTCCAACTCTACACGGTAGGTAGGGTTTTCTAGCCAAGAGAACCATGAAACAGTGGGGTTTTTTCTGTCATTGTTGTAATGATTCTCATAAAGTCTGTAAAAGTTCTGGACATGAAACAAAAATAAGTATTTGTTGGTTGATGAATGTAAGTGCATAGTTATCTTAGTGGAGGAGAACCAGATGTCAAATAGAGAGAGGATCTCTTATCTACTCAAGAAATGCGTGTTGTAAGATGCCTTCATGGGGTAGTTGGTCCAAATCATCTCTCAGTGTCCCTTTCGGTTATATGGTTCTGGGAAATCAAGTAGAGACTGAACAAAGGACATAACAGCAGAAATGAAATTACTGCTTTTCTGTAGACAGTGCTATTTGTCTGAAAATTGTAAAATGTAGATGGGAAGGAGGAAATAACAGGTCTGTGATTCATGACACTAAATGTTAAGAAAAGGTGGGTTTTCTTTGTGGCTATAAAACAAACAAAAAAGTATATAAACCCAGTATTTAAATGTTAATTTGCTACAGCACATCATATGTTTATAGCAAGAATTTGATAAAAGCATCAGATTGAAAACAAAACAACAAATCTTTTCCCATTGCTCTATGCTTATAAAGAAGACACCCAGCCGTCTCCAGCAATGCATATTTACATTTCTACAGGGAATACCCTGACCCTTTTTGCTGTAGGGACCGTGAAACAATGCTTCCATGATGGGTAATATGAAATATTTCAAAACAAAGGAAAACCTTGTGGTTTCTTAGATAAAGAAAAGGATACCCTATCTTGCATTTCTCGTACTTGCTGCTATGTGCTTGGTTTATCTATTAGCCAGTATACCCTGGGTGCTTTGTAAATGGCCTTCAGACTTTCTCAGCTATCCACATTGTAAAACAGAAGTTTGAAATACAAAATGCTTAATATGGTATCTTAGATGTTACAAATTTTAGAGGAAAATTGGCAAACAATTGAATTAACGAGGCATTGATTATTCATCTGAAATAATACCCAGGCACAGGGCATGTTTCTCCCTAACCTTTCTTTCTCCAAACACACTTTTATCCACTTTGAGTTTACCTTATACTGCAGCATAAATCAGAGAGGAAAAAAGAGCTCACAAAATTCCATAGCATTCCATTTTACAAACTGTAATAACTAGGCTGTTCTGTAAAATGTCTGGTCAGGGAAAAGGCTGAAAGTACTGACTAAAATGAGGTCTGAGTTTCTTCTGAGAATTATAATTCCTTGGGCTCTTCCAAATCCTAGATGACATAGATAATGGAAAATTAATTTTAATGCTAATGATATGCTTAAATTGGCAAAGATCAGTAGTTATTATGGCCTGGTTTTTGTTCATGTCTTAATTTTGCCATCCTAAAAATTTGAGCAGGTTTTAAAGTACTTAATACAGCACTCCCCAGACTCCAGTATTTACCTTCCTCCAAAAATCTTTCTTTCATGATTTCACTTTCCTTCCACATGTAGAAGTTAAGTAAGAGGGCTTTGGAGCAAGACTATAACTGAATTGAAATCCCAAGGTTTTTGCTAAGCTATGTGACCATGGGCAAGTTATTTGACCCTTCTGTAGAATGGGATAACATCTCACGAGATGGTCATTTTACGAGTGAGTGAAGAGGAAATGAGACAGCATATACAAGCTGGTCTAAACAGTGTCTGGATTAATTTAGGATTTCTAACAGATGTTAGTTATTATTACTCAATCTCATAAATGAAAGTATGTGAATATTTAAACTTTTTCTAGCAGATGTTAAAAGTACTTTTGAGTTTTCTCACTTCTGCATTGTAATAAAAGTTGGCTTATTAAAACTATGTGAAACTGATGAACTCCACCCAAAGGAAATAGATTCTGTATGCAAACTAAAAATTGTTAGTGAAATGCAAATCTGAACAACTTTAGTAAACTGTTGGATATTTTAATTCCGAACTCTTCTGTAACTCTATGAAGTATGCCTTAAAAACTCTTACAGATATGTGAGTTTGGAATTGATTTTGGCCTTGGTGTTGGGAAGGACACTTTTGAGTAAAATAGAATTTTAGAATTAGAAAGGACTCAGATGTGCAAGTATAACATGGAACATGGACTTGGACTGTGAACTTGGACTGCTGGAGTGAGAAGCCTGACTTACAAGCTTTGAGACTTTGAACAAGTTACTCCACCCCTTTGTCCCTTAGTTTTCTCATCTGCAAAATGAGGGTATTATTAGTACCAACCTCATGGTGCTTCTATAAAGATGAAATGAGCTAAGATATTTGAGAGTGGAATGGTGCCTGACATCTCCAGTGAGTTTCCACTAAATGTTTGCCATTATTATTATCATTATTTTTCAAATGAGGCTCTCAAGGTTGGGAGAGGAAGTGAATTTCCCAAGGTCATATTTGAGTTTGTGGTGAGGTGTCCTATATTTCTGACTTTCTGTCTGTTGCTCTTTTCACTCTAAGACCAATATACTCTTCATCTTGGCCTTGCTTCTAGGCAATGCTTCAGTTCCTACATTCTTGCACCTATAGCTTAGCCAGTGCAGATTTGGTCATTGATCTTTATGCCAGTGATGTCTGAAGATTGACTTTGGAGAGTGAAAGGGCCAAGTTCTATTCTAGATCGAGTCTGAAATTTCTGCTCAGTTCCCATCTGTGGCCTCATGAAATATGAAAACAAACAAAAACAAAAAAACCAAACTGCAGCGAAGCAAGAGATGAATATTAAGAAAAATGTTCAAGAAGAAATACAAACTGTAGCTATTCCTCAAAGAATTCATGAGGTACTTAAGCAAACTACTTGGACTCTTCCCCAAACCTGCTAAGTAGAGGCACACAGTAAGAGCATTTGGTGTTCAGATAAGCTGGGAGAAGGGCCTGTTTGCAGTTCCCCTGAGGAAATTTCCCTGTAGGAAATGAGCAGCGGCAAAGAGAAAGGGAGACAAGAAATCAGTAAACCTCATTTTCTGTTTATCTCTTTGCACACCTTCACTTCACCACCCACTGTGGCACCTAACCTATTTAATCTCCTGTGTCATAATTCCAGGTGCACTCATCAGCATGCAAAAAAACCCCACATATGAAGGTGGATATATTTGCATATGAAGATGGATAAATCAAATCTGAAAATGGATAACGATATGAGCAAGTTTATCAGTGTATGCTTATAAACAACTTTTCAGTTAGACCTTGAGAGCAAGGACCATGATAGTCTTTCTAAAAACTAGTGTAGGTTTCTTTTTTTGACCTAAGTTTTTTGGTTTTGTTTTAAGCAAATTTCCCAAATTTATTTTGAATGTTAAAAATTGGGTGTCTGCTAATAGGAAGTTGCTTGAGCTTGGATGTTTGTGCTAAGATTTCTTTAGGCACAACTTGTCCAATTTTTTCACCAAAACAGACTTAACCACAGCCAAGAGTGTATCAACGGTTAAGGACAAAACCTGAAGAGCACAGCCAGAAGCAGAATTTTTTTTTCAAATTTCCCATATGTATAACATAGAAGTTAAGAATATAGATTCTTGAAGCCAAGTGGTCTGATCTTCAATCCCTATAACACCATTTATTTGTTAACTAGGTGACCTTGAACAAGAAGCCTATGCTTCCTTTGCCTCTATTACTTTATCTGTTAAATGGGGGTATTAATAGTACCCTTTCTCTGGGGCTGTTATGAGGATGGAATGATTAATTCAAGTAAAGTACTCACAAGAAGGCCTAGCATAAGGTGAGCACTCAGTAAATGTTAGCTCTATTTTGAAGATACTCACTTGTATTGCATGCTATGACATACTCTGGTTTGTTTAAAAGAAAAATAATGGATTCTTTTTTTTTTAAGCTTTTATTATTTATTTGACAGAGAGAGAGCAAGTGAGCACAAGAAGAGGGAGCGTCAGAAGGAGAGGGAGCAGCAGGCTTTCCGTTGATTATGGAGCCCCACACGAGCTTGATCCCAGGACCCTAAGATCATGACCTGAGCCAGAGGCAGGCACTTAACTCACCATTCAGGTCCCCCAAAATAATGGATTCCTACCGTCAAAAAAATCATCAAGTAATTTATCCAAGAAGAATATATTGAGGACATATGAAGGACTGAGGCAATGCTAAACATTGTGAAAGAGACAAAAGATAAATAAAACACACAGTTGGCTCTCAGGAACTCTAAGTCTTCTAGAGAAAAATGCATGAAGTAGAGGAAGATCCAATAACAAAAATAAATATTTATTTAAAATATGTATTGACCAACTACTATGTACCAGATTTTATGAAAATTAGCTAGACTCTAAGATAGCCCTGCTAAGTAGATATTATTTTCACCATTTTACAAGATCCCATGTGGAAACATGCTCAAGTCACATGATTTGCAGGTAATGTTGCAGGTAATTCACAGTCGCGTCATTTGCACAAAGGTTTAAAATCATGTCTCTCTGTCTGATGTCACAGCCTGTGCCTTTTCTACTGCACTTCCATAATTCCATTTCGTTAAATATGTGGTCTTGGCCTGGAAGTTGGAAGCCCCAGATAATGACTGGTAACCAAGGAGAAACCGAAATGGGAAATGTTGTGTAGGGATGTTTAGAAAATGAGAGGAAAAAAAGAGATCTCAAAGAAAATCCAAATCCTTGGCTCCATATTGGAAAGCCTAAACTTGGGCAAGGATGAAGGAGAGAGGTGGGTTTGGTGGCGTCAGCTGGGGACACTGGGCAGAGAAGTGTTAGGGAACACCTGGACTCAGTGCGGGAAGGGTCTCGTCCAATCAGCAGTCTTCTGTGGGCACAAGCGCGGGGGTAGGTGGCAACGTGGAATCTGCAAGTTCCAGCCTGGGGTAAACAGTGAGCCAGAAAAGCAATTAAAGCAGAAACAGATGAGGATAATTAGAAGGGACAGCTCCAAAGGATAGAAGGAGGCAGTGAAACTATAACAGAGGATTGAGCTATTTCTGTCCATCCCTTGATGTCTGGAAAAATGGTCTTTTTGGTCCAGACTATGGTACCACGCCCTAAATAACACTGCAACTGTTCTCAGCACCGTGCCCTTAGTTTGGATTCAGTGGCATCTCCTAGATTCTGCTCCCAAATTACCCCAAATAGAACAGTGGCCCTTTGGGCATCTCCATTTGGATGTTCCACAGATTCCTAACTCTACTACATCAAAATTCAACTTCTTATCTCTTCACACAAAGCCGTCTCCTTTTTCAATAGTCACCATTTTAATTTAATGGAACTGAATCCATCCATTCATCTAACACTGAAACTAATTCTATGTTTAAATAGTGAAATGCTTCCCTCAAGCTTTCTGTTTATGTGCTACCCCTCTCTTCTCTATCCAAAGTTCAAATGAGTTGATTCTTTGGATGAAGATATGTCACTGCCATTATGGGGTGAGTAAGGAGCTGCTGGCTGATAGAGTCCCAGGAACCCCCTGCTGGCATGTTAAGCCAAAGCCATGAGGTTGCCAGGCTTATTTCCCATAACTTTATAATGATCTAGGAGGAAATACTGGAAAAGTGTATCTTTTGTGAGAGAAAAGAGAGTAGAAAAGTTGGGGATGTCCAAAAGCTTCTAAAAAGAGAAATGAAAAAGGACTAAGAAAAAACAAACATTTCCCACTTTGTTATTCTGTGTAGGGAACTTGGTCATAAGGAAATGGGCTTAGAAACTTTTCAGCACTGACTCCAGAAAGGTGAAGGCTGAAAATACAAATTGGACAGTCCTTTCTTCTTTCATTCTGCTGTCCCCACCACTCCTTTAACCTCTTAGATGTGTACCTTCATTAGACATGACAGAGAGGTCATAATTGCATAATTTGGCTTTTCACTAAAGTCCTTATATATTGAACTTTTATTGATGTAGCCCCAAAGTCTTGGTGTAATATTTATATTATGAAAGCACTGACATCATTTCACATAATTTAGTGTTCTTGGTATACTCAAGAGCCAAGAACAAAACCTAGGGGGCACAGGCCCGAAGTATGCTGGCAGGGCTGTCTGTGGGAAACCTCTTGTGTGTCCGTGCAGGTGTAGATTAAAGGCGCTACAAATTTCTAAATTGCATTTTCCCTAAGTTTACTGGAGGTTTTAAAGGTTAAATCATACTAGTCAGCGTGAGAGATCCCCCTACCCTGTGATATAAGTTGATACATGAGTTACCCTTTTGAACTATGTTGCTCTATTAATTTTTTTTAATTTGCCATGCTACCCCAGGTAAGTTATGTAAACTGCTCCAAACTGCAATGTCCTCACCTGTGCAGCAGAGACAATAATATTGCCTAATTCACTCACCATTTTGAAGATTAGACAAGCAATTCTGACACATGGTGTATGCTCAAATAATGTTAGTTGTGTAATAACAATAATAATTCCACCAGTGGACTACTGATTTTGAGATAAAGGAATGAACCCCCAGAAAACTTCTCTACTCCTGCTATTACAGAAAGGGGTAGGGAAAAATATCTACAGAGTTCCCTTCATAGAAAATGCTTGGGTTTTGTCTTGTCTTTCTTAGCCACCACTTCTATTCCTTTTAAATCAAAGTACTATAGGCACATAATTTGAAAAGTTGACTAGTACTTCAGGAATCATGGTGGAAAGAGCAGCCACCTGCACAATCTCCTCCCCACCCAAACCCTGCTCCCCAGAAGTAATCCTTTAATTACTTAATTCTGGAATTACTAAGTAACATGCTTAGGGTGATATTTTTGTCTCTTTCCTTATATTTCAATGTTAGAATGTATCCATTGGCTTCTAAGTATGGGAGATAAGATTGATGCTTTTTAAAACTTTACACACATTTCTTATCTGCTAGGAGACTTACTATATATATATATATATTTTTTTGAGACTTACATTATATTCAGCATCTCTGTTTTTTCCATTTTGGTCACCATTGAGTCATATGATGTGCTGTCATTGCATTTGCCTTATTACACGACTTTTTCGTTTTCCTTGGAGTTAACACATACCATGTTTTTGGCTTGTTTGTTTTTTCAGCTTCTTTGTTTTCTAGGTAACTGTTATTAAGGTATACTCAAATCTCTGCCTTATCTATAAGACTGCTGTAAATATATTCTCAGACACACCGGGTAACTTATCAGCTCCTTTTTTTACTCTGAGCCTTGTCCCTGTCACTTTCTGCTACTCTGCTCCAATCTAAATGTGTTACCCGTTGGGAGTACACCTAGCTGTTCTTGGGATTTCCTTTGCCATCATCCTAGAATTTCTCTCTTCCCTTTGTTGTGGTTCCCCCACCTTTCTCATTTTTGATTTAGTTCCCTGTTTTAGTATATATATATACATACTCCAGTAGCTATCCAACAAAGATGCAGGGAAGGTATATTGTTTGAGCCCTTACAAGGCAGAAGCTGTTGGTTGCCACCAACCCTTCTCGTCAGAGTGATAGAGTATTTAGTTGAGCCCAAGATTAGCTGCTCAGATTAAAGACTACATTTTCCAGCCTCTTGAGCACTGATGTGGGAATACTGTGACTAAAATCTTGGAGAGTAAACTAGGAGCAAAAGCATAGGGACCTTCCATGAAAGAGAGAGCTATAGTGCACCCTTTTTCATCCCTAGAATGTGGGTGTTATCATGAACTACGGGGACATGGCTCAAATCTAGGGATGATAGGGCAAGAAATTGCAAGAAGTCAGGGTCCTGGAGGACATTAAGGGGCAAGGCCTCCATGCCAGCCCTGGACTAAATAACCCTGTGCTCTTATATAAGAGAAAAATTACTTTTATCCTAAGGAATAACTTGATCTTACACCTTTCATGGAAAAACATCTCTTTTATCTTTGTGCTTGACTGAAAATTTGGTTGAGTTTAGAATTCTAGGTTGGAACATTGTCCTTCAGAATTTTGAAGTTTTTTCTACATGCCTTCTAGCTTCTAGTATTACTGTTGAGAAATCTGTTGCTATTTTGATTCTTAATACTTTTGATAAAGCTTCTTATTTTTACTCTCTCCCTGGAAGCTTTTATGCTCATTCTGATATTTCATGATGGCCTGCTTTGATATGGGTCATTTTTCATTTGTTATGAAGGGAATTTGAGGGTCCTCTTCAAAATAGAAATTCATGTATCTCTGTACTGGGAAACTTTCTTAATTTATTTCTAGGATAATTTCTTCTCCCTTCTGTATCTATTTATGGAACTCCTATTACCTGGATATTGGACTATTTAGATTGATCTTCTAAATTTCTTCTGTGTTCTTTCATAATTCCCATTGCTTTTATCTTTTATAAATCTATATTCTTACATGCAACCCTTCTATTGAGTTTTTATTTCAATCATTTTTCATTTATAATATGCTCTTTGTTCTCCAAATACATCCTTTTCAAATAGCAACCTATTTTTTAAGGATACTGATCATGTTTTTAAAGTATTTTTTTCTCTTTCCTGAATTATCTGTTCCCTCTGAATATCTTTTTATCTTTTCTCTGCTTTGGTCTCTGTCTGTCATGCTGGAGCTTTCTTCAAATATATATTTGGCCCCATGTTCATATTTAAGAACAATCTACCAAAGAGCAGACTATGAAATCTGTGTGTGTGTAGAGTGGGAGAACAGGAGTTTCTCACAGCTCACCCTGCAGGCTTTCACTTATATCTCCTATTTTAAATAAGAGGCCTCATCCCTGACCACCATGAGGCCTCCTCTCAACCTGAGTCTCTGTTCAATTTCTCCAAAGATTAAACTTGTAGTTTTTTTTTTTTCCCAATCTTGGAAAAAACTAGTTACCTGGTCAAATGAAGTGAAAAGAGGACTAGGGGTCAAATTTCTCTCATAGGAATGTCAACTGATCTACTGCTTTAGTTTGCAAGTCTACCATCCCTCCACTTTTGTGGTATCTGGTGCCTCCAACTCCTGAGACTTACTTGTTTTCCATTTTTGAAAAAAAAAATGTATTGATAGTCCATGACCCACTGATTGATGATTAATAGACATCATCTTGCCCCTGCCCTCTTAGAGCTTATGTTTTGGGGGAGGAGACAGATGATAAAAACATAAAATATGTCTAAAGGTACTAAATGCTATGGAGAGAAATACATTAGGGTGAGAGAGAGAGAGTGACGAGAGTGCTGTTTTTACATGAGATGTGCAGAGAAGTAACATTTGAGGGGAAACCTGAAGAAAGTTAGGAAAGGAGATATGCAGATGATCTAGGGGAAGTGAGATCCAAGCACAGAGACATTCAAATGTAAAGTACCCAAAGTAGGAGCACTGGGTTGGCCTATGTAAGGAACAGCAAGGAGGTCAGTGTGTTGGGAAAGGAGGTGACGTCAGAGACTAGTGGTGGTGACAGTGTTTGTGTAGGCTCTTATAGCCTTGGTAAGGACAATAGACTTTAAGTCAGATTGGAGGCTATTGATGGGTTTTGAGGTGGGGAATCATATGATTAATCTTACATTTTCTATCTGATGTCGTCTCCTCTCCTGTTTTCTTGATCCTTGTGAACTTTTTATCCTTTGTGATTTTCATGAGGTTTGTACACGTTCAATCCACATACTTGACCAGGAGTTCTAGCCTCCTTATTTTAAAACTTTCTTTAAAAAAATTATTTATTTATTTATTTATTTATTTATTTATTTATTTATTTATGAGAGAGAGAGAGGGCTTGAGCAGGGGGAGAGGCAAAGGGAGAGAATCTCAAGCAGATTCCCCACTGAGCATGGAGGCAGATGTGAGCTCCATCTCACCACCCTGAGATCATAAGCTGAGCTGAAATCAAGAGTTGGTGCTTAACTGACTGAGCCACCTAGATGCCCCTTAAGAATCTTTCTAACAGGGAGTAATGTCAAAAATGAAATGACTTGCCTTGAAAGTCATAAGCACAGATAATCATAGCAACTCTAAACCAAATGGATTTTGCTTTCTCTGTGTCCCTGTGGGTTGTCACAGTGAAAATGAGCTAATGAGACAGAGTATGTTCTTGGAATATCCCACAGTCCAGTGATTCTCACCTGGCATTGGACCTATCCCCAAAAGGGCATTTGTAAATGTATCCATCCACTCATCCCAAAGGAAGCATTGGAAAAGTGTGGAGACTCTATAGTTTTCTTGCTAAACGAGGGCTCCCCTTCCCTCTGCCACTGTTATGCCACGAAGAATTATACTGCCCCTAAAGCCAATAAGTATGCCTACTGAGAAATGGCTTTCATCCTTCTCCCAGGAGGGAATCCAGGAATCCCAAGCTCCTGTATCATTTGAGAATGTGAGTGAATCTCGAGTGCTTAAATCTGGTTCTAAGCACATCATTCCTTAGTTGTGTTGTTTTACACATGGAAGTATACTGGACCATTACATTTGAGTTCAAGCCTTCACTACCTCTAAGTCAGACTGCAAGCTTCTTTAGGAAAAACAAGCAGGTCTTGCAATTACCACACTTGTAGTCACATAGTTTCTGAATAAATACTTGTGGATAAACCTGAGCTCAGATATAATTTTATCACTGAGGCATATCTTTGACTTTGCCAAGTCAGACTTCTGTATATTAGCTTTTCTAATGAAAAATCAGTATGGCACATATTACTCTAGCTTACACAACCTGCCTTCCACCTCAAAACTCTGTGAGGAATAATTGCCATTATGACTACAGAATGCCATGAGAGTGTGAAATATTATGTAAGAAGGAGGTGAGGTAGGTTGTTATTACATAATGCAGTTCTTCCTATCATGGCTTGGCTGTAATGTGGAAGGCCTTGCAGGCAAGCCGCAGAGTGCAGACTATGTCATCAACACACGTCAACTCTAAATAATGAAAACTCACTGCTTATAATCATAGATACAGCTGAGCCCACAGGAAATACCTAACCTGCAATCAATCTCCTCCTCGCTGTGGTCTGGCAGGACAGGTGATACCTGTCTTCATGAATTTTTGTGTGAGGAATTCATTTTTATTTCAGCATCAAAATCACAAATTTTTATAGGCCAGTTGGAAACAAGCTGATGGTCTATAATGCTTTTATTTGTTTTTGTAACAGCAACAGACCATCCATGGTCACTGTGATTTATTTATATGACAGCATTTTTCATGTAAAAAGTTATTTTCTTTTAAAGTACTTTCATAATCTTTCGCTTGTTAGTCTTCCAATGGTCTTGTGAAGAGGTTAGTAAAAAGACACTGTACTTTATGACAAATGTAGATGGCAAAGCCCAGGGTGTTAAATAACTTCCTTGCTGATATCATAGGGAAGAGAATTAAATAAATGGTTAACAACCTCATGGCAAACTCACAGTAAAAATATCACATTCTTTGTGAGATTATGGTACCATTTCTTTGCTATAATATAAACATTTGCTTTGGTTTGTCAGTCTAGCCATTCCAAAAATCCTTATCAAGGGCTTGCAGTGTGTCAGTGTATCAGGCATTATGGCAAACCAGGATGTGGTTCATACTACATTTTAAATCACTTTTGGAATAACTGGACAATCCCTACAGCCAGGTAAACTATCTGAAAACAGAATAAATTAATTCCTCTATATTTTTAAAAAGATATATATTATGTGTGTCTAATTAATAGAACTCCCTTACAAGTGACAACAAAAAGAACAGGGAGTGTTAAAGAAATGAGACAAAACACTAAATTTTAATAGCATTAAATTAATAAGAATAATAAATGCAAAATGGCTTGTTTTGTTATTAATTAACATCCATTTAGACTCTGATGGATATTTAGAAATAAAAACATTACAGAATAATGCTTACTTAATAAAGAAGCAAGAATACCTAAATATATTCCAGATGAATGAAAGATTTAAGTTCATATCAGAAGCATTAATATTACTAGAGGTAAATTGCTTTATAATTTTGAGTCTGGGATGCCAACAATCCTAAAGGAAAGGATTAATAGGTAAGTAGGTAAGCATTATAAATTGCTATAATCAAAAGAAAATTTACAGACTAATGGCAGACTGCACATAAGTTTCATATTGGCGTAATATATGGCAGTCATTAATATACCTAAGATATGAAAAACTTTACAAAGTAATAAAAATATGTATAGTCCAATAGAAAGGTAAGCAAAGACCCAAAACAGGCAATTCACCAAACAAGAACTATATATGATCAATAAATGGATGAATACATATTTTCCCTCACTAGTAAACAAAGAAATGCAAACTTAAATGACATTTTTCACATATTAGATTTGCAAAAAGTGAAAGGAATTGAAAATATCCAGTGTTGGGATCCCTGGGTGGCACAGCGGTTTAGCGCCTGCCTTTGGCCCAGGGCGCGATCCTGGAGACCCAGGATCAATCCCACGTTGGACTCCCGGTGCATGGAGCCTGCTTCTCCCTCTGCCTGTGTCTCTGCCTCTCTCTTCTCTCTCTCTCTCTCTCTCTCTCTCTCTCTCTGTGCCTATCATAAAAAAAAAAAATCCAGTGTTGAGGAAGTTGTGAGAAAATGGACATGCTTATTGGTGAAACAAATTGATATGGTCTTTTTTCAGACAGCAATAGATTCCAAACATTTTTAGACACATTCCCTATGCCTATTCTTTACTAGGGATTCTAAGGACAAACAAATGCGTTAAGAGACAGATACATTAAAATTCAAAGCAGCATTATTTATAATGTTTTAAAAAGAGAAAAGTCAAGGAGTGCCTAGGTGGCTTAGTTTGTTAAGCATCACTTTTGATTTCAACTCAGGTCATGATCTCTGGGTCATGATCTTGGAAATGTGAGATCAAGCTCTGCATCTCGCTCACACGGAGCATGGAGCCTGCTTAAAATTCTCCCTCTCTTAAAAAAAAAAGAAGATAATAATTAAAAAGAGAGAAAAGTTAAGCAAAGAGAGATTACCTTAAAAATTATAGTTGGGGACTCCTGGGTGGCTCAGCGGTTGAGCATCTGCCTTCACCTCAGGGCATGATCCCATGGTCCTGGGATTGAGTCCCACATCAGGCTCCCTGCATGGAGCCTGCTTCTCCCTCTGCCTGTGTCTCTGTCTGCTTCTCTGTGTCTTTCATGAATAAATAAATAAAATTAAAAAATATATATATATAGTTGGGTTGGTCCATATAGTATTAAGTGGCCATTAAAATGATCTTCTATATCCATACTTATCTTTTGCAAAATAATCTTTTTTGTTGCACAGAACTCTCTATCTTCTCAAACAATTCAAGAGTGAACATGTCCCCAACCAAAAGCTCCAGAGATAATTCCTATTAATAGATAGACATACAGCCTTTCAGGAGATTTTATGTAAATATAAATATATCATTAATATAAATGACAACCTGTTGAACACTTTGTTCTGTAGTTTGATTTTTTTACTTAAATATGTTGTAGACATCTTTCTTTGACTGAATAGTTGATATATGGTCATTGGCACAGAAAAATGTTTGCAGCATAAAGGAGCAAAAAAAATTATTAAATTACATCACAGCAGTGATTCTCCAATGGAGAAGTGGGAAAGGTGGGATAAATGACTAGATCATTGATTCTTCTCTGTCTTGCCTCAAAAATTTGATTTGCCTTTTTAGGAGTCATGTTTGAGTAAGGTAGGGAACCATGTGTACCTTGAGAAAGATCCCGACATGGCTCTGAATCAACAACCTCATCCCCTCTTTCCAACACAGACTCTTGCCAGATTGAGAATCATGGCTGTATATATATATATTTTTTAGGATAATAATATGTATGAATACAGCACAGAAAAAATACCCAGAAGAATGTTACTGACTGCAATTATCTTTGCAAGGAAGATATTCAGGTGATTTTTACTTTTTTATATTTTTTGGATTTTTTTATTTGTTGGATTTTTAATAAAAAATATGATTTTCATTTTAAAAAAATGAAGCAAACAAGAAACTTGAAATCCTTGAAAACCACTGCTGGAGAAATCAGGTGACAGCAGTCCAATATGCAACCACAATCAAAACAAGCTAAAAAAAGTTCATAACAATGGATATCTTTTGTACTAAACCATAATTACATGTTTTAACCCAAGAAGCTAGATAAAGTCAAGTGTATGGCATAAATGAGCTAAAGGAGCAGAAAAAGTTTAAGAATCTATAGTTGGAAGATGATGATTAAGTGTCAGAAACATCTAAGTTTCTAAAATCATGAATCCCATTAAAAACGTATAACCATCCTATTAAAAAGGGGAATGTCTCCATAAAATTTGTTAGGAATTTAGAAGAAAAACATATATTTTCTATGAAGGACAGAAAACTTGGAATTCATTACCTCCAGAAGAGAATGGAGACTACATACACAAGTGGGTTAAAGAAAGAATTATTGCACAATAAAATTAACATTAATTAAAAAATACTGGAGAATTTGGGAGTGTAACTCTAAATATGATAGTTTGAAGTTAGAAGATTCAACCACTCAGTTCTCAGTGAATATCTCTTACTATTCTTGCCAGAGACAGAGAGACCTGAGTTAGATGAATCTGGATGTGACAAAAGACTTATTTTTTTCATTATAGATTACAAATTAATAGAATAAATGATTGCCTGCCATTATTATTTGCACTCAGAATTGGTAATTTAAGGATGCAAGTGGAAATATTAATGGGATAGTTTTTTTATAGCTCTACTAGGAAGATGAAAAAATAATGCAAAGCTCATGCTAGTCTATTTTTTGTTTTCTATGCATTTGGTGTTCAAGTTTGACTGGCAGTTAGTAGAATTTGACTGCGCTTCTGCCTAGAGTTTCTGGTTTCTGGAATTGGCAAAGTTACTCCAAATAAAAAGAGCAAGGCACCCCCAAGCAAAGAGAGAAAAATTATTAAGGAAGCTCTGAGCAACTATTACAGATAAAGACGTGAAAGATAGGAGTGTGGCAAGGGAGGAAAAGTATAGAAAGTGTTTGAGAGGGAAAGATTTGACCAGGCCTATGGCTCATGGAGTTTCCTTTATTTTTGTTTCATATTCAGAGAACTAATATTCCAGCTTGTCCTCCTTTTTTTTTTCCAATCTGACATCACCTATCATCCAGAGAAGGAAATTCCTTAACTTAAATGGAAATGTCTTTTGCAAACTGATCATAATCTTCACCTCTGACTATTCTTCTTCACCCCATTCCCATCCAAAAATTAGCAGAAATCTTCTTCCTGAAAAGCTATATTGTCATTACAATTACCCAGGTATTGGGCTGTTTAGATTTATAATTCTTTGTTCCAATAGTTCCCAGAATTATGACAAGTCCTTCTTTTGTTAGCCTGCTTCTTTCCTCGTTCCCTTTTCACACGTACACACAAATGCCCCTTCCATTTAGAAGCTCACCCAATCTCGGCTTTGTTCCCTCAAAATCTCCACCCCTGTTGAAGTCATAAGTTTCTGAATATGACCTGGTCGTCTAGACACACTGTTGATGTGTTTATTGTCACGTACAGGATCTTATAAAATCAGAGGCTTGCATGTAGATGCAGGCCTGCTAGAGGATTTTGCAAGGGAGACAGTGACGCACATGTCCATGTTTTGTTCACTGGGCAGAATTGACCCCACAGGCTGTGAGATTGCTTACTATTTTCCAAATATTTCTAGTGGAAGAATTAACAAGGAGAAAGCCAGACCTAATTGCTCTTATTTCATCAGTTAGTAACAATAGGGCAAAGTTTCTTTTAGTTTATATACTTGTCTTAAGAAACCATTTGTTTTAAAGGAGTTTGGTTTTCAAATGTTTGCTTGATTATGCAGTTCTCTGAAAGTCTGCTTTTAAAAGATTGAAGACAACGAGCCCATGCTATTACCTATAGGCCAAACGGCACAGGAAAGGGATACCAACCACTTTGAACCAGCTGGTCTCTCTCTAGTCATTGTTTGTATTTTTTCGTTATTCATTCAACCAATGTGCATTGAACGTGTATTACACGCGGGGCATAGTTTAAAACACAAAAATAAAGACATTTCTCAGGGGCATCATGGATTAATGGGAACTCCCCTCATGTTATAACCTATAACACAGTGAGAAAAATGTGGATGCTTCTGTGCTTATGGATGAAGAGTGTCATATGAAGATGGGGTTGATGTTTATGGAATTTTCAAATACTGAACAGGAATTTGCCAGGTGCAGGAGCAAAGAAGAGAATTCCAAGCAAATGCTTCAGCCTGCCCACAAACTTGAAGATGTGAAATAGACTGGCATGTTTGGGAAACTGCAAAGAGGCATTAAAGGCTGAACCATCATGAGTTAGGGCAAGTAGGCAGATAACGATTCACAGGGGACAGGACAATCAGATTGTCAAGGGCCTTTTATGTTCATCAAGGAAAGGAGCAGATTTATAGATAGAGATTTTTTTTTTTTTTTACAGGGGTGAAAAGTCATTGAAAGATGTTAAGCAGGGAAGTGTGTAAGTGTTGTGCTTTAGATACCAGAGGCAATGGTATAGAGTACAGATTCAGGAGGAATGAAAGGTGGGAAAGCCTGCAGGCAGAGAAGTCTGCTGGGAGGCTCCTGCCACGGAATAGGTGAGAAATGATGAGAGTGTTAAGTCAGGCAGAAACTGTGGTCATGGAGTGGATCCGAGAGATATCTGTAGACTCAGCCAGATTTAATGACTGACTTGGGTGAATGAGTAACAGAAAGGAAGTGATCCTGAGGCTTTTGACTTGGACACTAAAATCAAATGAAGTGGAGAAGAATTGGGAAGAGGATAAAGGAGATTTAACATTGGACATGTTCGGTTTCAGGTGTTGGTAATATACCTAGCAGAGACGTCTGTTCGGAGCCCAGAAATACAAATCTGGACATCAAAAGAATGCTCTGTGCTAAAGACAGAAAGTCAAGAGTCATAAATACATGGTGCCTGGTGTCACAGCAGTGGAGGAGACTGTTGTGGGAGAGTGTGTTGAGAATAAACAAGAGCAGGGTCAAAGTCCTGGAGGAAAACCAGAGTGTGAAAGGACCTAACATAGAAAAAAGAGGCCAAAGAGGGGGTAGGAGAGAGCCAACAGAGATAGGTGATGAAGTATCATCACATAAAGAAAGGGAAGCGTTTCTAATAGAGTTTGGTAAATATTTTGAAATCCATGAAAAATTTGTTGCAGTAATAATTGACAAATGCCCAGCACATTTTGCATCTATGGGGCCCCAAGACCATCACAAGAACAATTTTCTGAATGCAAGAGGGAGAAGTCAGATTGCAATGGATTCACGAGAGGAAAGGAGGCAGGCAGTGGTAACATTAGGGTTTTACTATTAGGAAGTTTGAGTGTAAACAGAGGTAGATGAAAGCGAGTTTTCTTTCCTGCTTCCTCTTTTCCTCTTCTTTTCTCTTGTCTTTCCTCCTCCTCCTTCTTCTCCTCCTTGTCCCCTCTTTCTCTGAGAAATGAAAGACTTTTAGGCTAAAATAAAGGAGAGAGGTGCTCTTCCAAAGAGATGCTTTGTTTTGGAGAGGCTACTACAAACATCTGCTTTGGGGGACAATTCTTTCATATTAGGTTTTTCTCATTTATAGTTATGTTTCCGGGAGCATTGAGCGGTAGAAAACCAGCCTCTATGTTATTAGCCCTTTGTCCTAGAGCAAGAGTCTACTACTGCATCTACACAGAAGAGTATGTGGCGTGAAGCCAGCTGCTAGAAATTCCAAGGATACTGAAATTGACAATCACCCAGTAAAATTAAGTTCTTTCAACTCGGTGTGTAAAAGTGTAGGACCTATCATAGTATTTTGAGTTATTCTCTTTATTTAGTCCGTTTGAGAGATCAAACAGTAATTTTAAAACTACTCAGCAAGGATTTATTTTGTACAAAGTTGAAAGTGTTATGGGTAATTTTACGACAATTATGTGTAACATACCTGAGTCTCTACTCAGGTTTCTTACATATGTAAAAAGAAATGAAATGCATAAAGTGCTTTGAATCCATATGGTTCTTATATTTGGGAAATTTAAAACTTCTTTCAGATATTACCTTAGTAATCCTCACAGATTTTTAGGTTATTTTTTTTTTCTGAATTCCATATCATCACTTCAGGTAGAAAGTAAGATATGTGTCATTATGACAAATGTTCCCTCTATCCCAGGAAACCTAGCTTTGGCGGACAGTTTTGGCTGACGACACAGTTTTCTAAGTCCTGCTAAAATGAACTACTCTGTTAACTGCTTTTCGACTTACTGCCTCTATTTTACAGGTGAGAAAAAGGAAATGTATAGCCTCACAGCATTTTAGGGCAGAGAGCAATCTTGAAGGTTAGGACTGTTTGTTGCTGGTAACTGAACAGGAGAGTAACTGGAACTGATAACAGAAGGCTCTCGAATCCTGGCAGATCCTATCACTTATCTCTTGTCTGTGCTTTGTTCTTCTGTCCTTGTCCAACCCTGCTTCCTTGGTGTCTTGGTCAGGAAGGTGGAATACGGCCCAGGTCTACATGCTACAATGTGAAACATGCTCAACAATGCTAAGCACGGAATTTATTTCTCTCCACCACAGTTACAAAGCCTGGGGGAAGAGACACTGACTGATGTTCACTCAGAGTCCAATGAACTCTGGGCCGGAAATGATCACGTTGTCTAAAATGGCTTTCAGGAGTATATCCCTGTAGCTTGAGGTGGGGTGGAAGTTAATTAGGGGATGGTCTTAGGCTAAGCAGATATTCTAAAATATGCCCATCAGAAAGGCTACTCTCACCTTGCCCACACCCCCTGCCACAAACACAGCATTTTATCAGTAAGGAGACATTCCCCAAAATATGAGTTGGCCAAGGTTATAAATTTAGTAAGAATCTCCAACCCAGTGCTATTTTGGTATGTGAGTTAACTTTCTTGACAGTAAACCTATCAGCACTAAGTAAGCCATACCAAAGCACCAGTTTGCTTCTCTTTGTATCGTCTAAAATCTCATTGTCCTTTTTCCATTACTTTCTTATTTATTTCTAAGAAATTAGAGAAAAGGCTACATGTAGGTTAAAGAGACAGTTTTTCAAATGATAATATATTGATATATATTATATTGTACCCTAATATGTTGATTTCAAAGGCTAACATATTGATACGTATCATATTATGCCCTGATAATATATTGATTTATCAATTCATTTTTATGCTCGACAAACACATTTTATATATAAGGGGTAGGAGTTATCTTTAGAACACAAGGACAAAAGAACAAAACATGTGACCTCTGCTTTCCCAGATAAATTTTCTAAATAATTGAGAAATCTATATATGAACAAAATAGAGAGCACAAGCAAATTTATATATAGTAATGTAAGCCAAACTGCATTTAAATTACTGAAGAAATAGAAAATAATGACAAAAGATGGAATTCTTCAGTAAGACTTTCTGAAAAAGGCTAATTTTTAACTGATCTTAAAGAAAAAAGTGATCACACCTCAGAGATTGCCACATTTGTGGCCCACAGGTCAAATCAAGCCTATTTATGTTTTGTTAGGCCAGTGGAGTACTTAAAAAAAAATATTTAAATTGTATTACCTTTTCATGGGACCTACTCTTTCCAGGTTAGCCATACTCTATGCCACTTCTTAGTATTTTATTCCAACATTTGGTGAAAGAAATGGGCAAATCATTTTTTCTTGGGAGACCAATATATACAAAGGCAAAGAGATGTGAGCCATGGCTACGTGCACATAAAATAGGGATGTGATAGGAACCAATAGTCTCGTAGCCTACATGAAGCTAACAAACTGTTGGACTAATGGTAGAATTATATAAATGAAAATGCATAGTTTTAGAAGGACCTGGTGACAGAGGCCCATAGATAGTGGGGTCAAAAAACTTAGACTTTTTTTCTTTTTTCCATCCAGCAGCTGTCAGTTCTAAGTTTTGAGAGTTACCTGAGTGAGTTGAGAAAAGGTTAACTATCTAATGGTTAAACTTAAAGAGAAAGATACTGAGCTCAAAACCTTTTCCCGTCATCTTGGTAGGAAATGACAATCTGGGCGAAGATGGTTGCTCTGACAATAGAAAACCAGAAAGAACTGGCAGGTAAGAGAAAATGGGATATGACAAGAACAATACAGGAGAAAGAAGCTAAGAGGCGGCTGTTTCACAGAGACTAAGAAAATTGGAGAGAAATGGCAGACTATAACATTCGGTTACAAAGGTGCTGAAATAAATAAAAGCTGGTTTTCATATTAGCACACAGCAGCTCTCAGCCCCGCTCATGGGTCTCTTTCCTGCCAACACAGTTACTCACGGCTCCAGCTACTTGACTCTGCTGCTTGTCAAGAAAAGAACAGGCGGCCGCATGGGGTCTTCTGTATTTTATTCATTACAGCTCCTTTTATTTGTTGTCTTAATGTATTTAATTTACTCAATTATTACAGATGTTTTCTATTACAATGCTAATAAGAAAAATCTGAAAAGATACTCAACTTCTTTTAAGTCTGGTAGAAGTGGAAACATTTTTCCTTCTTGCCTCTTCAAGTTTCTGTTGATCCTTTCTGAAAACGCTGACTGAAAAATGGATGGTCCATACTAGTTTTAAGTAGAGGGAAAGAGGAGCAAATTCTAAGTGACATTTTGAAGAAATCTTTATAGATTCCGCTTTGAGAAGGTTTGAGACTAAGAATTCGAAAGCCTCATGAAGATACGCACAAAATGCATTACGGGTCTTTTCTGGGATCTTTGTGACTCTTTGAGAGTGATAAGTATATGCGAGATGCTTCTAACATGCCAGCATTATTTGGTGTTAGTAGCTGTTGGAGGGGGTGAAAATCTCACACCTAGGTTTTGTTGGTAGCTTTTGTGGGCTTTTGTGGACCCTTCATGTCGAACCAAGAGAAATGGTCTCCCCAAGAACTGTATTTATGTGTGGTTCATATACGTGGATTAGAACACTTAGGGAAAAACTCAACAAAGAAGAGGAACTTTCCCTCCGGGCTTCATGATTTACACAAATTAAATTTGTCACTGTGAAGACAGATAGAGCAGGCTGCCTTAACATGGTGTGCGCCAAACCCTGGACTGCATCAAAGCTCATGAGAGAGCCATAGGTAACTGTGTTAGATTTTCTTTGAACTCGTCCTCTAATCAGAGGCTTGTCACTGCAGAAAGCAGTTGAAATTTAATTAAGGGACAGGAAACTCCCAAGTCTAATTTTGTCCTAGAGGTGCTCTGTGGGTTGTCTCTCAGGACGTCAACAGCTATTGAGTGAAGGTTTTGGCACAGATGCTAAAGGCTGCCCCCTGAGGCACCACCCAATCGTGATATGGCATGATGGCTTATTCTGAGGTAGGCTAACTCTCCGCCTCTGTAGACACTGTGTTACACTGATAGATGCCTGCTTGCCTTGATGCACTTTTTAGGGACACCTGCAAATAAGGGCCCAATTTAATCATGATAGAAATACTTTATCAGGGAAGTTGGTTTGTCTTTCTTCTACTCCGGTTGTAAATTTTCTATTGTTTTTGATACTAAGTGCCCCCAAATAATCAGGTCATCTGAACCTAGTGGGGAAAGCTGAAATGCAAGTAAGTGAGAAAATACACGTAGAAAATATCTTTGCAAAGAGTGAGGAAAATTTAAGATGTTATCAAAACACTCTTTTAACAAAAACAAACTTCTCAGACACATTTATAAATTTCTGTGAGATTCACATCAAGAGGATAGCAGAACTCCACTTCTTCCAACAGGTCCTTGGAAAAGGCCCAATGTGCTACCTTAGACAAGAGCATGTCTTCCCAGTAGAGTGGATTTCTTTCAACCACTCACCCATGCCTGAGGAGGATCTTTTACTACCTGATTGGATTAGACCATATAGAACACATCTGATTTTTAGCAATCCAATATACTAATCTGCAGAGCAGTGTACCGTATAAATATCATACCTACTGTGCAATGCCTCCAGGTCATAATAAAAACATTGTGTTAATCCTTTCATAATATGAAAAACTTAATTGGCAATGAATAATTTCTACTTTGGCATATGATCTACTAGGTTTAAAATTACTTGCAAGTTGAACTGGACTAAGTTTTTGGAATGGCTAAAATCCTGAAGGTTCAATTCAAAATGATGGTCATGTGGTGTCAAAGCCTGAGTCTCAGACTGAATCATATCAGGACTACCCTTGAGGTATAAAGCAAAGATTTTGAGTGCTACTTTTGCTGGCTTGCCGTCACTAATATATGCACTTATGGACATCAAATAGAGCAGTGGAGAAATGTGGTGTATCACTTCTAACTTATCATAAGCCATCAGACAACTGAAAGGCATATTGGGTGCCAGCACTGAACTCCTTTAACTGTTCCATCCTTTGGGAAATATAAGGGAGGTGGGGAGTTGGAATGGGAATCATTTTGACCAGATTGCCGGTGAAGGCTAGAACTTTATGCTGTACAGATATGGGTGACTTGCTTTAGCCATGGACATTCCACTTTTTTTTTTTTTTTTTCAGAAAACAAAGTTGCATATGGGGTAGATATGATTAGTAAATATCCCCAAATCACCAATTCTGACCTTCTCAACATTACCGACACTTCTAAAAAACTGGACGTTTTACTTCAAATGAAGAAACAGTGGGATAACTCACTCTTCTTCCAAATATGCTGTTTTGAGTAAATACAGCTTAAGAATCTCTCTGACATATTGTTACCATGTTACTGTGTGCTGTAAATGCAACAGACTGGTTAAAGATCAAGTCCTAACCGCAACCATGTATTTCCTTTGTTTTATATATTTAGGTCAGACTGCTAAACATAGCTTTAACATATTTTCTTTGTGGTTTAATTTCCTTTGTGATTATTTCTTTTATTTAATGGGAGTGTAAAAATGTCCCAAGGACTAAAAAACAAATTGCAGCTCATTTTTAACATAGGCATTAGGAGGTAGTCCGTTAGCTTGCCTTTGGGTCAAGCTTTCAGGATCATTTCGGGTTAAAAATCCAACAGTGAGACATTTACATTTTCTTAACAAAACAGAGGGGACTATATTCATGTGGTGTTCTTTCATACCCCCTTGGGCCTGAGTTTTATAACAAACAAGGAATGAGAAAATGTGGGCTTCATAGTGACTCTCAGTGATTCTCTGGTCTGCACCTCCCTAGAGATGCCTATGAGGCGCCTGCAAGTGGCACCACCCCACAGCTCATAATGACTCCCTGGAGGTGTGGAGGGATTCCTGGACATGTAAGAAGGAAAGGCAAACTAAGTCATCAGGGCAGCACCCCAGGACCACCGTGAACTTCACAGCGGTGCAAAGAGTGATGTGTGTCTATCTCCTAAGTGTTAAAGCTGCAAAGAAGTTTTTCATTACTATCCAGCTTATTAATGTGTGTTTGCTTCTGGCACTTCATTCAGTTTGCACCCTGATAGTGAACAGGTCTGTTTTAATGGTATGTGTAATTCTCATTTCTCAGTAAAGTTGTTGAAATATTTGCTTCTTAAAGAAGACAGAAGTTTTCTTTTTCTTTTTTTTTCTTTTTCTTTCTTTTTTTTTTTTTTAAACATTCACTTACCTGTTCGTTTAGTGAATAGCAGAAGTATATTTTTCTATACTTTGGCCTTTGTGAACATAATGTATTCATCAAATCCTAAAAGGCATCCCTAATAGAATATCCTTTGATTTTATCCAGGACTTAATATATTTAACACCTGGATAAATTTAGAGTTCTTTTGAACTGAATGAAATCACTGAGAATCTAACAGTTACCAGACAGCTGTTAATAGTTTTAACAACTACTTGCAGTTGCCCAGAGGGAAGAGAATGTGGTCCATTTCAGGTCCTTCTATAAAATACAGTGAATTACAATGGGCACAATAGTTTGACTTTAATAAAAAGGAGATCTGTTTATTTTAATAGGAGTAGTATTTCAATTGTCAAAAAATTCAAAATTATCATTTTAATTTCCTTGAGTTAAAAATAAGAATCCTGGAAGAAATAGACTCATGGAAAAAAATTAGTAATGATTTCCTTCCTATTTACATTCTCATTATGATTGGAGAATATATTTTGAAATAACATAGATATGTGTTCTTCTAAAAATATTTTTTATTTGAATCACAAAGTACAATTTTTCTAAAATTATACTGAGAATCAATATTATGTTAAATTAATTGCAAAAACAAACACAATTTTAAATAGTCTCTTTTTCTAGGAATATGTAGGATATTTGAGAAAAGGAAGACATACTTATTAAATGAATGTTAGCCAAAAATATACAAAATTATTAAACAAAATCAGGCACTTAAATAGCTGAGTTTTAATTTTAATATTAATAAAACCTTCCTAAATTCTTGTTTTTTCATCCGAGAGGCAAAATCCACTGTACCACTTACCTAATTTGTGAAAATGGATTTTATTATATGAACAAATAATTGCATATAAACATAATTACACAGATTTAATTCACGATGTTAAAGACTAACCATGCTGATTTTCATAAAAAATATTTCCCTAATAAAGTCTTATTACTAACTTTTTTTCATGAAACATGTGTTTCCACCACTTCCAAAGACCTGGTAATCGTTCATGCAAATGAAAAAAAAGTGTATGTTTTCCACACACACATCAGTTGTTCCACAGACATCTGGTAACGAAACTTGGAAAGCTGCTAGACTCTGAGCCAGCCCAGGTGCTCACTACAACATCTCTAGAACTCAGCAATTGCCTGCAGTAATTTGTTGCAACTCGTATTGGCATTTTTACGGTTATGATGAGGCAAAAGGTGATGACATCATGTTCTAATGTTACGAAGGTGCTGTGAATTCAGTGTGAAAATTCCATCAATGAGTGATTGTTACTGAAATTGACTACATTGGTGGCCATTGCATTTTGCCAACTGAAACATCTGGGCATAAGTTAGCAGTGGCGCACCTTGTAAATAACTTCATTGAAATTAATTGCCAGAAGTTTGCAGCACCCTAGGTAGTTTATAAGTACCAGTTCTTATTCTACTGCTGTGTTTTGCACTTGAGAATCTTGTATTCTCAGATTCTGTTTTAGCAGCTGGGGATGAAAGTGAAAAGTGTAGAAAATGCATGATGAAACAGCAGGACCACAAGGAAATTAACATTATATGTAAGGAAGAAAACATTGCTATTTGTCTATACTTTCACTGATAAAGTATTTTTCTCTCAGAAATAATATTCAAATTAATGTATAAAGCAGTTTTTTAAAAAGAAGGCAGTTAAATGATAAGATATAGGGTCTCTGTTTCTCCAGAAAGAAACATCTAGCATTTTGCCCATGTTGTAAATATTAAATGCTTATTGTGTTGAGAAAAACATGTGAAATTATTACCTACTATAAAACCACATATTTGAAGAGAAAAAGGGGCTGTTCTGTGGAAAAACTAGGAGACTGATTAGGAAACATGGGTTCTGTTGTTGCTGTACATATTCTGAATCATTTAGAATAATTTTCTAAGTTATTCATAGCTTCATGCATCATAAATCCAAGGAGAGATAACCCCAAAATTACAAGGATACTGTAGTCAACAAAATGAATTATTCAATAAATATCTATGTCAATTCCTTGCTCCTTCCCTTCTTAACTCCTTACCTTTGAATTTTTGCTTTTTAAAAACATTTTGCAAATGTGAAGATGTTTAAAGATATTAAATGTTGATAGTTTAAAATTGAATGAGAGCCCAATTAGTACACTAAAATATACATTTGTCTTGAAAGTACACAACTTATATAGTACAATATAAACTTCCATAAGGCCCTCAATATTTCAAAAACTTTTATAAAATCTCTGCTTTAAAAAATAAATATTGTTTTGTTCTGTACATTCAACAAAGATCTACATAATTAACTTTTTAAAAAGTTGAATGAGGGAAGAAGTTTTTCTAACCAGTATGATATTTGTTATTATTTAAAGAAAAGCTGTGTAACCCTATCGACCCCCAAGACCTTGGCTGCCTAGAAGATTAAAGCTCATTTATGATAAATCAATCATTATCCTGAGCCCATACTTTCTGGTACAACTAAATTGTTCTTTCTGCCCCTTTCCCTTTTATATTTCTTGGCATTTGTTCCTATAGTTGCTTTGATAATCAGTTTATCTGTTTTTTTTTCCTATGTGAATTAAAGTAGATAGGGTTTAGATAATAAATACTCTAGAATATCTAGGACTACCAGTTGGTATTCTTTCATATAAAATATTTACAATTCAAAAAATCTGCTCTTCCTAGAGCTGTGAGATATTTCAAATTTGAATTTTTTTCTCCTTATAGCTCACTATAACAAAAATTGTACTTTATATAACAATGTTTTGCTTTGTTTTTGATAACAGAGACCCTTATGTTCACAAATGAGCTTTTGATATGACAATACAACCTAGCTATTCCCAAAAAAGACTGGAATTCTTTTTTTGAACAGAAAGAAAAAAAACTGTATCTTTATACTTATTCATAAAAGTAATCTTGGTGCTTTGTCATAATGGACATATTGTTCAGGCAAAGCAAGTTCAATGTACTATCCAAATGCAAGAAAGAATTCCATTTAATCTTTGCTTTTGTTAGGAACAAGCGTGGAGAGTATGGGCAAAGAAGCAGCTTTAACTTATGGTTTTAATCTTAAACGTTTGAATCCCTGTAAATTTCCCTGAGGTTAATATTTTAATGGTATCAGATCAAATTAAATAGAGAATATGTGGAAGGAATGGCAGGCAATTAACAGAGCCATACAAAATCAATGACAGTTGTTTTTTAATCAGATTTCCACTCAGCTGTTTTTCACTACAAATGAATGCATTTTACGACAAAAATGTATAAATCTTTGGAGCGATAGATAGAACTCTATGATCTTAGGATTTATCTTTACGATTTAAGGAATAAAATCAATCCCCGTTCTTAAGGATTTTGCTATTAATAACAACAGTTACATTTATTAAAGCTATAAAAAAGCCTAAAGTAAAAAAATGAGTCAGGGATTTTGCTAACGAGTTGCAGAACTGACAGGCTATTCAAGAAAGTTGTTAGGAGGCAGTGGCAGAGCTAGAAATAATAACAGAATGTGACAATTTACAGAAGGAACAGGCAAGCTAAAAGAGATCTCTCAATTGGCAAAAAGTGAATAGTTTTAATACTTTGATAAAGCATTTTTATTACCATTTTCCACCATTGTTTTGTTTTGTTTTCATACACAGTAGTAAGAGAATGATTTCAATCAAAAGCAGTTGCAATGGCCCTGAGAAGGTCATAGAACGTTTGTGGAGTAGGAAGATTAGTAGCATGGCAACTGATTATGAGGATCTATCCTTTCATTCAATTAATTTAGTAGCACCTATAACACTTCAGGCCCTCCACCAGGCTCTATGGATATGGAAGCCAATAAGGTTAAGGCTACTCCCTCTTGTACTTTGTCATTATTATAACTATCCTAAGTTATTGAAACATGTTAGATTAGTTACATTTTATTTTAAAAGACAGGTAAGTACAGAGACAATAATGCTGATCTATTGTGTTAGATGTCAAGCTAATAGTTATGCTCGGCAAAGAGGGGAGATGGGTAGAGAAAAGAGGAATGTAAAAAGAGGCCTTTGAAATTCTGGTAGTTTGTGGATTTATATGTTGGTTCTGAGTGGTTCCATATTCACTTTGTGAATATTCTCTGAATGTACACTTAGGATTTGTGCACTTTCCTTAAGTTATATGTTAATAAAAATTTACATACAATTAAAGAGAAAAAAGATAAAGAACTGTTTAATATATAATAAACGATTTGCCTTCCTTTTCTTTTTAAGCCGAGCTTCCTTATCTTTTTGTTACTACTCAATCCTCTACAACAGTCTAGTACATTCCATATGATCTGGGCTCTCTATAAGATTGCTAATGACAGAATCACTATCTCTAATGGCCACTCTTCTATCTTTACCCCCTGGGATGGCTCTATCCTTTTGACTTTCTAACCATTCTTTTCTCTAAATTAGGATAGCTCAAAAAAAATTTTTTTTTCCTAATTTGGCTTTTGTAACACCATATTCTCCTAGTTCTTTTTCTAATCATAAATTTTTCCCTCTTAGCCCCCTTCACTGGATTTTCTTTTAACCATTCCTTAAATATTGATGTTCTCCTGTTTTCTCAAACTTTCTCCTTGCTCTACCTTCTTCCAGGGGAATTTGATTCAGAGATTTTGTTTTTGTTTTTTTGTTCTGTTTTTGTTTTTAACTACAATCTATTGATAATGCTCAAATCTTTATCTCCACCTCCCAAAACTTGAGATCTAGTTCCAAATTTTAGATTGTCTACTTGGCATTTCCACCTGTTTTTCATTTAAAAACCCAAACTAAGTAAGTTCCAAACTGAAATTGTCTAAACTCAAGAAGTCTGATTTTCCTCCATTTCCTGTCTCAATTAGCAGTTAATCTTTAAGCCAGTCATCCAAGGTAGATATTTCTGAAAAATTCTTTATCCTGTCCTTTCTTTCAATTCCCACATGAATAAACCACTTTGTTATTAGTACCAATTAAATATTTCCGAAATTGAGCCTCTTTTCACAATTCCATTGTGGAATATGCCAAATTGGTATAGTCTGGGCCCTCATTATCTTTTTTCCCTCCTTTTTTTATATCTTCATAAGTCAGTCCCCTACCTAAGACGTGAACATCCTTCTTACCTGTTTTTCCACATTGCTGCTGGAGTCATCACAGGTATGATTGCTGTCTATAGCACCATTCAAAGGGTACTTCCTGCTGGCACGGCAACAGGAACACAGCCTGCTAACTCCTCTTTTAACATGTTCCTTTTGAGATGCAAAAATGGTTAATCTCAGCAAGAGCACAGGAACCTATGGAAGACTACCATTCACCAGTCATAACATCCAAGAGATTTCCATTGGTTATAGTGCAAGTGGTACCACATTTTTAAAAAGGACTTCTCCTATGTATTTTAAATGATCTCCATAAAATAATGGAAGAAAGGCCAGAGAGCAGATCTGTGAGACAAAGAGAGGTAATTAAAAAAAAAAAAAAAGAACAAAATTTCAAAGTAGATGAATTAGAAAAAAGTAAGATTTAATAAAAATGCAATTGGATTTTTAAAAATCTTAATTAAGAGGCAACGTTATAGAAAATTAAATTAGTACTTAGAAAACAAATATAGAGACCAAGGAATGGGAGAGAAAATGATAGATCTATATATTTTCTGTTATAAACAAGAGTGTAAAGATAAATCTTGCATATAAATCTTTGCATGCTATCTCCTGTTCCTTAGAACAAATTTCTAATCGTAGGAATACTGGGTCATAAGCTTTAAATTTAGAAAAGTTCTGGAATGTGTTACCTATTTATTTATGAGAGAGAGAGAAAGAGATCACAAGTAGGAGGGAGAGAAAATCTCAGAGCCAACTGGGGCCCAATCCCACAACACTAAGATCACAACCTGAGCTGAAACCAAGAATCAGGCACTCAATGGACTGCACCATCCAGGCACTCTCCAAATTATGAAATGATTAGATTTATTATTTTACCAATAGTGACTGCAAAAACAAATTCCTTCGTGTCTAAGCTCATACAACTATTACAAATCTTTTAAAAAAATTCTTTGCCATGCTGTTTTAAATCCCATTAATGATTATCTTTAATCTTAGAAAATATTTTATAGTAGACATCTTTTAATAATGTTTTGACATTTGTGCTAGGTTTGCATCAGTAATTCCAACAAATATTTGAATTTAGTGCAATGCTGAAGTGCCATTGATGCTCATTTCAATTCTTTTTTATAATAATTTCTTCTCTCTTTTGTCATTTATTTTGATGCATTTCCCATTGCACAGGAGCATATCTTTGAAAATATTTTCATTAAGAAAATTTATTTTTTTCTATATATTTTTTAATTGAAGTTTGATTTGCCAACATATAGTATAACACCCAGTGCTTATCTTGCCAAGTGCCCCCCTCAGTGACCATCACCCAGTCACCGTATACCCCCTGCCTGCCTCCCCTTCCACTACCCCTTGTTCATTTCCCAAGTTAGGAGTCTCTCAAGTTTTGTCACCCTTTCTACTTTTTCCTACTCATTTTCCCTCCTTTCCCCTATAATCCCTTTCACTATTTCATTAAGAAAATTTAGATGGTACACTTTCTGAGCCCTGGATATATGAGAATGTCTTTCTGGTAACTTTACATGTAAAAAACAATTTAGCTGAGTTTAGAACTTTTAACAAAACATTCTCTCAAAAGGAGGATACGTGGTTTTCTCTCAGTGTTATAGTCAAGCCCAAGGCCAATCTGATTTTTACTCCTTTATAGGCAGTCTGTGTTCATTGGCTTTTATGCTGTAGAATATTTTCTTTTGTCTTTGAAATTAAAATTTTTTATTCTAATATGTCTATTTTTAAAAGTTAATACAGCCTGACCAAGTTATTGGACTATTTCCATTACAAATGTACATGTTTCTTCACCTTTGGAAAGTTTATTCATTTTTATTATGATATTGGCTAAATTGAGAAGAGCACAGATCAGTATTTACTCATAAAACGAGGGATAGGGGTGGGGAATGGGTAAAAAACAAATATCAGGCCCAGAAGTTTTTCTGAGTTATTTCTAATTATCAAATAGCAATAAGTAATTCCCATGTGATAAATTTAATTTCTTTTCAGAATACAAGAAAAGATAGAAATGTTCTCAATTTATTTTATTTTATTATTTTATTTTATTTTATTTTTTAAAGATTTTATTTACTTATTCATGAGAGACAGAGACAGAGAGAGAGAGGGAGAGGCAGAGGCAGAGACATAGACAGAGGGAGAAGCAGGTTCCCTGCAGAAGCCCGACGCGGGATTTGATCCTGGAACTCCAGGATCCTGTCCTGGGCCAAAGGCAGGCACTAAACTGCTGAGCCACCCAGGGATCCCCCTCAATTTATTTTATAATGCAAATATCTTGATAGCAAAACCAAAGATACCATAATGTGATATCACTGCACAAATCTTTTATAAATATAATACAAAAAACCCAACTAATAAAATAATTTTAAAGTTGACAGTATCTTACAAAATACACCAAAATGAGGTAGGGTTGTTTTGTTTGTTTTGTTTTTTTAAATATGGTTTAGTGCTACAAAACCCATTAATATAATTTATCACATTAAAAGAAATTAGATGTTCATTGCAATAATGCTGATCCTAAATTGGACTGGATAGTTGTTCACTTGCCATTACTTCTGTACCCTTTTATTACAGAGGAGAAACCATAGACTGCCAATAAAAAACACTAACATGAGATTTATAGGGCATGAGAGAAGGAAAGGTCATTATTATCTGGATGTAGTTGTAAACTGACAAATGAGCAAACATTAGTTTTACACTGGTTTTCTCAAGAATTCTTGAGAGCTACCTGCTGTGGTGTTACAGGCTGAAATCTTTACTTTTGAACTCTCTGACCTGTTTCTCCTGTTCTAAGAGTTGTGTAAGCCCATAATTCCTATATTAAATTCTTTGTACCTGGATTACATGGAGTGCCTTCTGTGTTCTTGGTTGATCCCTGATCGATATAATACAGAAATTATATTTGATAAAATTCAAAATCCAGTGCTTAATCAAACATATAATATATATTATGTATAAGATGTCAAACTTAACATTATGTAGGAAGTACATAAAGAAATTAAATAAAACTTTTCATAGAGAGATATATCTTGAATAAATGGAAAGATGTACCTAATTCTTGGATGTTGAAGATTCAGTGTTAAGAAGGTATTAAGTACCTTCAAATTCATTCATATATCTAATATGATTTAAATGAAAACTCTCATCAGAACTTTTTTAAACTTGATAAAAATTTCATAAAGCTTTCTTGAAAAAAATCATGAACAAGATTAAATTATTTATGAGAAAAGAACAATGCATAGATAATTGGCCTAATGAATATTAAAGTAAATTATAAAATTACAATAATTAAAAATGTAATATGATGCCATGTCATCATAGACATAGATCAATAGAAATGGAATAAAAAAACAAATAAAAGTTAATATACACAGGAATTTAATAATAGCAAAACTGCATTTAAATTTTTCTTCCACCAGATTAGTAGATTCTACTGGTTGTGTTTCAATTTTTAATTGACAAATAGCTCCAGTCTTTACTCCCTCATCAGTGCTTGGAATTTGACATTTTGAGTTCCTAGAATAGATTGTTTACAGTTCCTTTCATCCAAATAAATGGGCTTTTTAGAAATGGTTCTTGTTCTCAGCCTTAAAGGTATATCTGAAATTGAAAGATGTTAAGATATCCAAACTACCCAAAGTGACCAACTGACCAACACAATCAAAATCCTATCAAATCCCAACAATATTTTTGGAGAATTAGAAAAAAAAATCCTAAAATTCATATGGAATCTCAAGGGAACTTGAATAACCAAAACCATCTTCAAAAGGAAGAACAAAGTTGGATGTCTTGCACCTCCTGATTTCAAATATTACTATATACCCATGGTAACTAAACAGTGTAGTATTGGTATAAAAACAGATATATAGACAAATGGAATAGAATAAAGAGTTCAGCCCAACAGAGCAAGATGGCGGAAGAGCAGGGTCCCCAAATCACCTGTCTCCACCAAACTACCTAGAAAACCTTCAAATTATCCTGAAAATCTATGAATTCGGCCTGAGATTTAAAGAGAGACCAGCTGGAATGCTACAGTGAGAAGAGTTCGCGCTTCTATCAAGGTAGGAAGACGGGGAAAAAGAAATAAAGAAACAAAGGCCTCCAAGGGGGAGGGGCCCGCGAGGAGCCGGGCTGAGGCCGGGGCGAGTGTCCCCAGGACAGGAGAGCCCCGTCCCGGAGACGCAGGAGCTGCACCGACCTTCCCGGGGGAAAGGGGCTCGTGGGGAGGTGGAGCAGGACCCAGGAGGGCGGGGATGCCCTCGGGCTCCCGGGGACAGTAACAGACACCTGCGCCCCGGGAGAGTGCGCCGAGCTCCCTAAGGGCTGCAGCGCGCACGGCGGGACCCGGCGGGACCCGGAGCAGCTCAGGGGGCTCGGGCGGCGGCTCCGCGGAGGGGGCTGCGCGGCCCCGGGAGCAGCTCGGCCGGGCTCGGGCAGAGGAAGAGGCTCCGTGCGGAGGGGCCTGCGCGGTTCCAGGAGCAGCTCGGAGGGGCTCGGGCGGCGGCTACGCGGAGGGGGCTGCGCGGCCCGGGAGCGCGAATCCACCAGCGCAGGCTCCGGGGCACAGGGCGCCGGGACACAGCCCAGGATCCGGCCTCCCCCGGGACAGGCAGAGGCCGGGAGGGCCCAGGACAGCAAGGACGCTCCTGCCCCGAGCTGAGCAGATCAGCGGCCCCGCCCGGAGCCTCCAGGCCCTGCAGACGGAGTTCCTGCCGGAGCTGAATCCAGGTTTCCAGAGCTGCCCCGCCACTGGGGCTGTTCCTCCTGCGGCCTCACGGGGTAAACAACCCCCACCGAGCCCTGCACCAGGCAGGGGCACAGCAGCTCCCCCAACTGCTAACACCTGAAAATCAGCACAACAGGCCCCTCCCCCAGAACACCAGCTAGACGGACAACTTCCAGGAGAAGCCAAGGGACTTAAAGAACACAGAATCAGAAGATACTCCCCTGTGGTTCTTTTTTTTTTTTTTTTTTTTTGTTGTTGTTGTTTTGTTTTTTTGTTTTGTTTTGCTTTTTGATTTGTTTCCTCCCCCACCCCCCCCTTTTTTTTTCTCCTTTCTTTTTCTTTCTCTTTTTCTTCTTTTTTTTTTCTTTCGTTTTTTTTTTTCTCTTCCCTTTTTTTTCTCTTTCTCTTTTCTTTCCTTCTTTCTCTCCTCTCTTTTTCTCTTTTTCCCAATACAACTTGCTTTTGGCCACTCTGCACTGAGCAAAATGACTAGAAGGAAAACCTCACCTCAAAAGAAAGAATCAGAAACAGTCCTCTCTCCCACAGAGTTACAAAATCTGGATTACAATTCAATGTCAGAAAGCCAATTCAGAAGCACTATTATACAGCTACTGGTGGCTCTAGAAAAAAGTATAAAGGACTCAAGAGACTTCATGACTGCAGAATTTAGAGCTAATCAGGCAGAAATTAAAAATCAATTGAATGAGATGCAATCCAAACTAGAAGTCCTAACGACGAGGGTTAACGAGGTGGAAGAACGAGTGAGTGACCTAGAAGACAAGTTGATAGCACAGAGGGAAACTGAGGAAAAAAGAGACAAACAATTAAAAGACCATGAAGATAGATTAAGGGAAATAAACGACAGCCTGAGGAAGAAAAACCTACGTTTAATTGGGGTTCCCGAGGGCGCCGAAAGGGACAGAGGGCCAGAATATGTATTTGAACAAATTCTAGCTGAAAACTTTCCTAATCTGGGAAGGGAAACAGGCATTCAGATCCAGGAAATAGAGAGATCCCCCCCTAAAATCAATAAAAACCGTTCAACACCTCGACATTTAATTGTGAAGCTTGCAAATTCCAAAGATAAAGAGAAGATCCTTAAAGCAGCAAGAGACAAGAAATCCCTGACTTTTATGGGGAGGAGTATTAGGGTAACAGCAGACCTCTCCACAGAGACCTGGCAGGCCAGAAAGGGCTGGCAGGATATATTCAGGGTCCTAAATGAGAAGAACATGCAACCAAGAATCCTTTATCCAGCAAGGCTCTCATTCAAAATGGAAGGAGAGATAAAGAGCTTCCAAGACAGGCAGCAACTAAAAGAATATGTGACCTCCAAACCAGCTCTGCAAGAAATTTTAAGGGGAACTCTTAAAATTCCCCTTTAAGAAGAAGTTCAGTGGAACAGTCCACAAAAACAAAGACTGAATAGATATCATGATGACACTAAACTCATATCTCTCAATAGTAACTCTGAATGTGAACGGGCTTAATGACCCCATCAAAAGGCGCAGGGTTTCAGACTGGATAAAAAAGCAGGACCCATCTATTTGCTGTCTACAAGAGACTCATTTTAGACAGAAGGACACCTACAGCCTGAAAATAAAAGGTTGGAGAACCATTTACCATTCGAATGGTCCTCAAAAGAAAGCAGGGGTAGCCATCCTTATATCAGATAAACTAAAATTTACCGCAAAGACTGTAGTGAGAGATGAAGAGGGACACTATATCATACTTAAAGGATCTATTCAACAAGAGGACTTAACAATCCTCAATATATATGCTCCGAATGTGGAGCTGCCAAATATATAAATCAATTATTAACCAAAGTGAAGAAATACTTAGATAATAATACACTTATACTTGGTGACTTCAATCTAGCTCTTTCTATACTCGATAGGTCTTCTAAGCAAAACATCTCCAAAGAAACGAGAGCTTTAAATGATACACTGGACCAGATGGATTTCACAGATATCTACAGAACTTTACATCCAAACTCAACTGAATACACATTCTTCTCAAGCGCACATGGAACTTTCTCCAGAATAGACCACATATTGGGTCACAAATCGGGTCTGAACCGATACCAAAAGATTGGGATTGTCCCCTGCATATTCTCGGACCATAATGCCTTGAAATTAGAACTAAATCACAACAAGAAGTTTGGAAGGACCTCAAACACATGGAGGTTAAGGACCATCCTGCTAAAAGATAAAAGGGTCAACCAGGAAATTAAGGAAGAATTAAAAAGATTCATGGAAACTAATGAGAATGAAGATACAACCGTTCAAAATCTTTGGGATGCAGCAAAAGCAGTCCTAAGGGGGAAATACATCGCAATACAAGCATCCATTCAAAAACTGGAAAGAACTCAAATACAAAAGCTAACCTTACACATAAAGGAGCTAGAGAAAAAACAGCAAATAGATCCTACACCCAAGAGAAGAAGGGAGTTAATAAAGATTCGAGCAGAACTCAACGAAATCGAGACCAGAAGAACTGTGGAACAGATCAACAGAACCAGGAGTTGGTTCTTTGAAAGAATTAATAAGATAGATAAACCATTAGCCAGCCTTATTAAAAAGAAGAGAGAGAAGACTCAAATTAATAAAATCATGAATGAGAAAGGAGAGATCACTACCAACACCAAGGAAATACAAACGATTTTAAAAACATATTATGAACAGCTATACGCCAATAAATTAGGCAATCTAGAAGAAATGGACGCATTCCTGGAAAGCCACAAACTACCAAAACTGGAACAGGAAGAAATAGAAAACCTGAACAGGCCAATAACCAGGGAGGAAATTGAAGCAGTCATCAAAAACCTCCCAAGACACAAGAGTCCAGGGCCAGATGGCTTCCCAGGAGAATTTTATCAAACGTTTAAAGAAGAAATCATACCTATTCTCCTAAAGCTGTTTGGAAAGATACAAAGAGATGGAGTACTTCCAAATTCGTTCTATGAAGCCAGCATCACCTTAATTCCAAAGCCAGACAAAGACCCCGCCAAAAAGGAGAATTACAGACCAATATCCCTGATGAACATGGATGCAAAAATTCTCAACAAGATACTGGCCAATAGGATCCAACAGTACATTAAGAAAATTATTCACCATGACCAAGTAGGATTTATCCCTGGGACACAAGGCTGGTTCAACACCCGTAAAACAATCAATGTGATTCATCATATCAGCAAGAGAAAAACCAAGAACCATATGATCCTCTCATTGGATGCAGAGAAAGCATTTGACAAAATACAGCATCCATTCCTGATCAAAACTCTTCAGAGTGTAGGGATAGAGGGAACATTCCTCGACATCTTAAAAGCCATCTATGAAAAGCCCACAGCAAATATCATTCTCAATGGGGAAGCACTGGGAGCCTTTCCCCTAAGATCAGGAACAAGACAGGGATGTCCACTCTCACCACTGCTATTCAACATAGTACTGGAAGTCCTAGCCTCAGCAATCAGACAACAAAAAGACATTAAAGGCATTCAAATTGGCAAAGAAGAAGTCAAACTCTCCCTCTTCGCCGATGACATGATACTGTACATAGAAAACCCAAAAGTCTCCACCCCAAGATTGCTAGAACTCATACAGCAATTCGGTAGCGTGGCAGGATACAAAATCAATGCCCAGAAGTCAGTGGCATTTCTATACACTAACAATGAGACTGAAGAAAGAGAAATTAAGGAGTCAATCCCATTTACAATTGCACCCAAAAGCATAAGATACCTAGGAATAAACCTCACCAAAGATGTAAAGGATCTATACCCTCAAAACTATAGAACACTTCTGAAAGAAATTGAGGAAGACACAAAGAGATGGAAAAATATTCCATGCTCATGGATTGGCAGAATTAATATTGTGAAAATGTCAATGTTACCCAGGGCAATATACACGTTTAATGCAATCCCTATCAAAATACCATGGACTTTCTTCAGAGAGTTAGAACAAATTATTTTAAGATTTGTGTGGAATCAGAAAAGACCCCGAATAGCCAGGGGAATTTTAAAAAAGAAAACCATATCTGGGGCCATCACAATGCCAGATTTCAGGTTGTACTACAAAGCTGTGGTCATCAAGACAGTGTGGTACTGGCACAAAAACAGACACATAGATCAGTGGAACAGAATAGAGAATCCAGAAGTGGACCCTGAACTTTATGGGCAACTAATATTCGATAAAGGAGGAAAGACTATCCATTGGAAGAAAGACAGTCTCTTCAATAAATGGTGCTGGGAAAATTGGACATCCACATGCAGAAGAATGAAACTAGACCACTCTCTTTCACCATACACAAAGATAAACTCAAAATGGATGAAAGATCTAAATGTGAGACAAGATTCCATCAAAATCCTAGAGAAGAACACAGGCAACACCCTTTTTGAACTCGGCCATAGTAACTTCTTGCAAGATACATCCACGAAGGCAAAAGAAACAAAAGCAAAAATGAACTATTGGGACTTCATCAAGATAAGAAGCTTTTGCACAGCAAAGGATACAGTCAACAAAACTCAAAGACAACCTACAGAATGGGAGAAGATATTTGCAAATGACATATCAGATAAAGGGCTAGTTTCCAAGATCTATAAAGAACTTATTAAACTCAACACCAAAGAAACAAACAATCCAATCATGAAATGGGCAAAAGACATGAACAGAAATCTCACAGAGGAAGACATAGACATGGCCAACATGCACATGAGAAAATGCTCTGCATCACTTGCCATCAGGGAAATACAAATCAAAACCACAATGAGATACCACCTCACACCAGTGAGAATGGGGAAAATTAACAAGGCAGGAAACAACAAATGTTGGAGAGGATGCGGAGAAAAGGGAACCCTCTTACACTGTTGGTGGGAATGTGAACTGGTGCAGCCACTCTGGAAAACTGTGTGGAGGTTCCTCAAACAGTTAAAAATATACCTGCCCTACGACCCAGCAATTGCACTGTTGGGGATTTACCCCAAAGATACAAATGCAATGAAACGCCGGGACACCTGCACCCCGATGTTTATAGCAGCAATGGCCACTATAGCCAAACTGTGGAAGGAGCCTCGGTGTCCAACGAAAGATGAATGGATAAAGAAGATGTGGTTTATGTATACAATGGAATATTACTCAGCTATTAGAAATGACAAATACCCACCATTTGCTTCAACGTGGATGGAACTGGAGGGTATTATGCTGAGTGAAGTAAGTCAGTCGGAGAAGGACAAACATTATATGTTCTCATTCATTTGGGGAATATAAATAATAGTGAAAGGGAAAATAAGGGAAGGGAGAAGAAATGTGTGGGAAATATCAGAAAGGGAGACAGAACGTAAAGACTGCTAACTCTGGGAAACGAACTAGGGGTGGTAGAAGGGGAGGAGGGCGGGGGGTGGGAGTGAATGGGTGACGGGCACTGGGTGTTATTCTGTATGTTAGTAAATTGAACACCAATAAAAAAAAAAAAAAAAAAAAAAAAAAAGAATAAAGAGTTCAGAACTAAACTTTTGCTTATATGGCCAAAGGATTTTTCACAAGGGTGCCACAACCATTTCATGGGGAAATGACAATCTTTTCAACAAATGGTGTTGGGATAACTAGCAAGATACATAAAAAAGAATGAAGCTGGACTTTTATCTTACATCATTTACAAAAAATGAACTCAAAATTATCAAAAACCTACATGTGAAGAGTTAAAACTATAAAGCTCTTAGAAGAAAACAGAGGAGAAAGTCTTCATGACATTGAATGTGTCAATGATTTCTTGGCTATGACACTAAAAGCACAGGCAACTAAAGAAAAAATAAGTTGGACTACATAAAATAGTGTGTATACTACATAATACTACTATGCATCAAAAAGACATAATCAATAGCGTGAAAAGGTAACTTACATAATGGGAGAATATTTCCAAACCATATATCTCACAAGGGGTTAATATTTACAATGTATAAAGAAACACAGCTCAACAACGAGAAACCCCATAGAACCCAGTATAACAATGGGCAAAAGGCTCAATAGATATTTCTCCAAAGAAGCTATACACATGGCCAGTAAGCACATGAGGAGATGCATAACGTCACTAATCATTAGGGAAATGCAAATTAAATCCACATGAGATACTACCTCACACCCATTAGGTGGCTACTATAAAACACACACACACACACACACACACACACACACACACACACACAAAAGAAGTATTTGCAAAGATGTGGAGAAATTGGACCCCTTATGCACTGTGGGAATGTAAAGTGATGCAGTAACTCTGAAAAAAAAAATTAAAAATAGAATTATCATATGATCTAGCTGTTCTACTTCCGGGTATATATCCAAAAGAATGGAAAGCACTTCTTGAAGAGATATTTGTATATCCATGTTCATAGCATTATTAATCAAAATAGCCAGATGGTGGAAACCACCCAAGTGTCCACTGACAAATGAACTGATATACAAAATGTGGTATAAACATTCAATAGACTATTATTCAGCCTTAAAAAAGAAAGGAAATTTTGAAACATGCTAAAACATGGATAAACCTTGAGAATATTGTTAAGTGAAATAAGCCAGTCACAAAGAAACAAAAACTTGATTCCACTTCTATGAGTTAGTCGAGTGGCCAAATTCATCCAGACAGAAAATGGTAATGTTTAGGTTCTGGTGGGAGGAGGTAATGGAGATTTGTTGTTTAATTGGTACAAAGTTTCAGTTTTGTAAGTTGAAAAGAGTTCTAGAGATAAATGGTGGTGATGGTTGTACAACAATGTGAATATATATAATGCCACTGAATTGTACACTTAAAAATGGTTAAGACAGCAAATTGTATGTGTATTTCATCATAATTAATTATATGCATATACAAATAAAGTTATATTGGAGAGCTATTTATAGAAAGGGAGACCAGTGATGTTTAATTCTCTTATGCTTTCTGATCCTTAGATAATAATCTTATTTCCTGGTACCTCCTTTTTTTTTCCCCATTAGCAGAGAGTACCAGCCAATATTGTGACTTTTCCTACTGCCAGAAATTCTGGAACCAGCTGAATTTTCCACTCCCTCCTTATTTCTGACAAGCTAGTGTGCTTGTGTGCTTCTTAAACTAGACACCATCCTTCACCTCATCTGGCCTATATTCCAGTTGGGGGTATATGAACAGCAAAAGGCACAATTGAAACAAAATGTGGTGGTGTCAATTTCTAAAAAGTTCACTGGAAGCTCTGCTGATAATTCATCAGGGCTTCCTATAGTAATTTAGCACATGTAGGTGACTAAGAAAAGTGATGTTAAGAATAGAATAAAGCCTTGAGTTCTAATTTTATAAGACATACACTAAGAAATATCATGTACACTATTCCATCAAGATGAAAGGCTTAGTTTGTTTTAAATTACATAGGCATGAGAGCAAGGTGTAGAGGACACGATTAACATGTAAAACATTCCTTTGTGGTTGACGTGGAAAAGAATTTAAAATATGGACAAGAGCAGGCAGCTCAGGTGGCTCAGCGGCTTAGTGTCGCCTTCAGCCTGGGGCGTGATCCTGGAGACCCAGGATGGAGTCCCACATCAGGTTCCCTGCATGGAGCCTGCTTCTCCCTCTGCTTGTGTCTCTACTACCACTCTCTCTCTGTTTCTCATGAATAAATAAATAAAATCTTTAAAAAAATATATGGACAAGAGCTATTTGGTTAGCAGATGTTTCAAGGGTCAAAAGTGAAAGATAGGAATATAAAACTCAAGTGGAAAATTTACTACTAGAATTTTTTTTAGTGGCTAAGAAACAAGTCCATACCACTTATGATGTCATTTATTTAATTTGGTAGAAAACCTAACAGGTAAATTCAAGGCAACTATAAAACTTCCTATATGATTGAAAATTTTGTAACAAAAGCAGATGCTTCAATTGGAAAAGTTTCTTTCACAGCTTGGTCTCTGGGTTTTCTGTCAACCAGGTTGGGCAAGAATATTACCATGTATTTGGGCAAATGAGAGTCTACCATAGGCCTTTTCAGTTAATACATTAAAAAAGCATTTAAAAATATTAAAGGAAGTCATATTTAGTTCTTTTTGTTTCTTTATCAAGATTATTATTGACTCCT
The DNA here is from genome assembly GCF_003254725.2 of Canis lupus dingo. Lineage (NCBI taxonomy): Eukaryota > Metazoa > Chordata > Mammalia > Carnivora > Canidae > Canis > Canis lupus. The sequence goes on along the minus strand of NC_064269.1, from coordinate 19,664,837 downwards.
TTAAATGTTCTACTATATTTTTCTATTAGAAAGAAAAAAATGCACAGAATGTGGCTGTATCAGTGAAAGGTTACAATTCTTTCCTCTTTATTAAGCGCATGAATTCACCATTGGTAAAATTAGGGTATTCTCATATTTTTAGCAACAGTAAAGTTTAACAAACCTTATTTTCCTCGGTGGTGGGAGAACACCTTGAAGTTCCTCCCACGTAACATAATGGTATAATGTAAGTTTGTTAACCCTGAGTGCTCAATAAACTCTTCTTAAAATTTCACATTTAAAATTTTCAAAACTGGAGATCCCTGGGTGGCTCAGCGGTTTAGTGCCACCTTAGGCTCAGGGCATGATCCTGGAGACCCGGGTTCGGGTCCCACATTGGGCTCCCTGCATGGAGCCTGCTTCTCCCTCTGCCTGTGTCTCTGCCTCTCTCTCTCTCTCTCTGTGTCTCTCATGAAAAAAATAAATAAAATCTTTAAAAAATAAATAAAATAAAAATTTCAGAACATTTTAATGAACAAACGTTTGTTGTTTCAGCAGACTTTTGAGAGTTTCAAGAGTAAGGAGTCCTCCAAATTCATCTGAATTAACTTGGAAAAACAAAGAAAAGTATTTAGCTTCATAAAGATTTCTTCGAAAAAATTTTATCTATTATCTATCTATCTATCATCTATCTATCGAGAGAGCATGAGCTGGGTGGGCAGGGGCTGAGGGAGAGGGACAAGCAGACTCCCTACTGAGCAGGGAGCCCTATGAGGGGCTCCACGGGAGACTCCATCCCAGGACCCTGAGGTCATGACCTGAACTGAAGTCGGATGCTTAGCCAACTGAGCCACTCAGGTGCCCCTACTTCCATAAAGGTTTTAACTAGGATATTCTATTTAATACTTTTGGTAAATATATCAATGTATTTCCCAATCCTGCTCTTCTGGGTCCTGTATTTCAATGAATGAAGTCATCATCCTCCCACTTCAACTCAAAACCTCAAACTCTTGTTTTGACTTCTTTTTCTCTTTCCCCCACTCACATCTACTTAGTTTTTACTCATACCAGTTTTATTTTTACAGAACCTCTTGCTTGTCTTATTTTCAATCTCAAAGTATGCAGCATTATTGAAATTGCCTTTCTAACTCAACTCCCTATCTTTGCTTTCTTATCTAATCCATCCTACACAATAATGTCAGATCAATTCTCTTAGTATACTGTGCAAATGCTGATGTTCTGCTCCTACAATTTCCCATTATCAGCTCAGTTTTTGGAATATCCCATTCTGATATTCAATACTCTCAAGGACCTATTCACAATATAGCTCTCTAGCATTATTTCTACAACTACCTTTTACATTCTCTAAACTCTTAGGTCCTTTAACCTACCATACCCAAAATGTTTCCTTTATCTAGGATGTACTTTTATCACTTTCAATATGTCTAAGAATTTTGCCTCAGCTGTAAGAACTCAAATTCTGAACCCTTCCCCAAAGCCTTCATATCTTCATCCTCTGAATTTTCACTTTATTTAAAAATTTTTTTTAAAGATGTTATTTATCCATGAGAGACACACAGAGAGAAAGAGGCAGAGGCACAGGCAGAGGGGGAAGCAGACTCCATGCAGGGAGCATGACATGGGACTCGATCCGGGGACTCCAGGATCAGCTCTGGGCTAAAGGGTGCGCTATACCGCTGAGTAACCCGGGGTGCCTCTTCATAGCACTTTATATATATCTTCCACATTGTATAATTTTGATCGTGTATTTAATTTTCCATTTACACTATAGTCTCTTGATAGATTTCAAGCTCCTTTTGAGCAGGCTTTATAGGTACTTTATCTTGTTATATCCTGCACTCCAATTTTTCAGTAAGTATCCACTGAGTTATTTAATCTGTGTGTAAGATTGAAAACTCTTGAAACTTCAGGTGTAAGATGTGTGAAGGAAGGAAATTTATTCACCTTTGAATAATATTATGCATTTGTAAGTCTAAAGAAGAGAACAGAGTTTAGTAATTCCAAAACTATTGTCATAAATTTGAAGCTGTAACATAGGGTTTCCTAAACACTCATTAAAACTCATTACCTTATATATCATGTGGCGACTGATTAATTTCTCAAATTAAGAATTTCATGTAGGAGGCACAGATACAACAAAATCTAACAGAGCAACTTCCATGATCTATTTATTATCTTGTCTGTTTTCTGGTTCTGATGATTTGACTGGCTGTTCCATAGGAAACATCCAATGCAGGAAGCAGTAGAGCTGATTACTGCACACTGCCCTCTGGTGAGCCACAAGGGTAATCTAGAGGGGAAAATTGAGGGTTGAGAGTATAACTCACTCTCCATGTCCACGATGCCCACTGGTGCCAAAGAATGATGTCACATTTTGTGATGTGATCACTTCTCTCAATTGTGCTCTCCTGAGTCTACCAATTCTTTCCATGTAGGTCATCAAACGGCCATCAGCTGGTAAAACTTTCCTCTTCGCTTAGCCAAAAATGGATCCAGAATAGTTGTAATGAGTCTTACTAAACCAAGAATTAAAAAAAAAAAATTACTATTACTTCCACCACATTTCCCTGCATCTTCAAATATTGCCAAGGCACTGAATGAAAGCAATGATAAAATATATTCTTCTCAGTTTGTAAGGAAAATGGAGTCTTAGTAATTGCCGTGCTAAATTCTTCTATGTTCTCATTAACAAGTTCTATATAAAAATATAGACCTTTCTCATTCTTAAAGAGAAGTCCAAAACCAAATAACCAACTTAACAGCATTAGAAGTACTGTTTGACTTGGAAGGATCACAAGCATATCTGGCTTTTGACCATATTAATACTGCCATGTTGCTGGGTGATATTCATTTATTCATTACCACTTGACCAAATACCATCTAGGACTGAAGGGATAATTAAAAGTTTCAGAACAGACATGCAACTGCTCAAAACTCATTTTCTAGGAAGGATAAAAACAAATAACCCAGTGACCCAATGAGGTGTTTCATTGGCTTCTGCAATCAACTGTATTTACTGTTTGTGTGCAATGATGTTCATTATTTTCTCATCTTATTCTTTATTTTGGGAAACTACATTTTGTGCGAGTGACACCAGTAATGGGTAATCTTCAAATAGATGGAAATTTCCTTTCTGAAGAAGAAAGAAAAAGACTTGCAGAAACATAGAATAAGTGCCATCTTGTTGTTTTATGGCATGCTAATCTTGTTTAAAAAAGAAAAGTAAAAAAATAAAAAAAAAAGAAAAAAAGAAAAAAGAAAAGTCCTCTTTAATACAAATTTTGACTCCTCAAACTCCAAGAAACAGGCCTTGCTTTAGAAGCATACTCTAACCTTCTAAAATAAAAGTGTAATTTTTCCTTATGTTCTTTATTATGTAGCTGAAAGTTTAAATGATACTTGAACTAAAATCCTTTCTTGACTCTCAATCTTTTAATTTTCTGAGGTTGTTTACATGCAAAGTCCTTAAACTAGTTTTTACTTATTGTTAATTTATGTTACTTTCAAGTGAAAAAACACTCTGTGGGAGGTTTTATACTGGTTTCTCCTGAGTTGTTGCTTAAATGTGGGTAAAGGGATTCCTGAATTCAGAGAGAAGTTTAAATAAAATAGCATGTAAGCTCCTTTGACTTCCAGAATTCTTTTTCCAATGATATCGTACACTGGTGAACAATTTTTAAAAATTTTAAAATATTAGTTATATGTGTAATATGTATTTAAACTGAATCTTTATGCTGTTATATATTATGTAACTGAAAAGGTACCATGAGGAGAAATGGTATAAATAAAATTTGTCTTTCACCACAGAAATAATGTTACTCAGGCTTTGATTACATAACTACCAACTTTATGTCTAGTAACCATTTAATCAAACAGAACATATCCTGCATTTTGCACTGTAGTAAATCTTTCTAAAATAAATATTTACAAATCAAATAGGGAAATGGATAGCACTGTATATGAATCAATACAATATTATAATCTATTATAGGTTCTTTTCTTCTTTTTCTTCTTTCTTCTTCTTCTTTTTCTTCTACTTCTCCTTCTTCTTCTTCTTCTTCTTCTTCTTCTTCTTCTTCTTCTTCTTCTTCTTCTTCTTTCTTCTTCTTCTTCTCTCTCTCTCTTTTTTTTTTTATGGATACCAACCAAAACGTGAAAGACAACCACCATGGTCATAGAATTTAAAAGGCTTATTTAAAAATGACTTTGATTAATAGTGTATTTATGCTGTTGACACCTTTTCTTCAAATAGGGCTTTCCAATTTTATTTTATTTTATTTTATTTATTTTATTTTATTATTTATCTTATTTCATTTCATTTCATTTCATTTCGAGAGAGAGTGAGAGAGTGCATGTGTGCTGGTGTGGGTGGTGGTACCAAGGGAGAGAGAGAATCTTAAGCAGGCTCCATGCTCAGAGTGGAGCCTGATGTAGGGCTCTATCTCATGACCCTGAAATCATGACCTGAGCCAAAATCAAGAGTCAAACACTTAACCTGCTGAACCACTTAGGTGCCCCAGGCCCTCCCAACTAAAATAAAAATAAACATTGTTTTAGAGCACTTTTAGCACCATAGCAAAATTGAGTGGAACTATATAGAGTTCCCATATCTCCTTATCTCCACACATACACAACTTCCCTCCTATCCATATCCTACACCAAAGTGGTAAATTTGCCATAATCAGTGAACCAACATTGACGCATCATTATATCCAAAGTCCATAGTTGACATTAGTCACTTAGTGTTATAAATTTTATGTGTATAAGGTATACAAATGTATAATGACATGTATCGTACAGTTATAGCAACATACAGAGCATACTTATTTATCTACTTACCTTCTGAAAGACATCATGGTTACTTCCACTTTTAGCAATTGTTAATAAAGTTGCTATAAAGATCTGTATGCAAGTTTTTTGTGTGGACATATTTTCACTAGGGTAAATAACAAGGAGTGTGGTTGCTAGAATGTATGGTAATAGTATTTTTAGTTTTGTAAGGAACTGCCAAACTGTCTTCCCAGGTGACTGTGTTATTTTGCATTCCCACCAGCATTTGGTGTTCTCAGTGTTTTGGATTTTGGCTATTCTAATAGGTGTGTAATGGTATCTCATTGTTTTAATTTGTAAATCCCTAATGACATATGATGTTGAAAATCTTTTCATATTCTTGCCATTTGTACATCTTCTTTGGTGAGGTGTCATTGAAGTTTTTTAATTGAGTTGCTCATTTTCTTATTGTTGAGTTTTAATAGTTCTTTGTATGTTTTGGATAACAGTTGTTTATCAGATGTCTTTTGCAAATGTTTTCTCTAAGATTGTAGCTTGTTATCTCATTCTCCTGACATTGTCTTTTGGAAAGTAGAAGTTTTTAATTTTCATGACTTCTATCTTTACAATATTTCTTTCATAAAAATGCCTTTGGTGTTGTATTTAGAAAGCCATCATCTTGGGATGCTTGGGTGGCTCAGCGGTTTGGCACCTGCCTTCAGCCCAGGGCATGATCCTGGAGACCTGGGATCAAGTCCCACATTGGGCTCCCTGCATGGAGCCTGTTTCTCCCTCTGCCTGTGTCTCTGCCTCTCTCTCTCTCTGTGTCTCTCATGAATAAATAAAATCTTAAAAAAAATAAAAAAGATAAAAAGCCATCACCATACTCAAGTCATCTATGTTATTTCTAGGGGATTATAGTTTTGCATTTCACACTTAGGTCCATGATCCATTTTGAGTCATTTTTTTTGTGTGCAGGGTGTAAGGTCTGTGTCTTGGTTCATTTTTTGCAGAATGTCCAGTTTTTCCAGCATTATTTGTTGAAAAGACTAAGTTTACTCCATTGGATTGCCTTTGTTCCTGTCAATGACCAGTTGACTCTATTTATGTGGGTCTGTTTTCAGACTCTATTCTGATTTGTTTGTCTCATCTTTCACCAATACTAAAGTACTTATTACTGTAGCTTTATAGTAGGTCTTGAAACTGGGTACTGTCAGCCCTCCAATTTTATTATTCTTCAATATTAAGTTGGCTGTTCTGGGTCTTCTGCCTCTCCAAATAAACTTTAGATTCAGTTTGTCAATATCCACAAAATAACTTGCTGATATTTTGGCTAGAATTGCACCGAGTCTATAGATTAAGTTGGGAAGAACTGGCATCTTGACAATATGGAGTCCTTCTATCCATGAACATGGAATTTTCCATTTATTCAGGTTTTTTTTTATATATAACTTTCATCAGAGTTTTGTAGTTTTCTTCTTATAGGTCTTGTACATATTTTGCTAGGTTTATATTGAAGTATTTTATTTGAAGGAGTGATAATGTAAGTGATAAATATATTTTCAATGTAAATTCTACTTGCGTATTGCTGGTATATAAGAATGTGATTGACTTTTTTATACTAACCTTGTATCTTGCAACCTTGCTATATTCACTTATTAGTTCAGGCGTCTTTGTCCATTTATTCAGATTTCCTATGTAGACAATCCATCTCTCCTTCTCCCTCTGCCCTCCCCCACTCCTCCTCTGGCTTGGAATCTCTCTCTCTCTCTCTCTCTCTCTCTCTCTCAATCTCTTAAAAAAATAATAAAATAAAATAGGATAAAAATCCAATAAGAGATAAATAAAAGTCAAGAAATATTTTGGGGTCTAATTTTTACATAGGAGATAGGAAAAGGGATAGGGTAAAAACAGTTTCTCATTTATTTAGGAAATATTTACTTCTTTCTCTTGAGAGACATTGTTTTAGATGTTAAGGATACAAAAATGGCACAAGGTCCAATTAAGATTTTAACTATTGGTGAATTGTGCGAATGAATCAGATATTTGAGATGTATGGAGAATACAGTAGCTTATAAAGATAATAAGATTGCATGGCTATTGTTAAGCAGCTCTACAGAAGGATAATGATCAAAAGCTGGCTGGGAAGTTGAGGAGGCCTCTTTGGTCACATATAAAGAAGCTCTCATTTCCTGCAAGGAGAGGCTGAAGAAAGCTCAGGACCAAGACCAAGACTTTATAGTCAGAATGGCTGAATTTCAAAGATGGTTACATGCCAATCAAGACAGATGGTCCTTGCTAAGCAAAACTGAAATGCTAGGCTTGCCATGGCAGGAAGATGTTGGAAGGGGTAAAGCCTCAAGAAAATAGGCAGGCTGGACTGGATACACAAATATGGCTGGCAGACTGTTTGATGAATATGTTCCACAGGAAGACTCAGTGGATATGCAACTTATCAAGGCTAAAAAGAATATGTTGGTGAGAAAAGCCCCAGGATCTCTAAACAGTAGATTGGTAATGCCAGAGACGATAGTAGGAGAAGTCATTATAGAACTTGACTCATTAATAGCAAAGGAGATGATAGGACCCTGAAACAAAAAGGCCAGAAAGTGGTATCTACCAGCTAGAAGCCAGAGGTGTTCAATTATTTCAATGACCAACAAGTCAGAGTGACAACCAGAATTCACAGGGTTACAGAAAATGTTAATAGAATGTGACTGACCCTAGGGGCAAATAGATGGGCAGTAACAATGGAATCACTCAGCATATACTGGTAGAAGAAATCAAGGATGGATACCTGGGTGCCTGAGTGGCCCCCACATTGTAAATGTCATAATTCCAATATATGGATCTGTGTCAGTTTTCAGGCCTAGATTCCATTAATCAAAATGGCTATGTCCCCATGGGGATGAACCCTGTTATACCATGGCAAATATACCTGGTTATGATTCCCATTGTTTATCCCTAAAAAGATCAAAGGCTATTTACTCAGGAAATGTGTACCCAAACATTTCAAAAATAGTTGGACACTGAGTATTAGTTGACACTGATACCAGGAAGCCTAACACATCATCAAGGCCCCCCAGTTAGAGTGGACACATACGAAAGGCAATTGAAAAAATGGGAGTTCTGTTAGAGGTTTAGCTTATAGTGGGTTCACTGGCTGCAACAGAGACTGCATGGGCCACAAAGCCTAAACTATTGAATATTTGGTCCTTTAGAGAAAAAGTTGCTGACCCTGGATCTAAAGGATGCATGAGTGGTGGTCCCCACTGGATGGGTCATGGAAGATGACCATAGACTACCTCAAGCTCAATCTAATCACAGCCACTGATGATGCCAGATGTGGTATCTTTGTCAGAATTAATTCACTTTGTTAGAGTGGATTAATACAGCCTTAGGTACACAGTATGTAGCCAATGGTCTGGTGAATGCATTTTTTCCTATTTCATTCAGATTATAGGCTCAGAAACCATCCAGTGTACATTCACATGGCAAGCATAATACAATATTAATAAAACAGCAGCAGTAATGAAGTAGAGGAAAAAGGGTTAAAGGGTTTCTTACCATACTGGATATGAGAGGGACTGATGGTTGTTCTCTAGTATATATTATCCCTTCCTCTTTCTTAATAGAATCCTTGAGTTTTAGCAGGCTGCAAAAGCTGCTCAGCTGAAGAGGGCATTTCCCAGCTTCCCTCGTAACATGACTATATGGCAAAATTCTAGTCAATGGGATGTGAATTGAAATGTATGCCTTCTGTGCCCTCCACTTAAAAAGAGGTATTACCTTCACTTTCTCCATTCCTTTTTTCTTCCAGTTAGAATGCAGATGTGATGGCGGGGGCTGGATCATATTAATTAGATCATGCAAAGAAAGCCATGTGTTAAAAATGAGAGAATAACAAGATGTAAGGAGAGTGGGTTGGATCTTCATGGAGCCTCCATACCAGCCCTAAATTACTATGCTTATGTTTGCATGGAGATAGAAATCAAGACTTCTATTATTTAAGCCATTACTATTTTTCAGTCTGTTAAAATTGCTGAAACTAGTGTCCTAACTAATGCAGATTATGCAAAAGCAATTAAGTGAGGTTGGATAAAAAGGTTTTGTGGAAGATGGATAATGAGTTTGTTCTGGAACATATAATTTGCCAGTGGGACATCTATGTGCATGTCTCATAGGCAGCTCTAAAGTGTATTCTGAGCTAAAAAGATAATTCTGGGCTTAAAAAAAAACTTCTATGGGATCATAGGTGGATAATATGAATGGGTTTTATGGACATGTAGGATGTATTAATGTAGATTGAGCAAGAAGATTTTATACAGAAGACACCAGTGTATTCCAGAATCATTTGCCTTAAGGAGATAAAGTGTGTGGAGAATAGAAAAAATTACTCACAGAGAATGGCCAAATCTGAGTGAGAAGAGAATAAAGGAGGGAGACTTGCAGACAGCTAATTGAGGTAGAGGGTAAAGGAAGATGACCCTATGAATTGGAATGAAGACAATAAGAATGGTCTGAAGAGTCAGACAATCAGTAGAGAATAATTTTGTTGAGGTCGATGGGGGAGTGGATTTCTATAGAGACAGTCACTGGTAGTCTCAAATCCATGTATATTTTAGTCAATACATATAACTGGGAACTATTTATCTATCTTACACTTACATGCAGTAATGTTAAGCATATTCATGTCACTATAGATTGTTAACAATAAATCTTCATGCTACATAAACTTGGAGAACATGTTGCCTATCCAATATTTAACACAGACATCAAGGATTCATAGCATTTTACTGGAAAACGAAGAGCATATCATTGTTCATACTCCTTGTAACAGGGTTCATATAATCCATATTTTACTCAGGAGCCTGATTATCAAGTATTTTCATAAGAACCTAGATTTGGGGTATCTTATAAATCTAATTTTTCAAAAAAATAAGTTTGTTAAGGTAAAGCTAATTTTATTGTTGCTTAATCTTTAGGTATTATTATTATCTAAAGGCATTATTAACCTTTGTTACATTGTAACTTTTGGTAGAAAAATTAGGCAAACTATCATAATTATAGTGTTTAAGATACACATCATAAGCAAAGATTCTGAGAAAGGTATTAAAATAACAAAATCTTATAATATGAATAGCAGGCAAAACAATGCCTTAGCTTTTAGAGAATTTACCTTTCCCCTCCCAAAAGCAGTGGGTATCTGGCTTATTGCTAGAAACAGATTTAGACGCTGCAGGTTTGATACATCCTGTACCTTAACATTCTTGTAACTTTTTATCCTTATAATTATGCTTTTGAACTTAGAAAATTATTATCAAAGCAAAATTGACTAGTCTTTTATTTATTTATAATTTACAGTGCTGCCAGGTACTCTTGAATTGACAATATAAGAAATGCACAGGCAGAGTCAGACTCTGATAGGGCTAACTTTCTTTCAGATTTTGGGATGATTTTTTTTCCTACTCTAGGTTAATGTTTGGTTTAAGGATACAAAATTCTCTTTAACATCAGAATTATTTAATATCTAACTTAAAAGAAGAGAAATAAATGGAAAGGCTTTCCACTGTTCATATGTAATACTTGGCTTCTCTGGTCAACTTAAAAGAGTGATCAAACTCTCAGGAGAATGCTGAGTAGGGTTCCATCATGTTCTTTTAAACCCCATTTTTCAAACTTCAGAGTTTTCTCATGATGTGTTAATTTTGTGGTTGCACCAAAACTTTTGAAAAAATTTAATTTAAATTCAATTTATCTTTGTTGTCTTGCATGGCTTTCTGCCCAGACTATTGCTTGTTCCATCTGCATAAGTGGTACAGCAACTTCTAAAGAAGCAATATAATGGTTTAATATAGATGCAAAGCCTAGCTTACTTTTTGATTTTTCAGTATCATCATAAAAAGTAGTGTTTAGCAGCCAGAGATGTGACATGCAAGTATTGGAAATAATGTGAATAATTTAGGTGTTAGAATTAATTCAAAAATGTAAAAAATATTCCAGCATTGATTTTTAATGTTTTTAGAAAGTTTAATTCCACTGACTCCTTTTTATAAAGGATAGAATGGAGAGTAAAGGCAGTAGAGTGGACACATGTGCTTCCCATCTATAGTCACCATATATCTGAGTTATTTGGAGATCATAGTTAAAGGCGACTGATCATGTAAATTAAATTAGTTTCTATCAACTTATTATAATGATTACATGGATGAAATGATGGCTTCTCTTGTATCTTTTTCTGGCTTGGGACTTCTGTTGTACTGTAATAGAAGCAGTTCATATTTTTTAAAGACATATAGTTGACATACAATATTATATTAGTTTCAGGTGTACAACATAGTGATTCAACATTTATGTACATTATAAAATAATCAGGACAAGTCTGGTTACCATCTGTCACCAGATTTGATTTGTTTGTTTTGTTTTTTAGATTCCATATGTAAGTGAAATCATATTATATTTGTCTTTCTTTGTCTTATTTAGCATAATGCCTTCTAAGTCCATCCATGTTGGTGCAGATGGCAAGATCCTATTCTTTTTTATAGCTGAGTAATATTCCACTATATATGTTTCACAACATCTTTATCCATTCATCTATTGATGGACACTTGGGTTGCTTCCACATCTTGGCTGTTGTAGATAAAGCTGCAGTAAAATAGGGCTGCATATATCTTTTCAAACTAGTGTTTCCATTTTTTTTCTCATATACCCGGAAGTAGAATTGCTGGATTATATGGTACTGCTATTTTTAATTTCTTGAGGAACCTCCATACTATTCTCCATAGTGTCTATATCAATTTATTTTCCCATCAAAAGTGCATGAAAGTTCCTTTTCTCTAGATACCCACCAACACTTATTATTTCTTATCTTTTTATACTAGCCATTCGGATAGGTGTGAGGTGATATTTCATTGTAGCTTTGATTTGCAAATTTTCCTGATGATTGGTGATGCTGAACACTTTTCCATGTCTGTTGACCACTGTATGTCTTTGAAAAAATGTCTGTTCAAGTCCTCTTCTCATTTGTTAATCATATTTTTTTGGTGTTCAGTCATATAAATTCTTTATATATTTTGGATATTAACCCTTTATTAGATACATCATTTGCAAATATCTTCTCTCATTCAGTAGGTTGCCTTTTTATTTTGTTGGTTGTTTCTTTCATTGTGAGAAAGCTTTTTAGACATTAAAGGAGTGGTTCTTGTTCAGCTATGAATCAAGCCAAACTGTGCAAACCAAAATGGTGGCTAATGACAATGTACAAATGAGTGTGAGGTTAGGGATTACGTATCTCCTATATAATGGAGATTTCCTAAATGCATTAGGTGCTGTACAGAATTCAAAGGAGACCTGATTAGAGGAGGGGCCAGTAAGGTGCTTATTAAAGACTTTCACAGTTTACTCTTTCCATCTATTTTATATAATATTACAAATCTATACTTGAAATAATTTCTATTGGTTTAATGTGAAAGCTGAGTATCATAAATCTTAAAGAACTGCTCTCAGGGACATTATATCATTTTTAATCTCATTCTGGCATGAACATGGCATGGAAAGGGAAGAAAGTAGAAAAGTTCTTTTCCATTTTAAGAAAATGACAAGTAGTCATTTTCTGACATTTGATATGAAGCTAGAGATACAAAATCCTTCTACCAGTTAAAAGACTTGAGATGAAAGTAACAGAAAACCTAATTTAAACTGGATTGAATAATAAATGGAAATTGTTTAGATAAATGAAAAGTCTCATGGAGGTGAGAGAAGCTTTAGAACTGATCTGATCAAAGCTTCAGCTCCATTTCTCTGAGTTATATCAGTTTTGTTCTACAATCTGTATCTGCTTTTATCCTCAGACTAGTTTCCTTCATGGTCACAAGATGACTGTTAAAAGTAGAAATTACATGCTCTTCACTTATATCTTCAGGAAAATAGAGAATTCCTTCTAACAACTACTGAACAATGGTCCTGAGTATTGTGCTTGTCAGATCATCCCTGAAACAATTCTTATGGTTTGGGTAATGCCATAGTTGACTAAGACTGGATTTGCCAGCCCCCATTAATTGCGATGTGGCGTTTGGCGAAAGAGTGAAATTCATGTTTGGATAACAACTACCATGCCCACTGTAGTATACCCTTTTGCTGACCAACCACTGTAATTAGTAAGTGTAATTAATGAACATATTCTGTCTCTCCAAAGTGTTTTAGCTTCATCTGGAGTTCCACAGGTTCTAATAACCAGTGACAAGTTACCTAATCCCAACAAATGCAAAATGCAATGGAAGAGAAAGGACACAGTAATTGCAATGAAAACTCCCAACTAAAAAGAGTATATCTGGAAACTACATAGTAGTCACTGATCCTTGTCATACTCTATAGATAGGAATAGTGAGGACTCCTGAATGGCAGTGGTATGAGTTCTTTGGGCAGGTACTGTTTTGCTCTCAGTGTCCTTTATGGCCCCATCTGAGCTGGTCATTGGGGAAGATGCTCTTTTCAAGAGGTTATACTATTTTGGCAGCTTATTTCCTATTAGGTTGAGTGCAGAAGTCTGAGGACTGTTTTAAGATTAAATAGTCATCATGGGCTATTATTGGTCAGGCTTGAGGTTTATTTAATAATCTATTTTCCCATTAAGTTTTTGAACTATTTTCTTCTTGTTACTTCTGTAGGCAAGTGACAATAGACAGAGACCATATATAGTCTAACTTTTTGTATCTTGGAATTTCTCCTTCCTAGTAGCTCTTCATACTTTGCCAGTCTGAATTTAGTTTAATGCACCCATCTTGAGATCTCAGTTTAATGGCATCTGCCCTGGGAATATTCTAAAAAGGAACTTGCAGTGTGGAGAAAAAGGCACAAATAATCTATCCTTATTTCCGTAATTAACATGATGTCTCCAGTCACCTCCATAATGAACGTGATTCTCCCTTTAGTTAAGCAGAAATTAAACTGTTTCATTTTTGGCATATTGAAAATTATTAGGATTTTAGACATTTTTTTTGTTTGAGGTCTGAAGGGTGCTGTTCCTGAAAGTGTAAACTACAGTTTGCTAACTTCTTATAACCTTGGTCATCCAAGGCAGGGACTGTCTCTGAAATACTTTATTCAATATACATATCATGAACACTGCTAGTTCATCAATAAGAGCCAATTTATAACATCCATCAAGCTAATAGAAAACCCATAATTTCACTAATGAAAACCCACTTATAACATCAATTGATTAACAAGGTCTCAGGTATTAATGGAAGATAATGATAGTAGAAGCATTTATTGTTCTTATGTTTGGAATGCAGCCTTTCTGATTAAGTGCCAGATGAATACATCTAAAGTGCAAATTCTAGATTATGGTAACTGACAACCATTAGAGGGTAAAGTAAGTTAAGCAGCACATATGTGCACATTATATCACATAATGTACATCAAAGTATTTTGAGGTGAAGTAAAATAGTAACAAATTCAAACTGACTTAACCAACATTTAATACACTATTCAGTATTTAATACTGAGGATCAGTAGCAAAAAAATCAAAGTCTATGTTGATTTGATTTGAAAGCTCACATAATGGAACAATCTGGTACAGGAGAAGAAAGAGGTCAGAAAAGTGCTTATTTAAAAATTTCACAGTTTGTACTTTACATCCTTTTGCTTATATACAATATTATAGATCTTTGTTTATTTGATTAGGGTTTCAGCTCCATTTCTCTTTCATTTTTTCAGTTGCCAGATGACTGCCTTCAGCAACAAGGATCATATGCTTTCTCATTCACATCAGGAGGGAGAAAGGGAGCCACAGCACACAATTTTGGGGCAAAAGTTCAATGATTGGTGTTCAATCCCACTCCATTTGTGGGCCAAGGGAACATCATGGGTCAGGATTATCCTGATTGGATTAACTTTGGGATAAGGATGAGGTTAATTCCACCTAAACTTCTGAGGCGTGTCCTGCACAATGTGGAAAGAATGAAACAGATTTTGAGAAGGCAGAAAAAATATAGGAAAGAACTGAAGATGTATTCCAGGTTTCTGATGCCATTCAAAGATGTAGGGGATTCAGGAGGAAGGTGGTACACTTGCCGATAAGAAAGAAACACTACAACTTAGTACTGTTGCAGTCACCCACAGAAATAAGATGGGTGCCCTCCTAAAATTTGGTTCACCTTTCAAGATTTCTGATACCACGCATCACAAGAGAGTGTAAGTTTATAAGTCACAAAATGAGAATTTCTAGGAAGAGGAGGACAGGCTTTCCAAACAAATCTAACATGGCGGGGAGAGGATGCAGGGAGGTTGGGAGAAAGACTGGCCTTTGGGGATTTTATGGTGACTAGGGCTTGATACTAGGGTGAAAATTCCTACACAGAGGCCACAACTTGTGTGGCTTGAATTACCCACCGGCACCAAAGAAGGGAGCACCCAGGATTTCTTATCAGCCTGCCCAGATGTAGGGCAAGAGGGAATGGATGAAAGATTGAAAGTTGTCAACCATCAAACTGCCAAACATCAACTATGGAGTCGGAGTCTTTATTACCTGTGTTTAGAGTTTTATTTATTCCGACAAGAAAATAATATAATTTTTATATGTTTATATGCTTTGAAAATGATTTTATTGGACATTTGCTTTCTCAATATTTGTTTGCCAATTTCATGACTACCACCTCAACTCAAGCTTCCATAATTCTTCATTCTAGCTATCAGTCTTCTAACTGGTTTCTTTGTTTTTCCAGAGAAAAACCTATTCCCTGTCTAATAACCCATCCTGTGCACCGCTGCTGAAGGAATTCTCCCCAACCCTGCTTAAACAATCCATTAGTTTTCTACTGCCTTCAGAATAGATTTCAAACTCCTTAGCGGTTTATAAAATTCTTCATCCATCTTGACCTACCTATAGTTCCCATTTCTCCTGCCACATTCCCACACATCACATCATCTTTGCTTCCATTATATCTCCCTACACACGACACTTACCTCCACAGTTCCTAGTCAAGGAGATACATACCAAGGTACGGGTACTTTTGTTGGAAACACACTTCGTTTCTTTTTAGGTTGTCCAAATCCTTTGGATTATTCAAGACTCATCTTAAGCTTTACTTTTTATGAGAAGTACTTCCTGTTTAACACAGGTTGAATATGGTGCTCCTCCTCCACATTTTAATAATAATCTTGATTTCAGTGCTGGTTATTACACTATTTTATTGTCTACATCTTTCTCCAAACTTGATCCTCTTGGGGGTAAGGAACCGTGTTTCTGAGCTCAGAAGGTCACAATCTATTAGGATAATGGGCCTGTAGCCTGCAGATATATACATAACAAAGATAAATAATAATGCCAGATGGCTTATGAAAAATACTCTGACAAGAAATAGAGCCATAAGTTCTAATACTCTTAAGTTCTAAGGAGATAAGAGGCACTATAGAGAAATTAGGACCTTCATACATTGCTAGTAGGAATGTAAAAATTGTACAGCCATTTTGGAAAACAATCTGGCAGTTTCTCAAAAGGTTAAGCATAGAATTAGCATATGAGACAGCAATTTTATTCCTAGGTATATATAGCCATGAAAATATTATCTTGACACAATAACTTTGTATGAATGTTCATAGAAACGTTATTCCTAATACCCTCAAAATGGAAACAACCCAAATGTTCACCATTGTATGGACAAATGAACTTTGAAAATCTGATGTGAAGTGAAGGCAGCCAGAAAAGACTACCTGTTACATGATCGCATTCATATGAAATGTCCAGAACAGGCAAATCTAAAGACATAAAGTGGATTAGTGCTTGTCTAGGCCAAAGGGGCAGGGAATAGGAGGGATGAAGTGTGACTGACAAAAGGCATGAGGTATCTTTTTGAGGTGACAAAAATGTTCTGAGGTTGATTGTGGTGATGGTTGAACAATTCTGTAAATATACTAAAACCCACTAAATTTATACTTAATAAAAAAGAAAGAGCACAGATTACTGTGTGAAGGAGAGAAAGACTTCACAGAATTGGTGAAATTTGGATTCAGTGATGAACAAATGATGTGAAAAGCAGAGGCAGTGTGCTGTAGGGAAATCAACAAATGCTTTCGTTGGGCAGAACTGGCTTGGAATCCTGCTCTGCCACTTGGTCAAATTACCCTCTCTAGGGATAGCCCGGGTGGCTCAGCGGCTTAGCGCTGCCTTTGGCCTGGGGCATGATCCTGGAGACCTGGGATCGAGTCCCACATCAGGCTCCCTGCATGGAGCCTGCTTCTCCCTCTGCTTGTGTCTCTGCCTCTCTCTGTTTCTCTCATGAATAAATAAATAAAATCTTAAAAAAAAATTACCCTCTCTAGCTCTTTAGCATTGTTTCTCCCTTTATCCTTACCAAAAAAGTGAATATATTAATGTAATATATTAATGTAATTACTTCGGAGGATGTGATGACAAATCAGATAATAGATTTAAAATATTTAGCCAGGCACATAAGATAATTATGGCAGGCACATAGCAAGTATTTAATAAATATCAGCTTCTATTATTATGTTCGTTTAATTAATCTTAAATATTGGATTAGGTGGGACAGAGGAAACATATAGATCTATCAATGAAAACTCTCAGAAACTCATCTGAGGTTCCAGTTGAAAGGGATATGAGATACAAAATGATATAAAGGTAATTGTACTCAGTTTAAGAAACGTTTATTAAATACCTTTCTTTTAATCACTAAAAACTGTGATATTGCTGCATATACAAAGACTAATAAGTAGATTGAGATATATACAAATGAAAAGCAGTCTCTGATGTGGTGGTGTAGTAGATGGGTAAATAAATTTGTTTAAGGAAGCATCATACTTGCTATAAGAGAAACTTGTTCACTGTGCACATGACGATGGAGGACAGAAAAACTGGATATAGAAGAGTGACATTTGTTCTCAACTACTCACTAACCACTTAAGCCTGCACTAACTGGAGAATTGTTAGGATTCCTTGCTGACATTTTCCACCTCGAGTACACAGCAGAGATTATTAAAGGCTTGAGCTGATTTTGTTCAGTGGAAAGATGAGAAAAATAACATCCAAAATGTTAAAGAATGCCTGTTAATTTGATGACTGTGAATATTCCAGAGACTTATGCCCAAAGTTCCCAGATTACTTGTCTATCTTTCTTACTAGACTATAAACTCCTTGCAGGCAAACATCTTGAATGTATCTGGTCCATTCTCCAATTGCCAGCAGGCCAAGTATACATTTAATAAAAAATTGTTAAATGAGTGTTCCTCAAATCCCTCCCTTGTCAAAAATGGAAGACTCTTTAACGAGTGACCAGCCAGTTGACTGTTTAACAGTTACACTTTGAAATGGACAACCCCCCCCCCAAAAAAAAACAACCCCTATATAATCATGTTTCCTTTCAAATAAAACCCTGACAGTTATGTCATTCCCTTTTCTTTTCCTTCAGGAGGAATTATTTGATTGAAGGCTTGGAAAAAAGTGGGTGGCTTGGCAGCTGAAAATAAACTCCCTCTGAAACAAAGATGGCATGTATAAATTGCTGTGATCTGGAGCTGAGGCCAAGAACAAAAAATAATTCTTGAGCAGTCTTCCCCTTAATGTCATAGGGTCTGGAGAGGCTCTGGGCTTCGGTGCATTCCGTTGCACGCAAAGATGAACTGGAACCGTTCTCCAGTCAACTGTTTCTTGAGCACTTACTACCTGTCAGGCATTTAGCTAAGATGGTTGTTGTTGTTGTTGTTGTTTTTTTTAATTGAACTCTGCCTGGAGGTGGTGAAAACATCAGGCGGGGCTTTTCTCAGCAACAATCCTGCAGAATCCCAGAGGGGAGTATCATTTTGGGGGGAGGGTTTTATCTGCATGCATTAGGCGTAGCCACTGGGCCTGTCACTCGTGAGGAAGGAGAAGCTGAAGCTAACAGGAGGTGCTTCCTGCGTCCCCCTCCTTTGCAGAAGGCAACCCCCGGTGGGCTGCTCTAGCCATTGGAGGGAGGCGTGGCTTTAAGGAGGCGTGGCTCTAAAGACGCGGGCCCCCGGCTTGGATGGACCACGTGACGCGCGTCCGGGCGTTGAGTGACAGGCGCAGCTTTGGGCGGGCCTTGGAGGAAATCAACTTCCGGGGGCAGAGGTGTTCGAAGCCGGGTGGTGCGTGGGGTGTCCCAAGTGGTGTGGCTGGGGTCGCCGCGGTTCCCCACCCCCGTCCCCCCCCCGCGCCCCCCGCCACGGGCTTGGGGTCGTGCCCCGGGTGTGCGCGTGCGGGGCAGTGTGCCGGGGCTCACCTGGCAGCGTGGGGGAGCGGCGCGGCGGCGGCGGCGGCGGCGGCGGCCAGAGCGGGGAGCAGGTAAATGGACGCTCGCCTTCCGGGCCTGGGGCTGGGGGCCGGGGCGGCGCGCCCCGAGGCGGCCTGGGCGCGGGCGGGGAGCGCGGCCGGGTTCCGCCTGGCGCAGGCGCGGGAGTCGGAGCCGGACCCGGAGCGCGCTGACCCGGTGCCGGCGGGTTCCGGCCCCTGCACGTTCCAGAGTCGAGGATTTCCGAACGCCCGCGGACCAGGACACGTGATCGTTTGTGTCACCGAAGCTCCCACCGAGCGGAGACTGCGGTCCCCGGCGAGTCTTCTCAGCGATGTCGCCCGGGTTGGTGCCCCCCGCCACTCCGCGGTGGACACCGGCGTAGAGCCCCCACGACGTCCGCCAGCCACATTCCCGTAGTTACTCTGGGCCACAGGTTGCAGTCCCAGCGGCATGCGGGGGGGCTAAGGCGGGAGCCAGTAACTTTCCAAGTGGTGAGGCATATTCTTCGTCCCTCATAGCGCGCCCCCCTTTTCCGCACAATAAAGATGTCTCTTCCGTCTGTCTGCCCGTGGTGTGTACTGTGGTGGAAAGCTCTGGACACGAAGCCTATTTGTGGCTTCCCTTTAAGGAGTGGTAGCCCTATGAAGAGCAGTTCTGGATGTCTTCTTGGTAGGATGCTGCTGCTGCTGCTGCTGCTGCTCCTCCTCCTCTCACTTGCATCCATGAGGGGCGTTGGGGCAGAGCCTGATTTCCTGGAGGGTAAAGTCCTGGCCACAGCTGTAGGTGACTCAGCGGCCCCTTAAGAATTCCGACTCCTTTCCTTCCCTTCTCGTCTGAAATGTACACATACTGATGCCACCTTCCTCTCCAAATATGTGTATCCAGGCGGTCGTTGGGTGATGGCTTTTGGGAGTAGCGTTTGCATGTTGCCTGGTGGAGTGATGGGGTTCGGCTAACATTTCACCCTACAGGGTAAGGTAAAATGGCCAGAATATCTAGTTGGGTGGGAGAACAGGGAGTGGCAATAGATTCACTTTGTTCTCTGACATCAGAGAGCTCTACACTTCTGATCATCCTGTTTGCCATGTGCTGTAATTTCTGTTGCAATGAAGGAATTGGCATACATACTGTACCTGTTAGGTAAATGGAGCATATGGAGCATGGGGGATGCCAGGGAGAGTGCACCTGTGTGGGGTGCTGGCTGGCCAGTAAAGTGTGTGGTCCGCAATCGCCCTGGTTACAGAGTTGACTGGCTAGGAAAGTTGTTCTGTGGGCTTGGAAATCTTATTACGTATTGGTATCCTAGCAACAGTATAAGCCAAATGGAATAAACATAAAACAGTGATGGAAGTTACAATTTACCTCTTATTACATGGAAAAATGTATCTTCTTATTGGAGTAATCAGCTCAAAACTTCTGAGAGCTTTTTGTAATCATCTTAATACCAGTCAGAAAGAAGCTGCAGAGTCATCAGAGAGGGACAGCACTTACTTATTTTCGGTGACAGTAAAACAGCAACAATAATAATAATAATTAGCTGATCTGAAGGGTTAAATGGATAAACAGGAATTTGCCCAGTTAGAGGCATTTTATCTTATACACTTGTCTGTAGATGTATGATTTATAAAGTATAGGATTGTTATAAATGAAGTTACTTGAAGGTTTATTATATTTCTTCTAATAGAAGTTGGGGTGGCAGTGCATTGGACTGGATGAGAATGTCAGGTAACTTGTTTCCAAATTCTGGCTCACAATCAACAGTGCTCCTTTATGAACCTGCTCTTTGTGACTTTTGATCTTTTTTGGAAGCTCATCAAATTTTGTTGTTTTCAGACAATGAGAACGTAATAAAAAAGGCAACTCTCTTTAGATTTTTTTATATCAATGTCTGTTTCTTATTGACAAATCTTGATCATAGTCAATTTTTTTGATTTACAATATGCCTAAGGATTTTTTGGTTTCCTCACTGTCTCCCCTACCTCCAAACCTAGTGAGCTGGAGTTTGGCTCATTTAATTTGATATATATTTTTCAAAAATGCATGTCCTATGTCCTTTAAAATTTTGGCTTATTGAACTACATAATTTACAATTAAAATTTATCATTTGGTCAGAAATTGTATGTGGATTTTCGACTGTGAGGTGGGTAGGTGCCCCTAACCGTTGGGTTGTTCAAGAGCCAGTTATATTTCATTTTCTTGTCTGATTGCACTGGCTAGGACCTCCAGTATGATGTTGAATAGGAGCAGGTGTCATTGTCTTGTATCTCATCTTAGTGGGCAAGTCATGTAGTCTTTTACCGTTAAATATTAGCTGTAGGTTTTTTGTAAATGGTTTTCATCAGATTGGGGAAATTTTCTTACTTTTAGTTTGCTGAGGTTCTTTTTTTTAGATCATGAATGAATTTTTTTTGTTGTTGTTGGTGTGGAAATCATAGTTGTATAGTAGAAAATTGGGAAATAATCCTATGAAATCAATCCTATTTTGCTGGCTTTTCTTTCAGTCTTTATTTTACAAACATTTTTTAAAAAACTGTAAATATTGTTTTATGTTTATTCCTTTTCACTCAGCATTAAGTTTTTGAGAACTTGATTTGTAAGTTCTTGATTTATAGTTAAGATAGTTTTCTCAATTGAAATTAACATTTAATATCTTTGTACATAACTCTGGTAAGATTCTTTTAATCAGTTTTTAAAAATGTAGTTATTTAAAGTGCATGAAATTTTTTCAGATTCTTAATATATACTGCCTCGTTTAATTTGATGTTTTTAAAATTTTTTCTCTGGGTTATTGTAATAAAATTTGGAGCAAAACTTTTGGGCATCACTGTAAGGTAGAATTCTAGAATCTCAGAAACTCAGAGTACCTTAGATTTTATCTAGTTTGAACCATTACTTTTATAGGTTTAGGGTATAAAATAAGTAAATGATTTTTCCACCAGCGTTGTTGTTTTGCTGCCATTGCTCTAGGTAGAATTCTTGATGCACTTTGTGTAATGTGAAATACTATTCATGTTCTTCTTTTGATAAGAATTATAGAAGTCTTTGAGCCTAGCATCATGCAGATACTCTCTGTATGTTGTTTTATTGAATTCCAACCTGTACCTTTTGAGGTAGATAGTATTTTCCCATTTCTTAGCCAGGGAAATTGAGTCTCAGACGAGTGAGGAAACTTATCGAAGGTTGCATTAATAGTCAGTGGTAGAGCTGGGCTTT
Source organism: Canis lupus dingo (assembly GCF_003254725.2). NCBI lineage: Eukaryota > Metazoa > Chordata > Mammalia > Carnivora > Canidae > Canis > Canis lupus. The sequence goes on along the minus strand of NC_064269.1, from coordinate 19,642,584 downwards.
GATCACGAGTGTTCCTGAATCTTGTTTTAATCATAGGCTATGCTACCAACAGTGAGTTCTTGTAAGCATTTTGTTGTGTTTATTCTGAATCTGTCTTAATTTGATGCTTAGAATAAACTCATTAAACAAATTAATAACATGAGACAGTCTCAGTCACTTCTAAAATGTTTACCCAAATTTATGTCTTTTTATATTTTTAAATTAGACATTTCTTTTCCTGTACCCTCTTTCCTTCCCTGTGAAATCCTCAAACACTGGTACAAAGACTGTTGTTAGCTATATGCCATAGAATCCAATTAAAGAATTTGGAATATATTTAATGTTACTAGCAAGGGATATAACAATTTTTTAAAATTTTGAAATGAGAAGCAGTTTTTTAAATTACAATTTTAATACATCAAGAACAGAGATGATGTTATTCATTTTAAAATGCAACACATAATAATTCTCATAAAGCTGTTTTCCTTAGAAGCATATATACATTTTGGTATTTACATAATGCAGTCCAATACATATAGTTCTATAGAGTAACTGTATGTATTAAGTAACCACTCTTTTGTGAAGTGTGAAATCACTTTTTCCTGGTATTCTGAGAAGACTGACTTTCTTTTCCCTTTGTCAGCTTTACTATCATTGACCATGTGCATTTCCTACCAAAAGTAGGCCTAGATAATGAAGAGACCAGCCAAATTGCCTTTATGTTGTGACCAACCTTGTGTTAAGAGAGGATCTGTACGATCATTTCAAGATGCTTGACTTTTATATTATGAGAATTCAGAACTTCCACAGTTGTAGTAAAGACAGTGTTGCAGTATTATGCAAACTCCATTAATCTGTGCATGTGCTTAACAAATAGACAGGAGCTTGCATGAATATTACTAAGAAACTATATGTGTAGTCATCAATACAAGATAGTTAAAAAAAATTGAGAGTATCAATTTTAATTGTGAATTTTAATTTTAATTATGAATTTAATAGAGACAACTGAAAGTGGGGTTGCACCTTTTATTCACAGTTTGCCCAGATTGGGCATGAAAAATTAAAAATAAACCTATGATATCTGAATGGTGTTAAATGGGCCACCTGCCCTGAATCACAAGACAAATTGAAATGAGTATTCATTTTCTATTCTGTAGAATGGGGGAAAAAAAAAAGTTTGTTTATTGACTGCTGATACTTTTCTTGAGGCATTTGGATATTTTAGGTTTCTTCTTTTGTCTGTTATGCAGAAGAGGTACATTTTATTAATTTCTTAATTAATGGCTTCTACTTAGGGTGACTGGTGTTGTAAAATATCTCTTGCTTATTTGGTCTATGTGTTTTCCCCCCAGTCATATTAGTTAAGGATAGTTGTGTAGTACTTTTTGTTGCAAGAATCTTTTGTAGAAGACTTTACCTTCGTCGGTGTATTGAGTTTATTTTCTGTAGTTCCAAAGTTAGTTGTTACTGATCTTGCTTTTCTTGTTATCAATTGGAAAAGAAAGGAGTGCCATAAGGCTACTCTCAGTGTTACAGTCTATCAAAGAACGTGATTTCCATATGATTGCAGAGAAGTCCTGTGACCACTTAGCATCTAGTCAGATTGCAAAATGTTTTATTGTGTGATTCGTACAAAATACTTAGGAGTAGAAAATCTCATGAACAAGTGAGACAGCACATATGTGAAAATTTCGAATGATTTTTTTTTTTTTCTCCCACGTAGAAGGGCCATGGATATCATAATAGTTACTTTCATCTGATCAAAATAATTCGGCAAATTGCTCAGGTAGTGAATTAGGAATCATAAGGCTGATTCTTTAATCAGCATATACTTTTTCCCCACTTTATCAGCATTTACTTTTTCTCCACCAATCCATCTGTTGGTGATGTGTCTGTGTCGTGTGTGTATATATATTTTGGGAAGTACACTTTGGGAAGTTTTTGGTCATTATTTCTTCAAATACTCGTTTTAGCCCTTTCTCTCACTATTCTTTTGGGACTGCCATAGTGCATATTTTGGCTTGCTTGATGGTTTCCCACAGGTCTCTGAGGATCTGTTGTTCATTTTTCTTCATTATTTTTTTTTCTGTTCCTCAGATTGATTACTCTCAATTGAGGATGCCCAAACATTGGCCTGTAGGTTGGTTTGTCTCTTACCTATTGAGTGTATTGAGTATGTTTCCTGGTGTATAACGCACAATGTTAGACAAATGGAAAAAACAAAACAAAACAGTCATTTGGAAGGACAAAGAGTGATCAAGGAAGAAGTCAAGACAAAAGCTTTACCAATAGTAACAGTAAGTTCGGAGTTACAAAGTGGGGTTTTTGGTAGACTGAGAGGATAAAGAGGGTTTGGGATACTAAAAGTTTGAATAGGAATGAATGACAGGTTCAATGGGAATGATAGCCTACTATAAATAGAAGGGTACAGAATTGTAGTAAGAAAGTGAATTTTAGAGGTTAAGATCCAGGAATTGAGGCATTTGTGTCAATACCACAAATATAGTGACTACCTGTGTTTATGGACCAATTACTGCAATGATATATTGTGATATATAGAGTAATACATAATAGAGGTGATAATAGTAGCCACTATTTTTAAGTA